>NW_022990238.1:2132040-2172040 GCF_902827175.1 Gymnodraco acuticeps
TGTGTGTGTGTGTGTGTGTGTGTGTGTGTGTGTTCTCCATGATCTAAGAGGATGGCCATTGCTGGAAGTCCAGTAAGCCGGTGGGAACAGTAATTCCTACCCCGTGCTAATCCAGTCATTCATCAGGGACCATTACATCTCAGATGCCCCTGCCTCCTCCCTCATCTCATGGAGCCAAAACAAAATGACACTAACTCCTAAAGCTGTGAGGCCTAAGCTCCACTGATTCTGGGGTGTGGTGCCACAGAGCTTTCCTGTGTGTGACCATCAAATCACAGAAATATCTAAAGTTTATATCCCCGAACCAGTCCAGCTTCCTTGAAAGAGACGCATGCTAAGGGCTAACCGCGTAGATTAACGCATCTGCTTGAGGTTTATTATAGGTGAATATGTCATCAGTGGCTGTGATACATCTAGGGTTAGATGTAGAGGGTGATCTAATGCTACTGGATTTCAAACTGAATATATCCCTCTGTGATTGTAAAATACCATTCAGTGTACAACTTCCAGAGAGAGTTGTACTATAAAAGAAATATTTACATGAATTTAAATGTTATACAATACATCAGATTATTACTATTTAGATTAGCGAAACCTTAAAAATTATATTTTTTTACCCCAAGGCTCTTGTAAATTTAGAATTCCCTTGAATGCACAAAAAGTGAATTGACCATTTTGTGAATGAGTCCTGCCGAAACCCATGATAGGATATAACTTTTTCAGTTTTGTTGATCCTCAGAGCCAGTGGCGACAGCTGTCTTTCCGACTGTCCAACCACATGCACAGTGACGTGGTTAAGCCCGGGATATTTCTAGAAGCCGTTGGTATTCACACAGAAACCAAAAACACAGACAGTCACACATATTCACTGGGAAAAATATTCCAACCAGAGAAGTTTTGAGCAACTCTTTAACATATTGATATTTATAGAAAGAGAACCCATAAATAACCAAATACCTCCACATAGATGATTCAAATAAGCTTATCCTACTTTCACAATTTGGTAGATCATTCTTTACTGATTTTAAAAGTCTACACTATCTGTGCATCTGCAGTGAAAACACTCCTGCCTTTAGTTTTGTCTAGATAAAAGCATGATTCAGTGTTTGATTTGACGAAGACATGAGTTAGGGGTGTAAAACTTCAGAAGAATCTCTTTGTCTGAGACTGTTGTCTCCTGATGAGCTCAGTTACTGATCCCAGTGTCTGTCTGTTTGTGTGTGGGTGTAAATGTGTATGTTCTTAGGATTAACTAAGGTGAAGTCTGATCAGTTGGAGGTGTCCAGTGTCCCCTCTGATGGGGTCGTGGTGTCTGCCAGCCCCAGATGGATGTCCTCTGTCTGGCTGCAAGCTAAAGGCATCAGGTCCTATAGAAGTGATCCCTAACAGCTCGGGATGTAACATTATACACAAATGTGCTGACTTAAGAACCTACATTTCACGCTTCGCAGAGCCTGCACCCACTTGGATCCCCTTGCTCCCAACGAACATAGTACGCCACACAGGGAATTGCCCATTGGGATGTGTGACAAAGAACAATGTTGTTTCACCCCCCCACATCACTCCTCGACATCAAGGGGCTTGTAACCCAATTTCGTGGCTATCTTTAAAAATCAAAGACAAACCAAAACACTAACTACCGCCTCCTTCCCCTCCTCCAATCAAAGAGGTGGAGGGGAGAAGCGGGGGACACAAAAAAGGAATGAAGAGAGGAAAAAGCACTTCGACAAGAAGGGAGGCGGGCATTTGAATACAGGCCTCGACAAGGCTGTCAAAAAGAGAGACTCAGAAAAAGGAGGTGAATGAAAAGAGAGTGGATCTTGCAGAGGCGTTCTCATAAGACCATGAATTGAGTGTAATGTGTTTACTCAGCACAGCTAATAACTCTGTACAGGGGGCACGCCTTTACTCTACACAACCACACACACACGATCAAGTGGAATGGGATGGGATGTCAGTTCCAATTGCAACTCCGTTGTGAAAGTCTGAATAATCTCATTCGTACATTGCGGGCCTGAGTCCGGCTGGTGTTATCTAATTCCAGTGGTAAAGCGAGGCTTATCTTAATTCGCAATTTTTTAATTGTCAACACACAGCGACAATGCAGAATGTGACTGGCTTTATATAACACAGTGCAAGAAGATTAGGACTGTAAACAGACCTTACTCAGCCATGGGCCTTGTGTGACAACGTGCGCCTGTGTTTATGTGGGCTAATCTACAGTATATGTTTGCAGACGGCAGATTTAACTGCCGGCACTCTGGACCCTCTGACCCGGTGTTTAAAATGAATATGAACATAGGCATGAAAGGGGCAAACATCCCCTGCACTACACTCAATGAATGCAGAAATAAACAGTTAGACAGAAGCGGACATAATTATCAAGTTTTTACAGTTTTTGCTAGACTTACCAAGGATGGAGACCTTGCTGAGGAACTCTTCGTACATCTTTCTCTTCCTCAGTGTGCTTCCCTGTAAGACAACAAGAGGAGAGACATCCACCATCACACACTGTGAAATGCTGGGAGCATTACAAACACAGCATACAAATTACATATGTGGTTACTCTGCAAACTATTGTGATCATAATACATTTAAGGTTTTCCCTGAAACTGCCTTTCAATGGTTCTAATTTGTTAAAATACAAATAACTATTAGTTGGGAAATGCTGCTAAAAAACTACTAAGTTTTGAAACTGTACATGTTTGGTGAACAAATAAAATAGGGAGCATCCTTAGTTCACAAACAGTAAACCTTTTTTTGGAACTAAAACATTGTTTTTACCTTTGTTACACTTTCATTCTGTTAATATATGGTCTATGTAATATTTCTCTCTTTCATACATTTATCACTAAAATGTGTTATTCTACTGTAACATTTATTTTGTAACGCAACTAACCAATTGGTCTTGAAAGCTAATTGTGACATAAACACTTGAATATGTTGTAAATTATATTTTGAATGCAGTTCATGGGGTCACACAGGAGGTGTGTATGACTTGTGTGGTAACGTTCATTGCATGTGTGTGCCGTGTGTGTGGCCCACCCCACCCACCAGGCATGGGGACTTTCCCCTCTCTGCCTCTGCCATGAGCATCAGGTGCTTCCTGACAAGTCTAGACCCAGAGGACCCCTTCCCCAAATGCATTTCTCCTTTTTCCCCCCCACCTTAGATGCACAGAACCATCCGGAGAGATCGGGGGCATAAAGTGGAACAGAGAGAGGGAGGAGAGATGATCTAGTCCGCCATGTGTCTGCTTCTGCATATGGAAATGATATATTGAGGCTTGGGGTGTCTTTAGTGCATAAGTGCCTGATTCCCGCTGCTGCCTCTAATTTCATATAATTTCACATTTTGTCTTAAAAGGGGAGAAAATATTCCCAAGTGAGCCAATGTCAAGCTCAAAGCCGTAAACAACTTGATTAAAGGAATTCTAGCCTGCATCGCCTCCCTCTTGGATAAATGATTATGAGTGTGTGTGTGTGCGTGTGTGCGCGTGTGTATTTTGTGTGTGTGTGTGCGTGTGTGTATTTTGTGTGTGTGTTTGTGTGTGCAAAGCGTGGAGTTTGTTTTAGGTTCTGTCATTTTCGCTTTGCTGTATTTGCAGAGAAGACACTACATGCTCATTAAGCAAGCAAATATAAACACTCACACATGTATACTGTGCCTCTAACACAATCTCACACACACCCACAAACACACACTCACGTGCACCTTCCACAAAAATGTTGCGTTGGTCTCTTGGTTTCATAGCCTCCCCATAGAGCTCCTCAGACAGGCTTGCTGAGCTTAAAGGCTTACCATGCATACATAACATTACATTACATTACACAGCAGGTCTGATTTATGCTACTGGTGTAGGAAGGGCTGGGTGGGCCAACATGAGGGTGGAAGGAATGAAAATTATACTTTTCAGAAATTCTGATTCTGATGTCATAACTTATTTTGTTGGTGTGCATATTTTTTGTCTTTTAAAACTGTCCTTCTCCTTTCTTTCTACTTGGGAGGGCCTGAGCACATGCCTCACATACAAAACTCCCTTACTCCTGCTGGCCATAATGCTCCTCCTGTGGTTAAAGATGAACCAGCCTCTGTGTCTGCTGCCTGTCTTTGAGGTGGAATCATCAAAGGCTTGAGGTGTGGAGCGAAGCCAGTTTAAACCCACCATACCTTACGCCTCATCACCATTACCTTCATCTATGTCCAACATAAAAACACATACACCCCCCACATCCCTCCGCATCTCTTGGTATCATTTCTCCTTGTCTCCTTTCGGTCTGTTTTCTGTTTGTTGACGGTGGTCTGTCAGTTTGTAAAGCTTTGTCTGTAGCTGTGCCTGTTTAAGAACAAAGATGACACAAAGAGGCGGGTATTGTATGACTGGCATCAACACAATGGAGAGAGTGTGTTAATCCCATGGAATGGTATTACATATTTGACTAAATGCACTCCTGGGTAAGGAGGAGAGGAGGATGTTGGGGGTTTTGTGTTACAAGATTACATTACATTGCATTTAGCTGACGCTTTTATCCAAAGCGACTTACAATAAGTACATTCGACCAGGAAGACACAACCTTGAAGAAAACAGAATCATATAAGTACATCAGGTTTCATAGAGCCAAACATTCAAGTGCTACTC
Source organism: Gymnodraco acuticeps (assembly GCF_902827175.1). Classification (NCBI taxonomy): domain Eukaryota; kingdom Metazoa; phylum Chordata; class Actinopteri; order Perciformes; family Bathydraconidae; genus Gymnodraco; species Gymnodraco acuticeps. The sequence goes on from NW_022990238.1 coordinate 2,136,680, forward strand.
AACTGGCTTTAGATAAGCCAGTCCTTTATTAGTATATAAGTGCTTTGTTAATAGTTCTATCGCTCGAAGTGGAGTCGAAAGAGATGAGTTTTCAGTCTGCGCCGGAAGATGTGCAAGCTATCTGCTGTCCTGATGTCAATGGGGAGCTCATTCCACCATCTTGGAGCCAGGATAGCAAACCCACGTGTTTTTGCTGATGGGAACTTGGGTCCCCCCTCGCAGCGAGGGCGCAGCGAGTCGTTTGGCTGATGCAGAGCGTAGTGCACGCGCTGGGGTGTACAGGTTAACCATGTCCTGGATGTACGAAGGGCCAGATCCATTCGCAGCATGGTACGCAAGTACCAGTGTCTTGAAGTGGATTCTAGCAGTTTACCGGAAGCCAGTGAAGGGAGCGGAGGAGCGGTGTGGGTGTGGAAAATTTAGGAAGGTTGAAGACCAGACGAGCCGCTGCATTCTGGATGAAGCTGCAGAGGTCGGATGGCACATGCAGGTAGACGCAGCCAGGAGGGAGTTGCAGTAGTCTTAGGCGTGAGATGACGAGAGCCTGGACCAGAACCTGCGTCGCCTTTCTGTGTCAGCTGGGGTACGGTACACAGTTCTCCTGAGTTGTAACTGGACATGTTCTCTCGTGGAAGCAGCTTCAAGACCAGTTCTGATAATGCTGACATCGGTGTGTATATGTTTTCATTGGGTGATGGTAAAACGTCCAGGGTAAAATAATCTACAGATTGAACATGTACATGCACTAAAATAGGTCTGGAATACAAATATTTATCAATGAAATATCTTTTAAATGTTAAATATAACTGCCTCACAGTTGTATGCATCCACCAACCAGTCAAATTCCAATTTAGTTGATTTCATGTCTAAAATGTAATTACATCTTATTAGATATTTGTCAGTTAATCAATTCACCTTTAAGTCCAGAGGACATTGGTGCCAAATGTTATGAAATTGCTTCACGAGAATGGGACAGACGCAAGGACCTATTGATTAAAATACAAATATATTCAGCTCTATTTGAGAAACATTCCCAAAACAAGATAATTTGCATCATGGTTTGTGAACTCCAATTGGATCGACGAAAATCGAAATGGACAATTGACAAGCATTAAAAATAGCAAGAGTTGCAACTGGCAAAAGGTTTGGTGGTTGCAAAACTTTAATGCAAACAGCGAACGTTGATAACCTTTGAGGGATGTAGTTGCTCAAGATGGTACAATTAATCAGAATATGTCAACTTGTGTAGTTCACTATAAATATAAACACGTAAATCTTCCCTGTCAAGTTATTAATTACGATCCAGCAGCGGAGCAGGACAAGAGAGAAGCAGATGTGCAGTTAATGAATCTGATGGTAGCTGCAGCTCACCTTCCAGAGCTCCTGACTAACTAGCTGCAGACACAAGCACTCAGCATAATTTCACTGGGAAACACACACACATACTTAGACACACAGAGAATGCTCATTGTGTTGGCCTGAGACGTTGCCAGAATACCTCTCTTTATAAAAACAGCTTTACAAACCGTTGACAGCAATAATTAACTACAGGTTCACATAATTGAATTCTGCTTCACCCCGTCTTTCCTCCTGCTGCTGCTGGAAGGAAAGAAGGAATGACAGCCGGAGAGAAAGAGAGGGAGGGAGGGAGAATCCTCTCAAAGAAAGGTTACCAGGGCAGGACTGTGCCCTCGGTTAAACTATGTGCTTAAGAGGTGACATGAGTGCTGGGCAGGCCAGTGCCAACTTTACATTGAGCTGAAAGGTCCAAACACAGACCGTCTTCCATCTCTGTGGGCTCAAACTGTGTGGCACAAAGCCGGATCTGTCACTGCTGCTTCACACTTCAAGGCTCAGATGCACAGGATGTTTGGAAGCTTAATTGGAGCATATCTAATTATTTGGAGTAAGGTGTTGGAAACATTTTAAGGAAGTATTTAGTTGGGCATGTAGACAGTAATGAAAAGTGTGTGGATGTGTGTGTGTGTGTTTCCAGTTTAAACATTTAGACATTCCTGCTAGATAAGCTCCTGGAGCTGGGAAGTGTGTGTCGAGGCATTAGGGTTGACTCGCCTTCACATAGCCTCTCTCTTTTCCCCTTTCTTCATCTCCCAACATATCCAGAGAGACATTAAAAAAGGTAGAATAGACCTGGAGGTGATTTTGTTTTTGATTACGTATATTTTGCGTTTGAAAAAGAAATCAACACTTTTGAGTGTTTTAAGGACTCTTAAGTGGTTGAGTGGGAGAATATATTGCATGTAAAGGACCACAAATGATAAGAGTGTAAAGTCTGCCGAACTGTTTGAATAACATATATTTTGATATATAAAAGACCAACCTGTAGATATTTGTGTAAGAAAACGTAGGGTCGAACAAGTGATGCTAAAGTTACTCAAAGTGTTTTCTCAAGTAGAGAGAGGAAGTGTGTAGATGTTCGCTACCATGAGGATGCGCCGGTAGCTGTCTCGGTCGATGCCCCACAGTTTCAGATCCGTCTTGGCCTTCACGGTAGCAGCTCTTGGAGTCCCATAGATCAGGGCCAGCTCTCCAAAACTACCTCCTTCTCCAATACTGGTCACCCACTCCCCGTTCACGTACACCTGCAGACGGAACAAGAAACAGAATGATGGGGAGAGAGTCATTTATTTTACGCCTGAAGGATGGCAATCATTGCTTTGTAGACTGTGAACATTCAAACCATCTTGAGATAGATTTCCAACCTTCCCCTCTACCTCTCCTTAGTATCCGGGGCCGTTTGACATGCTCACTGGGCCTGTCGTCTGAGCATTTGATCCCCACCTAAGCCCTCAAATGAGACACTCTAAAATGGCCCTCTATCCTTCCCATCTCCCCGTTCATCCCTTTATTTCCTTTTACCTGTCTTTTTACGACCTACCCTTTGATTTAGAAGTGATGGAGGACAGAAAGCAGTGGTGGACCTTGTGGGTCTACTTAGTATGGCATTCACAGGGTTGTCCATCTACATGCACAAACATGCACGTCTCCATCTAGGCCAGCCACTATAGCACTACAGACAATGCAACCTCATTGAGCCTCGCTCAGGCTGTCTCTAGGGCCGTTACGGTTTCACCTGTCGACACACTATCCACCATATTGTTGACTTAAAAACACAGAGAGAAAGGAGAGAGCAAGGGAGGGTTTGTCCCTTCGGTAGCTGTGAATTGCCAAAACTGTTGCAAGCCATTATTCAAAGGCTCAGAGAAGACCACAAGGGACTTATCTTTTACTATAACCTGTGGTGTGCTTCAAAGGGATGCAGAGCTCTGGCTACGGTTACGTCAGGCTTAGAAGAACAATCATATAAGTGTTGCAAAAGTCTTACATCATAGCGTACAGTACAGGTAATATGTTGTCACTCCACAGTTTCCCGTTACACTCCTTAAAAACTCTTGATCTGTTTGTTTGGTCTTCATTGTTGTACAACTGATCCTCTAAGGTTCCACAGACACTTTCATGTATTTCCTGGTCAGGTGGAGCTGTATCAAATGCTTGAACAATCAGCAAGAAGTCCTAACTGGATCAAGTATGCACTAGTAAAGCTTGAGTAAAAACTGATAGTATGTTCAGACTTAAATTGGAAACACTTGTACTGTATCAAGTCAGCACTGTGCATGAGGTAAAATGGAGTTCATCATAAAACAATTTAAGTCCTAAACTGTGTATGCTGTTGCACAGCTGTCACTGGATTTTCAACATGGGAATATCTGCAGTAAACTGTGTGCGCCTGCTGGTAATTAAGTAGCAACAAATCAAAAGTCCTGGAAGGCGGATTAGCAGTCAGTGTTTGTAGTTAGGCTCCTCTGTGCATCCCCTGTTTCAATGTGTGAGTGAGGGTCTCTATTTGTTGTCTTTTTGGCAGCAGATGTTTTAATTTGATTTAAAAATGCCATATTTACTTTAATAGCAATACTAATTAGGGCTGTCAAAGATGAGATAAGCAAATGTGTAAAAATACATAATCAAAAGTACTAATACTTGGATTTTGTACTTAAAAGCAAAGTAAATATATAAATAAAATACAATAAATGAATAGCTATTGCATAGATATTTGTCAAGGTTTGAAATTAAATTAAATTAAATTGTTTTGTGTTGTTTGTGATTTCCAACAACAAATGCATATATATTTGCATAAAGCAAGCATATATTCTGTACCTTTGGTAAATCATGCAATTCATCACGATTAATATTTAAATCGACTGAAGGCCCTAATGTCAATAAGAGCATAACTGCTTATATAAATGTGAAGGTACTTAAGTACATTTTCTTAAGACCTTTGCTGGCAAAATCTCAAATATAACTAGAGAATGCAATTCCTGAAGAAATTGCTAGTGGGAATGCTTTATGCTGAAAAGCTGACGCTAAACTGCTATGCTGAAATGTAATGTGCAAGAAGAAAGTGAATAATTTAGATTGAAATGATACATGAACCACTGGGGGCTTGAATAAGAGAAGAAAATAAAGTAAAAAGGCTTGGAAAAGCAGCAGAATATTTGAACTGCAAACTTTTGAACTAACTTGAATGGCGAATGATCTGTCGCCATGGCCAACGGCATTTGATGACACCCCATAATACGCTTAGATGCGTTGATGGCTGCATCGTTACCAAACCTGTGAAGTGTTGGGCCGTTTGGAGCATTTTCACTGAAGTTATGAGAAAACCGTGTTTCATGGTGAGCATTGTGTTGCCATGGCAACGGCATTTGAAGGAATTTCAAAACTGTCCCGTATATGGTTTTCACGGCTGGACTGTTAGCACACATGTGAAGTTGAGCACTTTTGAAACATTTTCATAGGAGTTATAGCGGACATTGTCTTTTATGGCGAGGGATGAGTTTCCATGGAAACGGCATTTGATGACACCCCATAATTGACGTAGAGCTGTTGAGGGCTGGACCGTTAACCATTATCTGAAGTCTGCTGCTCTGAGCATGTCAGTTGGAGTTATGACATCATCGTGTTCCATGACACAGCTAAAGCTAATGACGTGTCCAGAGATCAGAGGTTTCCATGGTGATGTGCAGTAATCTGTGAGAGGAGAGCATTTTCATTGTTCTGAATGAGAGATAAACCGCTTACATGTGAACGTAACAGATATAGGTGAAATTTAAAAGCGTGAAGCCTGTCAAGGAACTTGAGCATCTGAAGTGTACCTTTTGTGCACTTTCGGGTCAATAATGTGGCCTTTTTGGCAGATTAACTAAAGGTGTGCGGCTGCTGTGGTGGGGAAAGATGAGGCTGAATTTACAATGGGGTTTAATGGAGACATGTTGAAAGTTGTTGTCACTCCATGCCCTCAAGAGGCATTTTGTTTAATTTTTTTTGCTTAATTTTTTTTCTTTTTTCAAGCTACAAGATGTTTTCCTACGTTTGTCATGCAAATTATGTCTCAGGAGTGTAGGGTTTGGGAATTATGGCAGGTTTAAAAGAAATATGAAGGCAAATTTCAAGCTGTCCTCCACTCTAACTGTGACATCACGCACTCTAGCGTTAACGAGCTGCGCAATACACACTAATGTTAAAATATGAAGAAGGACTCTTTACCAAGGTCTGAACAATGTTTAATATTTCTAAAAGTATGAATCTGATTTAAAAGTTGTGTTACACGAATAATGTCAGAAAGATGTGTAACATTTTAAAGTTGGAATGAGGTTTCTGAGTGAAAGTATGAAGGAACAGTTAGCAGTTGAAGTTGCATAAAGATTTCTCAAGTCTGAAGAGTTTCTCCATTGACATCCATGTTAAAAATGTGATGAATTATGGGATATATCTCTGGAATTATGAAAGTTATGAATGAGAAAAGTAATAGCAATCGATTCCCGGCCGAGCTGAACGTTTTGATGTTCGAACGGAGTTTCTGCGATGTGGGAGAAGAATGCTCTATCAGCATTCCCACTAAATCATCTGTGATTTAGAGATAATTTGTAACATTTAATCTCTCTTATTAAGCATTAAGTAGCACTACATAATCATTTATACATAGTTGATGACATTAAAATGTAGTTCTAGGCAGATATAAGGATGTTTTAAAGTGTGTCTATAATTATTATTATTTTATATAATTACATTTATATAAACAATTGTACTGCTATTAATTATCTCGACAATTTTATCACCTCACAATACAATAAGTGTAAATCATAAATTATGAAGTGGATTATTCAGTATTTGTATACTACTTACATATACTAATAGGGGAACCTGAAATGTCACCAGATACTCAGTTAATTACAGTTTATTACAAATAGCATTTTTTTCCAACAAGATCATCTCACATTTTGGAATGAAAGCTTTAATTTCCTTTGTGGTGCACCCATATAAATACAGGCCAATGTCTGTAAGTGAATACATTTGTGTGCAGACATGGAGGGGTGTTTAACGCAGTGGCAGTGGTTGTGAGCTTTCAGGCAGTTTATTGGATGCTAGCAGATTTACACCCCTGTCTAATGAGAGACATCTCAACACTTTAATAACCTCGGCACTGAGCTTGAAGTAGTTTAGTGCCTGAGCTGTGGCTGGGAGGCAGCAGCTGACTGCAGCGAGAGAGGGGTGGCATGTCGGGAGAGGTGACAGACACACAGAATACAACTGGGGTGAGTATAAGAATAGGGGTCTTCCTCAACTTGGGGGCAGAATGATAGGACCCTGGCTGTGGGAGGAGGGGATCTGCAGCTGCTTGACTGAGCTCCAGAATAACTGTGATTTTATCATGAATATTATAAAGACAGTATTGTGTAAAAAAGCATTAATATTCAATTTCAGCTAATATGTCGCTACAGCTAGCTACAGCATTTTCCAACCGTACTGTAAGTAAAAAGGACAACTTTGGTAAAAGGAAAAACTGGTTACACCCAATAGACCAGGCGGTTTTCAGCACACTGCCTGGTTGGAAAAAGACAAGCCACAGACTGTAAGATTAGTGGTGAAAACAAAAACAATGTTTCCAGAAAAAAAGGTCTCCGGGGAGTAAGATTATCACACACACTAACTGATAACTAAGAAAGAAAGAAAACATTCATGGAGGAAAAAGAGGAGAATATCACGATAACAATTTGGAGGAAAAAATTCAGACTAAACAGTCTTCTTCAGGCCTAAATAAACAATAATTTCAATAAAAACGTGTTCAGTCTAATGAAGCTGAGGAGATATAATCCAGAGTGTGGAAATTATCAGCTTTTTCCTTTACTAAATGTCCTATTTGTGTCTTGCCTGACACAGACAAACCATTATAACCCATTAGTGTTTTATTTTAATCTTAACATAACAAGCATTAATTTTTTCTAATCACAAGACATAATCTAAAAACAATGGAGGTCAATGCAAAACTGTTAATCGCGGCACTATCTCAGTATCTGTAAACGTCCTTCTCTTTGTCTCTCAGGTGGGACGACTGTATCAGCACCCTCAGTTTGCCAACGTGCTTCTCTCCTCTTACCCACCTTGTCTGTGCTCACCGCTGTAAACTGATAAGGTCACTTCCTGTTTAACTTTCCATCAGCTCCCGTTTAATCTCTCCACTTAACTCTATCGCTCTGCGTCAGGCTCGCTAAGACAAAAGGCGTCCTCAGTTTGGCTGCCTTCTCAGTGCGCTGGACTCTCTAGCGCCATGTTCAGATTGCCATCGGAGTGGAACCACACTTTCAAGAGAACAAAACATGAGGGCAATCCAATACAACTTGCCCATTGTTAGAAGGAAACATTGTCTCAACATGTGGGGAGAAGGCTTGGTATCCCCAGAGTCAAAATCCTTCTCAAGTTACACCTTCCACAGGTGAATAAAAGCTCATATTGGCACGATGCATACTGGAATATCAATTTGTAATGATTTAGTTTTAAACTAATATAAAATATTTTTAAGAGAAATAAGTGTTTGTTTTATGTGTGTTTGTCTCCCCATTGGCCACTTACGTCCACTTCACCTTGGTCAATCACATAGAAGTTGTCTCCTTCATCGCCTGGAAGGGAGAGACAAGGAGAAACACAGGAGTTTATGAGAGAGCCGGGGAAAAGCATGCAAATGACCTGAAGCCATAAGGAAAGCTATACTTCCTATTACTCCCACCTGCTGCTTAAGATCTTTAAGACTTTCTTCAAGGTTTTTTTAAACCTCTTGGGCTTAAAAAGATTTAAATCATTTGTTAAACACTTGTTAGGATCTGTTTATTTTATGTTTTATTTTGGAATTGTCTAGGACTGTCGGCTTCCTGTTTTTCATTCAAGGATGTTCACCCCCTGTCTGTCATTTGTGTATTTGTTTCCTGTCTGTCCTCCTGTGTGATTACCTGATTCTGTTCACCTGTGTCTTCCCTCCCCTCCCCAGCTGTGTCTTGATTGGCCATGTGTGTATTTAAGTTCTTGTTTTCTGTTGGGGTTTTGTGGATTCCTTTTTGTGCTTCGAGGGAGATAGAGTTCCTGTCTGGTTTTTTGTTGATCCTGTTGCCTTAAATAAAGTTTTTTTTGCTGTTAAACAATCGTCTGTCTGCACTTGGGTCCTCGCTGCGCTGCTCAACCGTAACAGAAGGAACCCACCAAAGATGGACCCAGCATCTACATTCCCTACGAGGTGAAGTACAATTTAATGTGCTTTAAAAAACGACTGTCGACATGCCTCCAGTAGTGAAGAGAGGCAGTCTATTATCTCAACGGCACGCCAAGAAGTAACCTCAAGGCCCTGGTTAAAGCCCCTGTCACACTGTCCCGAAATGTACACCCGATGGACACACGAATATTGAATTGTGAATTTCGCACGAAGATGGCCCCGAACCACACACGAAGGCAACATTTACATTACATTTAAGACATACAACTGCAACGAAAGTAACACAAAGAATTATGTTAAAGTACTATGATACTGTACTGATAGTTTCAGACTTTGTTCTTTACTTTCTCCGTCTTTATATGTAGAAGATATTACGTTTTCTCCGTCATGTTTCCATAGCAACAACAACTTCCTGTCAACTCGCCTTCAAAATAATATATTATATCCTTTTCAGTTTCACAGAACACAAATTGGGTTATTTACATAATCAATCAATCAATGTTTATTTATATAGCCCAATATCACAAATGTTACATTTGTCTCAGTGGACTTCACAGTGTGTACAGAATATCAGTATGACAATACGACACCCTCTGTCCTTAGACCCTCACATCGTACAAGGAAAAACTTCCGAAGAAAACCCACAGTTTAAAGGGAAAAATGGGAGAAACCTCAGGGAGAGCAACAGAGGAGGGATCCCTCTCCCAGGACGGACAGACGTGCAATAGATGCCGTGTGTAAATTGAAAAGATAATACATTTGCAACATAGGTAGTCCAAATGTTTGGAAATGCATGTGTGTATAATAGGAAGATGAATCCACGAGGATATCCATCCAGGACCTATGATCCAGGACCACAGCCACGACTCAAGATCCAGGGCTCGCGATCCAGGACAGAGGAGCGCAGGATCATCCATGACTCCGGATCCCGGCGTATATAGACACCAAAAAGAAAGAAATTTGGGGAAGCTGGGTTAATCGGAACATGAGAGTACACAGGTATAGACAGAGAGAAGGAAGAAGTAAGAAGTCCCCCGACAAACTAAGCCTATATCAGCAAAACTAGGGGCTGAATCTAATCAGCCCTAACTATAAGCTTTATCAAAAAGGAAGGTCTTAAGCGCACTCTTAAAAACGGATAGGGTGTCTGCTGCCCGAACACAAACTGGAAGCTGATTCCACAAATGTGGAGCTTGATAAGAAAAGGCTCTGGTTCCCATTGTACTTTTAGAGACTCTAGGAACAACCAACAACCCTGCATTCTTGGAACGCAATGCCCTAGTAGGACAGTAGGGTATAATGAGTTATTTAAGGTAAGATGGCACCTGCCCATTAAGGGCTTTGTAGGCGAGAAGAATAATTTTGAATTCTATCCTGTGTTCTATAGGGAGCCAGTGTAACGCAGCCAGAACAGGAGTAATGTGGTCCCTTTTCCTAACCCTGGTTAGTACACAAGCTGCAGCATTTTGAAACAGCTGAAGCGACTTGACTGACTTCTTGGTACACCCTGATAATAAAGAGTTACAATAATCCAGCCTTGAAGTAACAAATGCATGGACTAGTTTCTCTGCATTGTTTTGAGGCAAGATATGCCTGATTTTTGCAATGTTACGTAGATGAGAGTAGGCGGTCCTTGAAATTGATTTTATGTGGGCGTTAAAGGATAAATCCTGATCAAATATAACACCAAGATTCCTTACAGTCTCACTGGAGGCCAAATTAATGCCATCCATAGTTAGTATATCTTTAGATAATTTGTTTCGTAGATTCTTCGGGCCAAGTACAATAACTTCAGTTTTGGTCGTGGTTAACATCAAAAAGTTGAAGGTCATCCACGTTTTTAAGTCATTGAGGCAGTCTTGAATTGTATTTAGATGATTAATTTCATCAGGCTTGATTGATAAATATAGTTGAGTATCATCCGCATAACAATGAAAATAATATGTTTACATAATTTTGTTGTGCAATAAAACAACCAGATGGACACACGATAAAGGAAATGTTCAAATTCGGCTCTGATCGTAGCAACATCGGGCCATTCGTGAGGGTATCTTAAGCCTTCGTATGACTGCCAGTGGAGTTTCTCAGGCTCCGGCAGCAACTTCGTGAGCGGTGGCAAAATCTATAGGCAAAAAAAATAGCCGAATTCGTGTGTCAATCTTGCCCTTAGTAAGGCCATCGTTAGGGCATCTTGTTATCATCGGTGCCATCGGGCATTTGCCCCGATCAGAGTGAGGGCGAATGCACCGACGATAACACGAAGATGACACGACTTGACAAGATGCCCTCACGAGTACCTTACGAAGTTGCCGCTCACGAAGTTGCTGCCGGAGCCTGAGAAACTCCACCGGCGGTCATACGATGGCTTAAGATGCCCTCACGAATGGCCCGATGTTGCTACGATCACAGCCAAATTTGAACATTTCCTTTATCGTGTGTCCATCGGGTGTCAATTTCGGGACAGTGTGACAGGGGCTTTAGGAAGTTACTACCCGAGTGGGTGGAGGACTTTTTTGGTAGCTTTGAGGTCAAACCTGTTTCCCGGCATGCTAGCCCCTGGCATGCTAGCCCCCTGCCGGCCACAGTTCCCAACAAGGCTCCTTTCAAGGATCGTTTCGCTGGGTCTCGTCTGGCCTTTGGAGGACCTCTGAGACTCCACAAGGCTTCAAGGCAGCATGGAAGGAAACGCAAGGCCAGGATTCCAGCCCCGGCAGCCATGGTTCCAGCTCCGGTCTTGGCCCCAGCAGCCATGGTTCCGGCTCCGGTACCGGCCCCAGCAGCCATGGTCCCGGCCCCAGCAGCCATGGTCCCAGCCCCAGAAGACATGGTTCAGGCCCTGGTTCCGGCCCCAGCAGCCATGGTCCCTCCTCTAGTCCCTACTCAATTCCCTTCTCAAGTCCCTCCTCTAGTGCCTCCTCTAGTCCCTCCTCTAGTACCCTCACAAGTCCCCTCTCGAGTCCCCTCTCGAGTCCCCTCTCGAGTCACCTCTCGAGTCCCCTTTCGAGTCACCTCTCGAGTCCCCTCTCGAGTCCCCTCTCAAGTCCCTACCCTATGTCCTGTCCCGTTGGGGGTCCCGCCGACTACTCTTCTGTCGGGGGTCCTGCCAACCCTATGTCCTTTGCCGTTGGAGGTTCGGCCGACTATTCTGCCGGGGGTCCTGCTAACCCTATGTCCTGTGCCGTTGGAGGCCCCGTTGATTACTGTTCTGTCGGGGGTCCTGCCGGCACCAGGTCCTGTCCTGTTGGGGGTCCCGCCGACGCCTGCTCCGCCGGGTTTCCTGCCAGCACCGTGTCCTGTCCTGTAGGGGGTCCCGCCGGCGCCTGCTCCGCCGGGTTTCCTGCCGGCACCGTGTCCTGTCCTGTTGGGGGTCCCGCCGACACGTGCTCCGCCGGGTTTCCTGCTGGCACCGTGTCCTGTCCTGTTTGGAGTCCTGTCGACACCAGCCCTTGCTCCGTCGTGGGTCCCACTAGCACCGGCCCGTGTTCCCTCCGGGGTCCCGTCTGCGCCTGACCCGCCAGGGGTTCCACCAGCTCCTGCCGCCCTTGTGCCCGGCCCCCTGAGTTCCCCAGCCGCGGCCTTCGCCTTCGAGCCCGGCCCCCTGAGTTTGCCCGCTGTGAACTCTGCTTTGCTCCGTCCGCCCAAGTCCCCCTTCTCGACCTCTGCCGTGCCCCGTGCCGCCCGCCCAGATCGCTCCTCCGGACCCCCTCCATCCGTCCTTCTTGACTTTTTAGGGACGTCTGGGATCCGTCCCTTGAGGGGGGGATTATGTTAGGATCGGTTTGTTTTATGTTTTATTTTGGAATTGTCTAGGACTGTCGGCTTCCTGTTTTTCATTCAAGGATGTTCACCCCCTGTCTGTCATGTGTGTATTTGTTTCCTGTCTGTGTTTTCCCTCCTGTGTGATTACCTGATTCTGTTCACCTGTGTCTTTGTGTTTTCCCTCCCCTCCCCAGCTGTGTCTTGATTGGCCATGTGTGTATTTAAGTTCTTGTTTTCTGTTGGGGTTTTGTGGGTTCCTTTTTGTGCTTAGAGGGAGATAGAATTCCTGTCTGGTTTTTTGTTGATCCTGTTGCCTTGAATAAAGTTTTTTTTTGCTGTTAAACAATCGTCTGTCTGCACTTGGGTCCTCCCTGTGCTGCTCAACCGTAACAACACTTGGAATACCAGTTTGTGAACTTAAGAACAAAAATAATCCCGAAACTTCTACATAAACCCACACATGTGTACATTTTCTCATACTCATCATCCTTTGTGTCAACATCCCTTCTCCTTAATAAGAGTTCTGAATTTATGGTCTTACTATTATTTTTCTTTTGGTGGTTATTCATTACCCCTGAAAGCATCAGGGCAGACCCAGCGTCAAAGATACCGCTTTCTCCTCCAGAATGCATATTTCACTGGGCCTGCCAATATTTTGGTGAAAATGGGCTCTCTCCAGCAAACGGCAGCGCTTACAACCGCTGCTTGAGTAGCTTAATAGTGGAAACTCTAAAACAGAAATGCTTGAGCATGCAGAGCAAAACCACCTGAGCACGAATTCAAGAGAATGATTCAGAGTAATATATGCAACAGACGTCAGCTGGTTTGAGACATTGCTAATGTACATAGAATATGAACAAAATAATTATATTATTATAATCCTTTTGAGATTTTTCCTTTTCAAAACAGAAGAGGATGTAATGCTCATATTACAAAAAAATTGTTTGCTGTGTGTCCTCCATTTTCCAAGAGCTTGGTCTTTTGCTACTAATTTTTGAGTAGCTATCAAATGTGCCTGACAACTCAAAATGTTGTCTGGTTGTCTGACTGGCTCCCTGTTGTGTCATTGACAGTGGCATGCTGTGCTCTCAAAGCTAACCCCAAACCCTTGAAGTGAGCCATGGGATCTTGTCCACTGAAAGCATCTAGTCTGGAGATAAGGCTGAAAAATGGTGAAGTGTTCCTTTAATTATGGTATCTGTTACATGGGGCTCAGGAAATTATGAAGAAGGACATACGAAAGCAATGTGAAGCTCTTCCAGCAGCTTCCTCCTACAATAAGACACACATGCAACTCCATTCAGAGATACAAGAGGGTGATGATGCATGAGTATACATGACACAAGTATGCGCGTGTATGCATTTTGTGAAGGTGTGTGTGACTGTGTGCATTTGTTATCTTTTGTGTATTTTCACCTGAAGAGCTGAAAAGCTGAGAGCACCCCGTGTGTAAAGTTCACAATAGTTCACACGGCTAATTAATACTGGGTAGAGAGTGCTCGTTAATCACAAAGCTCTACAGGTCACACAAAACGCTCCTTGTCTGTCTGATGGTCTGCACACACACACACACACACACACACACACACACACACACACACACACACACACACACACACACACACACACACACACACACACACACACACACACACACACACACACACACTGCTGCAACCTGGCCCTCTTCTATCTTCCTCTCTCTTTCATCTGATCTATCTCTCTTTCAATTCCCTCTCACTCTGTCTTTCTTTTCTTCTACTCTTCCTGTCTTTTATCACTTTGGTGCTCAAGTCTTTGTTTTGCAACTTCCAATCCCCCTGTGCCTGAGAGTGCAGGCAAATATTTGATCAGAATGTGCACAGACACACAGACACACACACACACAGGAATGTGTACTTAGTGTTGAACCGTGTCAACACAAGCTAATTGCCGTTAACAGTTAAGGTTCTTTGAGTTTGGTCAAAAGGAATACATGCGTTACATCCGTGGACTGTAAGGTGTGTATTGTAGCCACAGTGCTGCATGGTGCACCAGAAAGCTAGAAACTTCCATGTTTCAAAACTCTAATTTTGTAATCTGATAACTCAAATATTGATACATACATCAAATCTTACTATTAACAAATATCATCAACGGACCAATTGCTTACAACTGCAAAACTGGATATACTATGTTTCAGAAACATCAGATAGATTAAATGTACTTGATAGACAATAAATGTCAATGAAAATACCTCCATACTCCATTTTGAATGTACATTTTCACTCTGTTTAAATACCACTTGAGCCACAGAGTCGGCAACTCGTAGCTGTTTCTAAATACTGTGTGATGGGCGAATAGCAGGGGAGCTTCTTTTTTAAAGCTTTACAGTAGTCCAGACATCAGCAATGACATCAGCGCCATATATAATGTATACCACACTCTATGGTGTATATAACAATGGGCTGTCTGGGACTGGGGGCCCTGCAAAGTTAGCTAGACTTATTATCACCAAATTAGGACTGACCTACCCCTGGATGCTGTCTTAAGAGTAGGTGGGAGTGACAGAGCGGGTGTGTGTTCAAAAGCCTATAGTTTGCCTTCACTTAATGTCTAAGAGAATGTGTAAGCGCGGCATGTTCGACAAGTGTAACCTATGTGCTTTCTGAGCAGGTGTGAACACAGTATTATCGGAAATTGTCTGCGGTTGTCTGTGAGAATGTGTGTTTTCAGTGTTTTAAATATGTGATTAGGTCTGTGTCTGTGGTTGATAGCAGTTTGAGTGGGGGGCACAGGAAAAATACAGTCTGGCCCTGTGTTCAGCTCTGTGTTCCTTCAAAGTCCTGGGATGTCTAGAGCGAAGGCTTTGACGACTGTGGTTAGGCAGAAGAGGGACATGACATCTGGTGCAGACTAAGGGAATGTATTAGTGGGGCAAAGAGAAGAAAAGGGAGGGAACAAGGGAGTGGTGGGACAAATTAACTTGAGTGGCAGTGTAATACATGAATTCTTCAAGAATAGGGCCCTATTTTCAAGGCAACATAACTACAAGAGCAGTCAACGATCTGATAATATGGTGTTTCTTGACATTGGAATTCACTTTGCCAATCTGCATGGTAAGGCGAAGAAGATGGAGCAGATGCGCACTCAGGTAGGATATTCTTTCAAATGACGAAGCGTGAAGCACATTTTTTGTATTTTATTTAAATATGTGTGTTCTACTTTAATTTGTTTGTTAGTTTGTTTTTCTGTTAATCAGCAGATCAGCAAAAGCAAGGAAGAGTAAATGGACCAGTTCCACATACCTTGCTGGATGACTGTTTCCCCTGCGATGTGGGTGACTGGGAACATGGCATCAAATATGTCACTGAAGGAGAGACAGACAGAGTGTGGAGGAAGAAAATAGAAAAAAGGAGGGAGAACACAGTTAATACCAACATACCTGCTATTATGGAGATTACACCACAGTCCCTGAGCATTGTTAACTTACTCACTCACACAACAGTATGTGTGGAAGAAGAGCGGCATGATGGGAAAGGCAGAGAAGCCATCGTCCCTGTATCAACTCTATCAGCTGCTAGCATAGCTGAAGAGACAGGCCTGAGAACTCTGGATGACCCCAACACATTAACGTGCACTAAACGCATCCACCTGCATGTGTACACAACTGATTTCTTCATCATCATCCACATCCAAATAAACACCCACAACTATTTGTTAAAACAATCATAAGGAACAAATGTTTGCCAATAAGGACAGGGTTTAAACTAATAAATCATCAAGCTCAAAACCATAAGTTCTGTAGTTTTTGGCAAAGATATTATATTATACATAATATATATATATGTAGTGGTGTAAAAATAAACTTTTGTTTCAATGAAGAGATTATTACCATCAGATAAACATTGCAAAGCTGCAGGCTCGTTCTGTTTCTGTACATCGTATTAGTCCTGCACGGGGGCTTAAACATGAGTGTGTTGCTTCAACAGATAATCAAAGCCCGTACCTCTGAGTGTATCTTTTGAAAAAGGCACTGAGAAAACAAACAAAATGATGGCTGTGCCTAAGCACTTAATTTCTGTTTCAGCCAGGCAGAGAAAGCGCCTGTTAGACTGTTCCTAATCAGGCCGTTTAAATGCATGAAGCCTCGGCAGATTAAAGTTCCACTGCTGCGATGTGTTGAGACAAGAGAAAAGTCTGTTTCCTTCCTCTCCGCCTTTCTGCCCCTCTTTCACCTTCAGGGTATATTTATCTATCTAATCAGTTGCATACCACCCGTCTTATAGAGAAATATAGAAAAAACAATAAGAGGGTCAGGCATATCAAAGACATACAAGACCTGCTGAGTGAATGTGGAGCAAGTTTGAGCCCGTTCCCAAATGATGTTTGTGTGTGTCACTGAATGTGTGTGTTTGCACAGATTGTGTCTGTGTCTCAGTATATATTACTTCTGAAAACACACAGGTTTGTACCAAATAATGCGTAGGTTTTGAATATTTCTTGGCTCATGGCAGAACACTAGACAGCAAGACACCTTGCTGCACACAACAGACATAAAAGTGTTGCTTTTCATGATTCGACCCGGTAAAGAAACGGCAGGTCAACAGATGTTGGAGAAGATCTGAGGATGTTATTGAGTGGTTTGGAAGTGAACGGACCCTGTTGGTATTTTTTTATGTGACAAGGAATAAAAAGCAGACTTAAGAAGGTGGGTTTGAGCCAACAACAACCACAGGTAGGCCCAGTGCGATGCAGCTGGCCACTGACTCACACACAAAAAACACACTTTCTCTTTGAAGTGTAAAGCACAGGCTCAAAGATGCACATGCAGGACGGAGTCCAGAACAAATTTCCTTACGGGGACAATAAAGTATATCGTATCGTATGAACACAACTTCCAATATATGCACGTGGTACTATGGTTGCAGCTAGTACACTGCATGTCAAAACACTCACACACACTTGGTAACACAACAACATATTTGAGCACAGGCATTCATGAGGGAAACACGCAAACTGGCACATATGACAAACAAACACATTGGCTTTGATGAGGATTAGTCAGGGCAACATCTGCACGAGTCTCTCAACTCTCCTCACGTCTGTGACCACCTGCTCTCTGCATGGAGTCTGTTTAGTCAGGGACATGGTCACGTAACTAATAATGTGTAGAAAACCAGCATATACAAGTCACTTTCATGCAATGTTTCAATGCTATCTAACTCAAGACAGCTTGTTATTAGGCATGAGCTATTGTTAATGATACTGTTGATGATGATCATCACGCACTAAGTAGGATGCTCACCCTCTCTCTGACAGAGTGAATACTGTTTGTATTCAGAATCACAGTTAAACGAAGCTCCCTTCTCTTATGGTGTAGCTTGGACTAAATAAAACGTGAACATGGTCTCCAAGATGTCACCCAAAGGACTTTGAAGAGCCGTTATGAAAGTGAGCAGCTTTGGTCATCTCCATCTTGGCAGTAATGCCACCCTCTAACTCCCAGCTTTCCAAAATATGGGCAATGTTGGATGACTTTGAGGCGGGCTAGAGTGGCGCAGCTGTTAGTATGAATAGTACAAAAATTCACCGCCTGCACAAGCTGTAGAGTTTACTGCTTTCTAAGGTAGAAAAGGATTTAATTGATCTTGGATACAATGTAACCAAGTTGTTTATCTGTAAGACAATGTTAAATGTCACCTAGTAAATGTTTGCATGACTGGCACAGAATGGCATTGCACGCGGTCAGTACCGTTGGCAGCTGGTTCAGTCAGTATCAGTGCAGACTTGCTGTTGGAGGGTTTTACAGCCGCCCACACCCACTCCCCGCTTATTTATTTGGAATGATCCAGTTCCTCTACACTAAAACGGAGTTGATGGGGATAGGGAGATGGCGTAGTGGCCGGATTGCAATTGGGCCACAGTCATAGCGAGGGGATCAAAGACGAGCTAACACGTGGTAAGGTAATTACCCTTGACCACCTCCCTCTCTCCATGCCCTGCCTCTCGCTGAATGCATCGATGAGCTCAACAATGACACTTATGCAGGTAATTACTTCCCCTCATCTCTACCTGTCTCTCTTTCCCTTTCTTCATCCCCAACTTCCTCCCTGTCTACTCTCCATCACTTTTTCTCTTCCTCTCCCCTCTCAATTACCCCTTTCTTCCCTCTAATTCTCTCGCAGGCCCACCTATTTCTCTCATCTCTCGGTCTATCGCCCCCTCCCTCCCTGTCCCAGATGAAGTGATTAATCTTGTCCTTTCCGCTACCTGTAGAACCTCTGACCTTATTTAAAGGTAGAGCCCCCCCCCTCAACAATGGATGTGTTGTTCTGATAGAGACAGAGAGAGAAAGAGAGAGAGAGAGAGAGAGAGAGAGAGACCCTGCAGACTCTAAGGGAAGTTCACCTCAACCCTCAGGAGGGAGAATAGGCTTGTGTCATGGTTCAGATATGTGGAAATACTTCCCTGCGACAAATGTACACATGCATGTAAGAACATACACCGAAAAATATAACATATACATATAATGCCATTCTAATCTAAGTGGTTATTATCCTGTGCACACACACAGTCCATATACGTACATGTGTGATGTGTAGTGCGTTGCTTGGATGGGTCTGTTTGCATCTAGAGAAAATGACACCGTTCTGAATCATGGTAGGGAAGCAGCAGAGACTGGTGAAGCAAAAAATATGATTAAAATCTAAATGAATACAACGAGACAAAAGAGACACCTTTATGCAATGCCCTGCCTTACAATATGTTGTGCTCATCAGGAAACTGTGCTTTTTTGTAATGAGATTAACCAAGGAACAGGGGAAATGTAGCTGCCAGGTCAGGTTGCAGGTCAGATTTGACAACACATCGAGTGCATACAGACGTGTGTGTGTGTGTTTTTGCAGGAAGGAATGGAAAAGCTTATGTGCGCCTTCACTCTCTTTTACATACAAGCACACAAATACGCAGCAACAGCCTATTATTGTTCTCAAACAGCCATAAAACTGTAGTTAGCTTGGGGGATTTCAGTCATTAATTACATAAACTCAGGCCTGCTTGTTGTAGCTGGATTGCTTGTTGTTCTTAGTTGGCGAAGACTGCCTTTCTCCATCACCTCTTCCCTTCTTGCTGTTAATCTCTCCTACAACACAGCTGTTTATTTGTTCAGCAGCAGACGCCTTATCTCTTACATTACTACCTCAACACACAGCAGCGCCATTATGCCATTAACACCAAGGGTCTCTTAAACAGTGCAGCATGCTGCCATGTCTTTGTTTAACTTAATGGGCCGCAGAATGTTGAGTTACACAAGCCCTTAATGGTGCACCCATCCAGAATGCTCACTCGTCTAGATAGAACACGTTTTGCAATAACCCAAACAATCAACAACTGCACCACGTATTGGAACTTCCCCGCCCTCCAAGTTTGTTCTTGGCAGTGATTCGCCACTGGTTTGGCTGGCACAGCGTTCATACCGTAAGAGCTTGAAGGATTATTTACACAACCACAGTTGATAGTAATTCGGATTACTGATTCTGGCAAATCAGAACAATAGTCTTTGTTTTACAAGTCTCCACAATATTATATAAGAACTGGCTTAGGGACAACAAATCTACACTTGATTTGTGTTATAAATGTACGTTTTGAAGGCTTATCAAAGGCAGGAGAGTGACATGGTGATTCTTCATCTGGAAAGACAAAGTTTAATCAAATAAATTAACAAAAAGGGCTGCCTGACTCTGATCTCCCTGTAAATGCAGTAGAGGAAAACCAATCCTACAAGGATAACACAAATCAACATTATAACATTATACTGTACAAGGGTGAAAAGATCCATCAAAGGGCCAAATTATATACAAATATAAAACAGGTTAAAAATGCTTCATTCCTTATTAATCATGATCTGCTCTTACACATTTTACAACCCTTAGGACTCCAATGTAAGAATGAGTAAGCTATGAGATGGATATGCAGATGATATTATGTTTCCAGGAGTCCTGCCGGCTGATTGACTTTGTAATGTTTGACAGAAACTATTCTGCATACTAACTGAAGCCTACAGAGAGTTTAAAGCTCTGGGAGGACTGCATTGTGTATACTATCATCACATTTTCCCTAAGTGGCACGTTGCTATGAAAAACATGTATTGGTTTTTGTAAGGCTGCCAGGTGAAGAGTTGTGATTAGTCAGCATAATGTTTAAATCACAAGTGAACTCACATAAAAGGATCAAAACATACATTACGTTTTCACTGATGATGTAGGCTAACTGAATTGTTTACTAGCCTGTTGTGTGACTCATTATGTGTATATCACAGTCAGATGGAAAACAGCTTTACGAGGCTGACTAAGTGGCTTACAGTTTAATGTCCAGAGTTTAAAGTTGAGCACAATCAGCCAAAGTTACTCACAGGGAACAACCAACCCACCCCACTGAGCTGTGTTGCTGTGGACACAATGACAGCTCTTTTTTTAAACCATCTAATTACATAAACACATATTAAGCACGTACACACTCACATGCAGACACACATACAATGCTGACAATGGGCAGTAGTATGACAGTGAGTAAGAGAGAGAAGGAGGAGTGGGGAAGGAGGTATAATTATACAGTGCTGAAGCTTTCAGGGAGGATATTTATGACATCAAAGCTCTTGGCACGTGCCCTGTGTTTCCCCAGAGGCATAGCAGAGAACGGAGGGACCAGGTCATGCCAGCTGCTGCCCATTTCTTCACATCAGCCTCCAAACTTTAGAAACAATGCGTGTTGTGTCCAATTTTATGAAGACACACCACAAAGGTCCCCTTTGACGAAGAACAAACATCAGGGGTCCACTTTAAAAACTGTATACTGTGTAATGTAGCCGAGGTTAAACAATAGAATCGGCAACACACTTCATAAAACAACAGCTATATTGGTTTAAGCTGGTGCCAAATGGAAAGAACACCATTTTGTTTTAATCTTTTGTTATCCTGACATTTAAATTCCTATTAACCTGCGTTTAAATGTCTTGTGGTTAACAGACGTATGCGTGTTTTCTTGTTAAACTTAACAATTATGATAGCACGTCTTACTGAGAGACACAATGACACATGTTTCACATTGAGAAGAAACATTTTAATCTTATCATAGTTCCCTCTTGACTTTTACCGCAGATATAAAAACTGTACATTTCCCCACTGCTCTTGGTTGAGCTTCTTTTTAAATTATTTTACAGGGTCCTAGTCTTTGTCTGGGCTGATGTGAACTTGCCTACGCTGAACACAGGGGTGGTCCTGGAGGTTTACCGGTGGACATAACAGTTTACGGCTGGTGGCAAAGACCACTTAGAGATGGTCAACAATGTTGGAGGGAAGAAGAGAAAGAGACGCCTCATTTCTCCAACACTCAACTGGCCTTTTCCCTGTCTGCCCTTGGCTTTGGTCTATGGGGCTCTGATCAAATTCAAAAGCTTAAAGAAAAACAAAGCGGTCTTTTAAGTTACAATGGATCATTGCACACTGTAAAACGTTTTTGTATCTAGAATATATCGGAAGTGTGTGTCAGACTGATATTTCTGTGTTGAATCTAAGGTCTAATAGTGAGATAATGTAGGCATAGTGGAGATCTAAAGAGTTCCAGTTAGAGAAGGCAGTGTGATTAAATGGTGAAAGTTATATTTAAAACCAACAGAGGGCAGGGAGCACACTGTGTTAAAACCACACACCTGGCCCTGGTGGGTTTATTAGTGGTGTAAACGTGGATGCATTCTGTTGCTTAAAAGTGTGGATATATGTCTCAATATGTGTAGCGCAGTAGAGGAGCACATGGGCCAATCTGGTGATCTGTGTGAACACTGCTGATGTCTAATCTCTACATTCATATTCAAATGCAGTGCTGAGGTGCGTATCTTTCCTACATTTTGTGTTGAGAGAAGACTTTCTTTTTGCCGCTACTTTTAATTGAACTATTCACATCTTACACAGCACTAGTGCTGCGTACCGGTACGCCGAACCGGTACTGGACTTGTAAAAAGTTTCGGTTCAAGTCCGGTTAAAACCGGAACGTCGGGAACCGGTACTTGGACTCGCAAAAAAACTAGCACTTACGTATATTCTGGTGTCTGTGGCTATTTAAACATTCCCTGATAAGAGTTATTCAGCGTCAATAAATGAGTGCTAATCCCAGTGTGTCCTCACATGTCATTTCACCTTCGATTCACGGTTTGAAAACGTAGCATTTCGCCACATGCTAATGCTAACCGGAAGTGAAGAATTTTCAGAATACAAGTATTAAGTTAATAGTGTGAACTTCCGGTTTTTTCAGAATAAAACTGATTTAAATTAAATAGTGTATTTAATTCAAAATTACGCCATATCAACATTGATTTTAATTTCTAACAGTATGTATGTACATCACTATGTATGTATATGTACTGTATAATGTACACATGTAGAGTTGTAGAAAATACATGGTGTACAGACAGTACAGTACACTCTGACTGTACAGTCACTACAGTGTGTATACTGTACAGTAGGTGTGTAACAGTGTAATGCGTATAGTCTACTCTACACTCTACCTTTCAGCAACGTTTTAGGGATTTAGGCTCAGTCAGCTCAGGGACTGTTTGGTTACTTTAGTTTGCTAAATGAAAGACATGTTTGAACTTTGTAGTAGTTCACTGTAGTTGCTGTCATAAGTTATTTGTAGACTAAGTGGCAAAAAGTGTTTTTTTTACATTTGTACTTTGTAGAGAAATGTAGACACAAGTTGGAAGGGAGCACAATAAACCTGACGAGTTTGAATTTGAGTTGATTATGAGTTAATTTTCAATTGATAATTAGCTCACAATAAGTTCACTTTAGTTACTCACACAACTTGACACAAGCCATGGGTTCAGGTCCGGACTTATAAGTCCGGACCTGAACCTGAACCTCTGGACTTGAGTCCGGACCTGAACCTGAATGTGAGTCCAGGTACGCAGCACTACACAGCACTGTAACTTTTATTCATGTACCTGTGTTATTCATGTTGTATTATCTTTGCTTTTTAATGTTTGTAATGTGTTTTATGCTCTTAATGTCTTTCATTTTTGTAAAGCACTTTGAATTGCCTTGTGTTGAAAAGTGCTATATAAATAAACCTGCCTTGCCTTGACTATGTCCAAATCTATAATCTATGCTGTCTAATCTATATTATTAACCTATAATACACTGTTGAGATGTCCCTTTCTTTACTCATATATACTGGAGGACTGATTCAGAAGAATTCGAAACATAAATCCATGAGCCTGTGTTGCTGTGGTAAAGGCTAATGTGCTAATGGTCACGGTGATTCAAACAAACATAAGCAATTACTTGCATAACAGAGAAGAATGGAAATACCGACTGACACAGTAGCTTTCCTGAAACCTTTGAGCCTAATTGAAGCAGCAGTCGTCAGATAAAATATCAGAATGAACTACCACTGAACTGGCTCTGGCACCTTGGACTCTACTAGCCTGCCAATGCCAACTTCATGAGAGGGCAATCCGGCCTTATCACCTCCTTACCATAACTAGTACCTACCTAGAGCATCAGAGCTTTCCTCACACTGTTGTGTTGATGGCATGGCAATGGGAGGGTTTGGAATAGAAATAGATAGAGAGAGAAAGAAAGACCACACACACACACACACACACACACACACACACACACACACACACACACACACACCACACAACACACACACACACACACCACACACACACACACACACACACACACACTACACACACACACACACACACACACACACACACACACACACACACACACACACACACACCACACACACACACACACACACACACACACACTACACACCACACACCACACACACACATCACACACACACACACACACACACACACACCACACACACACACACACACACACACACACACACACACCACACACACACACACACACACACACACCACACACACACACACACACACCACACACACACACACACACACCACACACACACACACCACACACACCACCCACCACACACACACACACACACACACACACACACACACACACACACACACACACACACACACAGTTCATGGCAGTGGAAGAAAGGACCAGTCTGAGGAGTAAACAGTGAGAAGAGAAGGAGTGGTTGATAGGAGGATGTGAGGAGAAATGAGGATGTGTTACAGGGCGGAGAACAAACACCAATACTTTGACGGGATCTTGACTGTAAATATATGCCTCATCAGAATCTTTGATGTCTAAAATCATAGGATTATTGTATGCCACTTCGGAGAACAGCTGAATCATTTTCCGAGTAAAGTAACGATAATACAGTAAGGTTATCTAAGGTTACTTGTGGGCCAATATGTAATGTATTTTTCTGCTTCTATGTCTATAAATATAATACAATAATTGAGCTGTATTAAGAAAGAGGATTACATACGACTTACTAAAACTTTCAGCTTAGTCCCAAACTACATTGCTGGCATTATGGTGCAATGTGTAGAGAATCCCTGCTTTCCACCTTTCAGACTGCTGTTTAGTGTGACATGGCTGTTTTACAGGCCTACCTGATGATCCGACACACACCACCTGCTGAAGCAGCCATGATGTCAGCCTTGAAACATCACAAACATGTCCAACCCTGCAGTCACTACCATTCTTTCCTCTCCCTTTCCTTCCTTTTCCATTCCCTTTATTGCATTGGGTCAGTTTAAAGATTAAGCTGATATGCTATTCTGTTAACACTAAAATGTGTTTTTCCTCTGTTAACTCTAACTTATTTCCTTGTCTTGTCTGTTTAGAGTAAACTTCAGTCCCAAACATTTTCACACATTTCCTAATGTCTCCGATGTTTGTTGCCCCAGGACAGGAAAAAGCGAGCTCTTCCTCCACTTAGAGAGAAAAGCGGTCAGGCTGAATCAGGCGCTGACAGGACTAAGCCTCTACCTCTCTGAAGTGTCTACAGGGGAAGTGTCACTGGAATGAGGGAAAGAGACACAGAGAAAGACAGAGACTCTAAGAGAAAGGTATCCTCTTTCCCACAGATAGAAAAAGAGTAATTCCACTGAATGCACAAAATATATATCATACGCAGATGATTTTTACTTTGTGTACAGGTGCCAGAGTTCTGATCTCTTTCTTCTTCCCACCCTGCCTCTTTAACTCTCTCTCTCACACACACACACACACACAAACACACATATCCTGACACGTCGCTAAACATCAGAAAGATGCCGCTGTCCCGCGGGCATGTCTTTTTCTCTCCCCCGCCCTTCCCTCCCTCCCTCATTCCCATCTCACAGAAGACAAGCCCTAGAACAAGATAAGCATTTGAGAAGCAGACCGGGACACAAATTGTCTTTTGTTGGGGTTTAAACCTGAGAGGTGTTTACACAACACGGCACATTATGCATGCACGCTCAAACACATAGGTATATACACTGAATTTGAGACGGAGAGCATGCCCCAGGCCCGGAGGAAGAGGGAGGGGAGGGTGAGAAGATGACTAGATGGAGAAAAGTGAAGAACGAGGCATCAACAGAGATGCTTAAGGCTAAAACTGTACAGTACTCATGTGTATGTGTAAATGTGTATGAACCCCATCAAGTTGTGTTGCGGGCAGTGAGGTAATAGGTGCACCGGGTGCATCGAGGAGAGAGAAATAGTTGACATTCAATAGCTGACATCTGACTGACGTAAGGCATTCCCTGCTGTAAACAGACGGTCTCATCAGACACACAGCGTTCAGACCTGGACAGTGTTGAGCAACCCACTAGCACCTCATGTTTTAACACCCTGGAATGCGCTAATGTTAGCACCATGCTAACTGGAAACTTCATTTTATTGTTACAACAAAGCATGGAAACTTGCTGGATACAATGAGTACATTATTTTTTCTCATTTTAAACCGCTAGGTTTCATGATTATTGTTTGTAATCAAAACACTCCTTATTTAATTGAAACGCGTTTATCAAGATGTAAACCACCTCAAACAAATATAAAAGCTCTTGAACTAAGCAATGAAAGTGTGGAAAGACTTTTTTGTAAACCGAAAATGAAAAATAAATAAATATTCAAATCAATTAAAAAAAACACTGGACATTATCAAGACATGCAGTGACTTACTATCTTGTTTGAAATTCATCTTCACAAAACAGCTTTGGTCAAATCACCTGCTCCATAATGGTCTAATTGCTAAAACTCAAGCTCCATTAGACATTTAAACCAGCATGGAAATGGGCTGAGCACCTCTGATCTAAATAAAACTCGACCACAGTGACACCCCACAAACCAACGACGAGGTCATGGGAGAATTAACGCGCTATAACAAGACTGTTGTCTGTGCCTGTACACTGGAAGCTATCACAGTAGCATAGACAAAGCAGACGGGATGTATACAATAGGAGGCCATGGGCCAACTAGGGCTATTCTGTAGGGTGCTGGGCTGCTCTGTCCCCGTGAATGTGTGGTGGTCAGTGTGTGGGACGTGCTCTGGGCCAAACTGAGCTAAAAAAGCACTGAAGGGTAGCAGGAACATCACGTCCCCACAGCAGGGGCAAATTCTGGCTAGGAAGTCACTGTCATGCACACTCCCACATTTACCCTACATGCAATGAAACGTGGCACTGTGCACAATCACAAACGCCCTGAGTGACATCTTAGCAATGTACTTAACACACACACAGATTGGGGTGAGATTGAGCTGGTTCACAACGTCTCCCACTGTTGACATTTGATCCAATTGCAACGCAGATCTAAAGCGTAGGCCACTTTCTTTTTTTCTCCTTTCTATTTTATTGCACTCATGTGCGTCAGTAAGACCTGCTCACACATACATGAACGTTTTGTCATTGTGCTTGATTCAAACCTGTTCAGCAGTTTTTCAGCAGTGTGCAGCATTCAAACATAAAATTAAGTGAGTAAAATAACCATACATCCTGCGTTACTGGTGCTTCCACTACTTTCTACGTCAAGACTTGTCAAAATAGTTTTGTAGCACAAAGATTCTCTCACTCCTGCTCACGCTCACACACTCATATACACACCTACACACACAGTTACGCACACATTCACATTGATGGTGTAAGCAGCTGAAAAGGCAAGGATGAATCATGGTAGGCTGGAAAACTGTCCTGCACAGACTCTGGGGTACATTTTGGAGGGAATACAACTTTCTAAAAGCTCTCCAGACACTACTACATGACTCACTACTTTTTAAAGAATTGGATGGAGAAGTGGATGGAGCGAAGGATAGAGAAAGATGACAGGGGGCGGAAGAGGTAGCAGGGGACTGGTTAAAAACACAGCAGAGGGTATAAGAGAGGACAAAAGTTTCCAACAATCTGCGCAGTGCGTGTGTGTGTGTGTGGTGTGTGTGTGTGTGTGTGTGTGTGTGTGTGTGTGTGTGTGTGTGTGTGTGTGTGTGTCTGTGTGTGTGTCTGTATATCTGCACTATCTTGTAAGCATGCATGTACAGATATGAGCTTCCTGCAAATGATTTGTTTGTGTGTGTGCCTTGTTGTGTTCATGGGCGTAAAGGTTAAGTAGTCTGAGCTGAGGGACAGATGCAGTGTGCTGGGGGAGGTGAGGCTGCTGGCCAGTTAGTTTCTGTGCTGGATGATGGTGGGGATGGTCGAGGTTCAGTCAGGCCTGCAGCTCTCCTGTGGAGAGTGACCTCATCGCCTGGCCCCTGGCATTGTGGCAGCAGCAGCACAAAGCCATGCAGGGGATGGAGAGAGAAGACTGTGGGGGAGGGACTGGATGTAAGTGTGGATGTATATGTGAATGAGTCTGCATGACAGAGAGTGAGAAAGACAGGAAGAGAAAAAGGGGAGAGAAAGTGGTGAATTCTGAAAAGGGGAGAAAGAGGACCACCGGGCTCTCAGGAAGACCGGGGATGAGAACACACAGAGAGTCAATGAGGGGGTACCAGACAGGAAACACAAACATACATGCAAACAAATACACTTAACAGCACACAACAGAAACCTGCTCATTTGTTAGTGCTGTTATTGCGTAGCCTGCCATAAAATACAAATCTCAGTCCCAGACACACTAGTCTCACACCTGAACACACAGAGAAACAGGTTCTCGCAATGGCTGGAAAAGTAACACAAATAGCTACAATACAGTCACCGCAAGGGACTTCCTCAATAGTGTCTAGAAAATCACGAGAAAAAGAGATCCTAACGGGAGAAGACAAACAGTCATCCATTCAGTGCCACTACATCCTGTTTCTGCTGCACTTCAAGCTGCCAGGAAGCATTCAGTGTGTCATATAAGAGTAAGTTAGTGCCCAAGCATGTAAGCAGACAATAACTGTGTTCTTGTTTCCAGTGCAAGTGTCTGACTAGGAAAAGCTAAGCAAAGAGTCAAGAGAGTTCATTTCTGTATTATCTGTGTGGCAAAAACACCCCCTAGGGGCTGCTTTATGGTAACTGCACATTTTGAGTGTCAATGTGTATTAGGGCTTCAACTAACAATTGATTTAAAAACTTTTTTTTGTCAATAATATGTCAGAAAATTGTGAAAAATGTTCCCCTTCAGTCTCTTCAGTCCAAAACCCAAAGATATTCAGTTAAATATGATATAAAACAGAAAAGGCAGGAAATGTTCATATTTGAGGGACTAAAATGCATGAAAGATGACTTAATAATAATAATAAATAATCAAAATAGATAACAATTAATTGTTTCTTTAAGTAATAATAGCAGCTCTAGTTTCCATGTAGATGGACATGTATGTAGTATGTGGCTGTAACTATGCATTTACTGTAGTCGTAGTTTACCAAAACATTTGTTTTATTATTTTAGAAATAGCAAGCCTGTGTTTAGAATATAAACCAATTCCCCAAAGCACAGACCTAAAGTTACACATCTATTGATTCTAATGAGTGAGCTATCAGATATGAGGATGAGAGTGGTTATAATGTGATAAGCCTACGCAGCACACTATCTCACATTGCATCCTCTTTGTTGTTTTGTCCCTTCACACAATCCTTAAACAAACTTCAGCTGGAACTCGAGATGAGGCGGATCTCGCTTGGGCACTTTTTAGTGTCTTTCACTTTGCTATTGTTTGTTTATTTGGGTTTTCTATCTCTCGTTGATTTATTTATTATTGTTTTTTTCACCTCTTCAAGCACACACATGCACACGCACACTCTCTCACACACACACACTCACACACAGAGACAAAGAGTGCCAGTACACTAAAGATGTTCCCTGTCCATCGGCAGGGGCTAGTGGGAAAGGTGCAGAGGTCAGGGTTTAGGGGTCAAAGATCATCTAATCGGTCACTTCATCAACTCATTACTCTGCTTGTTAATTAGAGGATTAAAGCAGGCAGGATGAGGTAAGCATCACCTCTTTCCAACCCTTCCCCCTATTGTATCCATAGCTGTAACATCTTAACTACACCATTTTAAAGTTCTGCTTCTCTCATATATATATATATCAGTTGGGTCCTGGTCTGAAAAGATGTTACAACTCCTGTTACCAGATGGCAGTATTATTTTAGAATATTGCAAACTCTGCCAAGGCGGCTCGAGGAATGGGATTCACAGGGCCTCCTCCTGCCTGCCAGAATATGTATGTGGTTGCACTGACAGCAGAGCTTCTTGTGTCTTTGCTGTCCCCAGGGGAGTGATTTATGGTACTGTATGAGGGAATTAGACTAATGCATGTAGAGAGGAGATCTGCGTGTCTATTTGTTTTGTTTGTGTCAAGGGAAAACTAAATGTGTTGCTGACAGATTACCCAGAGGAGCCTCTTCCTCTCGTATTAATCCCTCTCTAAATGTGACCTAAAATGATTGCTTCTGTGTCCGTCTCAGCCTGCCTTGCCTTCATGGTTCATGGAGATCATCAAGGTCATTTTTTCCGAGTGTGCAGAAAAGCTGAAAAAACAGACCGACAATAACTCATACAGTACACGCTCTACTGCTATCATAAATCTCCTTTCATATAGTATCACTTCAATAGAAAGTTAGATAAGGAACACTAATACGGCAGGAACTAAAAGAATGAGTGTTTAAACAGGCGATAGCGCTACTGACCATATTGAAAGACTGATTTACAATGGGCATTCAACCAGTGAAAGTGGTGGGTTGATAGGCAGGCAAATCTCATCAAGGGTGCACCTGGACAAACAGGCTCTGTGCATGCATAGGTGCAAATAAGTACACACACACACACACACACACACACACACACCACACACACACACACACACACACACACACACACCACACACACACACACACCACACACACACACACACCACACACACACACACACACACACACACACACACACACACACACACACACACACACACACCACACACACCACACACACACACACACAACCACACACACACACACACACACACACACACACACACACACACACACACACACACACACACACACACACACACACACACACACACACCACACACACACACACACACACCACACCACAACACACACACACACACACACACACAACACACACACACACACACAACACACACACACACACACACACACACACACACCATCTAAGCGCTGTTTGTTGGCTGAAACCAAAACCGAATAATCACACATCCAGATGGTTAGATACGATAACAGTTTGAGTTGATGTGATAACAACTCCAGTATAGTTACAGTGTTGAGACAGGTGGTTGCATGCTGGTTTGAGTGTTAGTAAAGCAGGCTTGGCACAATGTGAAATAAAACACCTGCCCCCAGCTTATCGTGTGCGCGTGTATGTCTGTTCGTGTGGGCATATCATAATGGGGTCATTATAGCAGCTAATGGGAAGCAAATAGAGGGGTCCACCCAGTCATTCAGACATCAGTTCAGGGACCAGCCAAGGTCAAACAGATAAACAGACGGAGAGACTGTCCCCTAATGGTGGATTATAAATTATTTCGCTTACAGTATTTCTTAGAAACCATGATATTTTTGTTCAGCAAAACTAAAATATTCCTTACTTTTTATTTCATTAACACTACCACAATGCCTAGTAGTGTATGTGTGTTCTTTAAGGGAATCTGAATAACTTACATTTCAAATAGTCTATATACAAAAAAGTTTGCGTAATTATCTCTTCATACCTATAACCCATCAGTTCACCTTTTGATTACATACAATGTGTAGAATTTGAAATCTGGAAGGCAAAAAAGTTCGTTGAGGTTTGACTTCCAGGCAGCTGAGGAAAGATGGAGTGTACACACACACGCGCGGCTGG
This sequence comes from Gymnodraco acuticeps, assembly GCF_902827175.1. NCBI lineage: Eukaryota > Metazoa > Chordata > Actinopteri > Perciformes > Bathydraconidae > Gymnodraco > Gymnodraco acuticeps. The sequence continues at coordinate 2,168,241 of NW_022990238.1, forward strand.
TGGAGCTCAGAAACCTTTGGGCCATAAAGTTTGACATATGGAATGGTGTGTTAATCAAAGACTTAGCGCTTCCAGCTGGAGCAGCCTCACTGGGAACACAGTCTGACATGCATACTTGAGAATGTCCTGCCTGTGTGTGTGTGTGTTTCTCATGATAATGTAATGTAATCCCTGTCATCTTTTGTAGCGAGGGGTGGTATTTGTGTGCTTGGTTTTGCACGTGTGTGTATAGAGTGTGGTTGCAAGTGTTCTATACGTTTGTCCTCCTAAACCTATCCATGACTTAACCCTTTCAATCTCCATCCAACTATTGTCTATATAGTTTACAGCAAGGATTCGCATGATCTCCTCTGAGAAAGCTGACTGTTGAAGAGATGAAGAGATGAAGATGAAGAGAGCAACGAGTATGGATTTAAAAAGCAGAAAGAGAGGCAGGAGCACATAGAGTTGCAAAGGGGTGGAAAATGTCCAAGGAAAGTTAACCTCAGAAATGTCTACTTCAAAAGCAAAATCATTTTATATCAATACTATTTTAATCATACAAAAGGTAATTTAATCCACCATATATATTCAAAATGCATCTTTGCTTGAATATATATGTATTCTATAATAGAGCAACGATAAAGTAACATTTCCTCCAAGGATCAATAAAGTATTTCTGATTATGATTCACTTAAGCAGAGTCCTTTTCACTTTACTCTTAATGCCTTTCTATATTCTGTGTTCATTCTCCATCCAGATGATCTCAAACACAAACAAACTGAACGCTGAAATCCGTACATTGCTGGCAATAAAAGCTGGGGAAGAAAACATTTACAAAACGGGATATGATCAAAGCCGGACCCGTGCTGTCTTAGTGTAAATAACATCCTGCCGACCTAAGATTCCCTACTGGATATAGTTTTTCTCCAGAATGGCCCATACTTGAGATATACACCACAGTATAGCATCTCAGCCCCAACGCAAGAGTAGTGGAAAGCTTCACAGCTGAAATATATGAAGTTCATGTATACACATGTGTGACTCTTGGTGTTTGGAGGAGTGGCTTCAACACTGGAATTATTGCAATACAATCTAATGACAACCAATTATGTGGTACATAAGTGGTTGATTTAAGCACGTCCGAGCAATACACTTAAATAACCGTTGACATTATTGTGACCCAACTTTCAGCCATGTGTAAGGACAAGGAAGCTAGCACACACTCCTGCAGTTCAGCATTACAGTATGTAGCATTTTAGAGCAAGTCAAGGAATGGCTTGGTATATGAATATTAACAACAAAGTTATTAACATTTTGATGATTACATTTGTCAGCTGACTTCGTGGTGGTCATTGTGTTCAAGACATGCAGATATTAATCCTGATCCATGTAGAAAACGACATATTTTGATTGGTTTCCGAGAACGAGATGGATTGTGCTATAGACTTAAACTGCATACAGATGTGAGAAACCACAGCACAGTGTACTACTGCTGCAGAAGCAAACAATTTGACAAGAAAAAAATCACATTTGAAAGAAGAAAAGACAGCATTGTCTCTTATTCATCTCGGTAACAAAAATGCAATGCTTACAGAACAAGCACAGACTTCCTGAATTCCTAGAGAGGCAGATAAGTAACTTAAGAAAGGTTAAGAGAGGATAACACAACAAGGAAACAGAGAGATACAAAGGGAAAAAAGTGATGAAAGGAAAAAAAGAGCATTGGAGAGGGCAGGGAAACAAAGAGGGCTTCATTGTGTTGGATCCTAGTCATTACTGAAGGAGGCGATAGCATAATATAGTGCTAATGGGGGAACAAATCGTGTAGTGTTCAGCTTACATAACTGCTGAGTAACTAATCACACAAAATGTTTTCTTGACACACAGGCAGTTTTACGGCCTCTCCTTTTAGCACTCAAACAGAAATAGCCATTTGGTAAATGTTTTAGGGAATTTACTGAACAAAATATAAAACATTTGTTTTGCTGTTATCCAGCGATGCATGCCCTGACCCATCACCTTTCTGTCTTGCAGAGGCCTATACTAGCAGGAGCAGTGGTCAACTGTCACTACCTTCTCACCCAATGAGACCACATGTGCAAGACTACCTGATGACCCAAATGGCCAGCTGCAGAACGAGGTAGGAGAAGGGAGGGGGTGCAAACCGAACGAGAGAGAGAGAGAGAAGACTGTGCAGTGAGACTCCATCTGCTAATGTGCGTCAGTCTTTGACAGTTCTGGCACATCTAAAGAAGCCAATGTACTTCATGCTGTGACTTCATCAATGCCAAAGCAGAAGGCATCAACGTGCAAAAATGATCGCTCTCAAGCCGGTAGATATTTATATGCTGCTATAGGAGATTACCAGTATTGTACATCAAGTAGGATAAGCTAGAGTCCCAGATGCCCCTTCTCAGGCAAATGTTTGTCCCAAACCTTATGAGAACATGTGTTCTCTACAGCATTTAAGCAATATGCAGAGTGCTGCTTGCTGTGTGCCATTTTTTCAGTCATTCTTGAGTACCACATTGGCCATACATCAATACACTTCTGTCTTCAGGAGCAACAGGAGCAACAACCGCACCACAACCGCAATGTGACCAAGCGCCCAGCCAGCCGTCCAGCATCGTCAGCAGAAAGTGAGGAGTGAGGAAAAACAGGAAGTGTGAGGGAGACTGTCAGAGCGACGGAGAGAGAGTTAGATGACAGCATAGCCAACTAACTGCCATGTCACAATACAATCCAGCAAATCAGACAAGCTTTTCCCTAGCTTAGAGCCTTCAGCACTGCGGGCTGCATGTTCACCCACAAATTACATAACAACGAGTTCCTGCACAGCATTAATGGTTGATGCTAGCTGTGTGTAGCGAGACAGCAAACATGACAGCAAGCCGAAAGATGTTTACATCATGCATGGTTTCATGGGCCGATGACAAAGCCTTTACATAGCTTGGCATGCCAAGAGGCCTTAAGTATATTAGAACCTCATGGTCTACGGTCTACTGCCACATATTTTTGTAGTGTAACTCTAATCTGCTGCATCAGCCACCCAAGAACATGGTTTTTCAGACTGTCCGGCTCTATCACATGTTGCACCCTGCTCGGGCCTGCTTCTGAAACTCTGACATGCAATCAGAGGCCTGCGTGCCTATGCCAAGGAAGCACGGTGAATTGTCAACTGACAAAAGACCGAAAAAGAGTGTGTTTTGGGTTTCGTCTGTGGAGGATTTAGCCAACAGGAAAGCTCCAGTGTTTTCCTCTCCATGGGGCATAATGGATTCTCCCCGCCAATGAAACCCTATTCCCGCTGCCAGGCTGGATCGCCATCACTGGAGATCTGGGACAGATGGAAGGATGGCGCGAGGGTGTTTGACGAGATGAAGAATGTGTAAGAACAAGATAGGAGGGAAAAGAGAGGGATAAAGGGAAATTGGCATCCCTTTCTCTCCGAGACGAGTATGGAGAATCGCTGATTTCTGAGTGTGTATGTCAGCACCACCGCCCACATCTGAATTCACAACTCGATACTGACATATAGACAGCGTACCATAACAACCAACCAAACAACCCATTACAAACACACAGACACATCCAGCTGCTCCCTTCCCCACCGTTTGCTGCATACCCCTCCTCTCCTGCTACAGTTGTCCATGTTCAAACTTCAATCCCTCTACTCACTGGAGATGCTCCCAAAGCAGGCAACACTGGCACACAGTGGCCATGAGGGCAATACATTCAACTGGAACAATGGCCTGTACATGATGTTATCTGCTTACAAACGTCCCATTTTGATTGCTGGCATTACACTGGGTGTCGTG
>NW_022990238.1:2177040-2482310 GCF_902827175.1 Gymnodraco acuticeps
GACAATGACATTTAGGATATTTAAAATCTATGAAAAAAAAACACTTAACTTCAATTATATTCATTTATTTGGCTTGTGCTAAGACAATACCCAATGTTATTGTATTCTATCAACTTTGATATGTAATCCTTTATTGATCATTAAAAAGGGCAGCAATCAATTGAGGTCATTGATTGTTCACACCCTCAAGAGCAAATGCACACAAAAGATGCAAAGAAGAAACATATCGAGTCTGTCTTTTTGCTACCATCGAACTTGTATTAGAGTGCATTTTATCATTCAAGTACAACTATTTTCTATGAAACATAGTAAGGACACTTTTTATCTGCAAAAAGGGTAGAGGGGAGAAGGGAAAATAAGACTTGGAGTATTTTGGAGCAGAGTGATTTCTGAGTGCCTTGAGCAGGGAGGAGAAATGATTGCTGCTCATACTCTGACAGGGAGGGAGACAGAGACAGAGGAAGAGAGAGAGAGAGATAACCTGTGACAGAGAGATCTCTAGAAGAACAGAAACACAGAGAGCCAGAGCGGGAGGTGGAGAGAGGATGTCATATTACCTCAAAACTGAGACAAACAAAACTGTCATATCCAGACCTAACAAATCAGCACTTCTCCACAAGTTCTCCATCTATTTCAATCAGCATAATGTGAGCACACATACAGCAATGCTATAATGATTCAAAGATAAAACGACTCCAGCTTATAATTTTACTATTTCTTACTTATTTCTTGCCGTTTTCCTTTCGCTAATTATCATTTTGTCACAGACAGCCTCTTTCTCCATTTCCCTCTGTTCTCTGTTTGACTTTGAGTCTCTCCTGCTAATTACACCCTAAGGTTACTGTGATGCTTTTTTCACTGTCCGTGTATAACAGTGTGGAAATGCACATCACACACACACACACATAGATACGCACACTTACGCAGAGTCACTACCTGAGGGGACACAGCCAGCAGGAGAGAAGGGGGAAGATAGAGCCAGAGAGCAAAACACACACACACACAATCTCACAAACTCATGCACAAGCAGGGGGAGAGGCAAGCTTACACACTCCAGCGTATTCAAGGTGGAAAGGTCTGGTAACACACCACCACTATCTAAAGACAGCAAGGGCAAAGTCAAAACAAACACTTCCTTTCCTTTGAAGCAGCAACAATACATGCATCTCTATCTCCTTGATTTAGGAGAAAAACTATAAGTCAGAATTATTGACAACACACACACACTTACTCAACCATGCATCTCTACCTTCCAACAAAACAAATAGTGTTGTATCCTACTTGCTCCTGCCTTAATGAGACTATAAAGACTATACTACATGATAAGTTTGTTAGCAGAGGTATTTACCATGGGATAGAGGGCCCCTGGCCAGGCGTGCTGCAAGTCCCTCAAGTCAAAGTGGGAGTGTGTCAAAGTGTGCATGGGAGTCAACACACCCTAGACCCCATCTCATACACACCTGACACACATGTCACACCCAGCAGCAGCAGCATCATCTTCAGCGACCACTGAGTTTAGGTGTGTGTGTGGGTAAGGAATCAGAGAATCCAAGTTTTTGTGTTCCGAGAGAGTGAGAGTGGCAAATTGTCTGTAATCCCCACAGCCGCTGAAGAACAAGACTACTGATGAAAACACTGATCACAGCAAAAAGGTTTTCTCTCCATCGCTTCTGCGCAACTCTCTGTCTCTGCTTTCCAGCCTTTTTTTCTCTCTCTCTCTCTCTCCCTCTCTCTCTCATGCACACTTACAATCAGGTGGCGCAATGAGCGGGCTCCTCTTGCTTTCCCCCCCGTCACTATGACAACTGGGTTCTATGAGCATCCTAAACAGTTGGGCGATAAGTCTGAGCAGGAAGCGACGGTGGCACGCATACCTACATTCACACACACACACACACACACACGCACATGCATGCACACACACACACAGTTCTGACGCCTGTTGACAGATTGTCTCTCTCTCGCTCACACATCTTAAGTGATTCATTTCACAGAAGGAAAAACGTCACTCCCCTCAATATGGACTTCTGTTCTGACCAAATGGCGTGTTTTGCAACAGCATTTGGCTGAAAACATTCCTTTAGGAATACAACATCGTCCAATACATTCCCAGTATTTGCCAGATGCTGTTTTGTACCATGCAGTGTCTTCCTCACTCGCTGCTGACCTCCAGCCCCACCCGCACGCTTTCCTATTAGGTCAGAGGGTCAGGCATCAAGTGAGGACTTTGTGTCTGGCTCTGACAAGTCCTTATACTGTTCTCTCCACAATGCTTAAACATGGGGACACAGAAATCCCTTGCAGCATGATCTTTGAGGTCTACAGAGGAGACTTCATTAGTGCAAGGTGAGCTAAGAACAGCTGCAATGTCTTCAGCAGCAGCAGAGGAAAGATTGTTCTTGCTTTAGCTCTTCTGTAACAACACAAAGGCTAGGCAGTTTGAGTCTCATTCATCATTTCCAGGGCTATGCAAGTAGCCAAGTAAAAAACATCTGCAGTTGGTTTGTGCAACTATTTTCCCTTTATGATATCCTATCTCAAGATATAGCAATATTTCCAATGAAACAGGGACTTTCTTTAAAACGTTGCCTTCTTTACTATTTGTCTACAAAAATAGGTTCTGCTCTATTATTGTATTAGTGCGTTAAGCCTATGTCAGATAAACCCCCCCCCCCCTTTCCTGCTTCTCTCCTCTGCTCTCCCTGCGTCATCATTGGCGGCTGGATGCCAGAGAGAGAGAGGACAGGAGAGCGGGAGAGGAGAGATAACAGAGGACACAGATGTATGCAGGACATTGAAGCTATATAAAAAGTACTTTCCTTTAGAGACACAGTGACTTTTGGTCAGAGACAAAACCACCAAGAAGAGAAACACATAAAAGATTACCCACATGCAATCCCCTCCACAAACAAAAGTCATTGTTATAAATGATTATCAGTTCAAATTGCTCATTTATGGATGATGAGTCCAATTTGGACCAAGCAGATGTGAACAAAAGTTATAACTAACTATCATCCTAATAGCCATGACTAACCAATCTTCATCCATCCAGTCGCCAATTACACTCCGCACAAAAGCACTGAAGGACTCTGAGCACAAATAAATACAAATGTCTTCTCTTACATGAAGTCAGATTCAGATATTAGTTTGAAAAAAAGGAAGCATCCATAAGCGGTTACCTTACGTAGCCCTAATCCGGTGACAATTTTACTCTCCACTGCCAGAGCTGAAAGCAAGCGAATGAACCAAAAACAACAATGTGCCACACAAACACACACACACACACACACACACAGGTAATGAAGCATGAGAGCTGATCCACCAGCAGAGCTAACAGTCTACTCATCACTCTGTTCCACACCATTACAGAACCACAATGGACAGAAAGTTCTCTGATGTATTAGGACTGTGTGTGTGTGTGTGTGTGTGTGCGTGCGTGCGTGTGTGGTGCTGACCTCCTGACAATAAACTGCTGTGCAACACACACGCATACACACATTTGTGTCGTAATCCTAATGGTTACCCTACATGTCCTACTTTAGTTTTCTGTAAGTAGTTGTGATTAAACTGTTGCTATAAGACAGCCATTGACATAATATGAGAAAAACCCCATCCTCTTGCATCACGCGAACATTTTCTTTATGCTAGCTCGATGTTAGTTGAAGTTTAATGAAGCATCACTGCTGTTCAGTTCTTTAAATATGTTCAGTTAATGTACAAGATTAGTTTCACATCCATCTGCACCATGCAGCCTTTTGTCAGGATTTAAATTAGATCTCTCAAGACCTAACACTCTTGGTTTGTTTATTGTCAATTGACAGGAACAATTATTTGCGATAATATTGCTAATCAAGTAATCATAAGAGTAATTTAGTTTAATTTGTATTAAACATAATATCTTTGGATTCTGCATTGTTGATTGGACAATATGAATAAATCTACTTTAAAAAAGGCAAAATTGTGACTAACCTATCAAAAAAGAATGATCTATTTATTTAGAGCTGCACAGATGGACTCATCTGTTAGTAGTTTACAAGTAAAGAAACATCAAAAGCTTTTTTGAAAATGGAATGAATCATTGAAGTAATTAGCATCAGCCCAACTCCACGTTATTCTAGTCTAATCTCTTTTGCCGCCTCTTTATAAGTGCTTTCCATTTTACAGATGTACACCTTTTCTCTTTTTTCTCTCACTCCAACCACAGATTAGCTGGGAGGGGGGGGGGGGGGAGATCTGATGGGCAGATGAAAGAGGACAAAGAAAGGACCACCAGGGAAACAGGGGCTGGGGGTCCGATATACCTGTAGGGGCCCCAGGGTGGGCTGGGGAGGAAGTTTAGGCCCGGGTCACTGCGTGCACCCAGGGTTGATCTGACAGAATACCCTGCTCTCAACATGGTGGTGATGAGTGAACACACAGGCGGGAGACATTCATTACTACACTAATATGTTGTTTGCATACACACCACTGGCACGCATCTGTAAAATAACTGTAATAATCATAAAGCAGAGCAGTAAAAAGACTGGGACAACATAAGAGAAAAGTAGAACACAGGGGGGTTAATCCAAACCTAATTCACCTCCAACTGCTCTCAGCAGACCCAACACACAACCAAACCCTCCTGACAAATTGTCAATCAGAGGCCCTTGGAGGGACTGGAGGATTTGTTATGATGAGTCCTGGTGACAGCTGAATGGCTGGCAGCACAGAAAGGCTTCTCAGCTTACAGGGGATGGCGGGAGAGTGGCTGATTGACTGATAGACTGACAGACAGAAAGTGAGGAGCTCTCCCATAATGCAATGCGATGGGATCGTTCACAAGCAGAGCTGAGGCAGCATTGTTGACATTGTTTTACTTGACATGCTTTATAATGTTGAAGAATGCGTGGCACCAACGTATAATCATTGCCACACTGGTCTACACACATTAGAGATGATGTGATGTTAGAGTGCTTTGGCAGTTACATCACATAATACAAATAATATGAATAGTAATTAAAAAATGTAATAAATAAAAATACGATTTATTAGGTTAAATAAAGATACTAAAAAAATACAATAAAAAACATATTTAATTAACTAACAGAAAACTGTTAAAGTATATTTTCCTTTGTCTTATGTTATGGTAAACTACATATTTTAAGTCAGACAGAACAAGAAAAGCAGGCAAAATAAACATAAATGGGAAAGAACTCTTAGTTTATAGCAAATAAATATAAAGCTTTATACAATATAATTATATTTAAATGTATTCTGAGGGCAATGAATGGATGCTGAATTGCCAAGTGTTTTCTTCAGTTGCAACTTAAGAGGAAATAATTGAATAAAAGAGCAAGTTTAAGTGCGACAATTCAACGGAGGGTTTGTGTGAGGTGACGGAGGAATAGAGTACAGAAGAAGAAAAGAGAATATTAAAATATGACTGGATGCTAGTAGATGAGACAACATGTGAATGGACATGGCTGCTGAATTCAGAGTGGAATAAAATGATGAGCGATGAGAGGGATAAGGGAGAAATTGTAAAAAGGCAGGAGGGAAGCATGAGACACAAACTTATGATCGTCTTGTGAGTGTGAAGCACACAGGGAGCATTGTACAAACCGTAAGACATACTAACACATAAACACGACGACAAACAGATATACACATACACAGAGGACGCAAAAGGTGTTTAACAACTTCTCTATGGCTAGGGTATTTTAAAACAACATATAAAAGGGATTTACTGTTAGATAATACACCTGTTCAGTTCATTAATGCCGAACAGCACCCCAGAAGATGAAAAAGACGCATTTGGTGCTAAGTTTCAATTTGAGATCACAAAACAGCGCCAAGTCATGTTGTCATCCAAATATATAATTTAGACTCCAAGCACAACACCCTTACAGATGGAGTTGAATAGTTATGGCTCTCATGCGCTGAACATGTGTGCCAGTGCAGGTGGTATGGACATGATCAAAGTGTTTGCATTAGTAGTGAGACGCATCTTGAGTCATCAAATATTTTCTCACAAAACGAAACAGGAAGAGCAGAGTAGAAAGTATCTTTTTTGCAGCTTAATTTTAATGTGCGGCCACACAAAGCCAGCCAGTGGTCCCGAATGCCAGAAAATACTGTTAAGCCTTGTGAAGATGCAATATGCCCAATTCATTCAAACATCTGTGGTGGCAGCTGCTGACTTGATATATTCAGTGACATCCACATTCACACATTCAGTCCTGGCACTGCTCTGTTAGACCGATCAGTAATGATGCAGACTGATACACAGCTTTTGCATTGATAAGAACAAACGTACTGCCCGATAACAAATATTTAAATGTAAACTAAACAGCTATGCCACATACTTACAGTAAATAATTCCGAAGAACACAATAGCTAATAGAAAACATTGATTAAGGGACAGTTGTGTCAGAATACTATAAAAACTGACTCAGTAAATGCTGTCTTTTTAAATGTTGGTGTGCCAAAACATACAAACTGAGCCGAGCTGATAGAGTTGCGAGATGAGAACAACAATATATACCACTGCTGTAGAGATCATAGGCATCATTATCACGCATAAATAGGCAGGATGAAAGGGAGCAGACGCCTGTTATTTTCCCATTCACAATGTCAGCAAAGACTCAGCTGTTATTATATTGAAACAAGAGTTAAAAAACGAAATATTTAGATGTTTAATTTAGTTCTCTCAAGTTTGCATGTATGTGAGAGTAGATGAGGGAAACACAATAGAAGCACAAAAGACGAAACAATGAAAGAAAGAAAATAAAGGGGGGGAAAAGAAAGAAACTGAGGGCAAACGATGGAGAAACTGAGACAGGGAAAAGAGATTTTCCAGATAAGACTGTGAAAGCCGCATGAAATGGATCCTGTGCAGATATGAAATGAGGTTAGTTAGGTCAGGCAATGGGAGGGGAAAATACCCAGTGATCTAATTGGCACACAAGAAAACCCTGAACACAAAAGAGTAGGGATGAAATGAACTTTGAATAAATAAAGGGGCTCATTTAACACAGGATAGAATTAGTAGAGGAACAAACCCCCAAAAAAGGCTTTAGTTATCATTTTTTAGGGGTTTGTTCCTCTACTAAATACAGTCTATCTATCCTCGACTGTTGCCTAGGTTACCACCTCTATTGGGCTACGAGTGCTGACGAAAACAGCTGAGGGAAAAGAAAAAGAGAACAGACAAACTCTGAAGGTTAAGTACAGGAGATGAAAACAATTATATTATTGTTTGTTTAACACAATAGTTTCATAATTGTACAGGCTTGCCAGAAGTCAGACCTGACTTGACGTTGATTCAGTGATGAAGAATAATACCAAAACAAGATTGAAAACAAATCAAGATGAAATAGACATGATCCAAATCTCTCTTCAAAGTTACCCTTAGCATTGGGAAAGGAGCACAATAAGCCTTCTAGATAACTGGGACACCACAACAATGTACATGGCCTGGCCCAATTCAACAAGTACCCCACAACACAAGCAGAGATTGGGAAGGCTTGACTTCAATTTTGGATTCAAGAAGGGTGAAAACCTGCAGGTTCTTTTATTTTAACCACCTGTACAAGGTGATTGGACCACTGACCACCATTCAACGACAGAACGGTTCAAGCCCTGCTCCGTTAGAAATACAGCAGTTTCTTACTTCCTTAAAGTATACTTCATTGATACTGACATTTCACCTACAGGCAAGGACACACACATCAATTCAAGGTTCAAGGCTTTTATTACGTACATAGCTACATATGACGATGAAAATCTTAGGTCACAGGCTCCTCCAACAGTGCAACACAATAAACAGAAAAACAAAAATAATTGTGCAAGTAAATACAAAAAGAAACAGTCAAATAGTGAAATAGTGCAATAAGAGTCTATATACAAGTGATTGGAACATATTGTCATACTGTCACATTACGTGCAAGATGACAGTGTGCATGAAATGTCAGTTTTTAAAGTAAAAAAGTAATGTGCCGCTTAATAATTCATCAAAAGCACTGCACCAGGGTTAGGTGTTATCCATATGATCTTGATAGGGCAATTTTTCTTGGAGCAAAAATCTAATTTCCTCTGAATAATCAAAATATATATATTTTTGACTGTCATCTACACAGAGACATGATATGCTGCTGTTAGATAACAGCATGTAAGCAGACTATTGCGTTTTAAGTGACAGTGTGGGGATGGATATCTGCTGTATCGTACACTTAACCAGCACAGGGGTAGATAGAGGAATGAAAACAAAGCTAAGTGTCAGCAGCTTCAGTGAGGATAGTGTAGTGAAAAGTAAAGCTGCAGCAGCTCAGGCAGCAGGATGGAGCAGAGCTCAGCAGCTTAACATACATTAACTTATTGCACAAGGTGTGATGGGTATGTGATGCAGAGAGTGAGATGCTGTATTCCACCAATCAAATGTATTAATCCTTCACCAGTCACACATAAAGACTGTAGCAGAGCCCACTTTCAGGAAGCTAAAGACCCATGTAGACTAGGTTATTTCTTCGATAGCTATTAGGGTTGTAATGATCCATTAATATGATATTCAAGATTCAAGGCTTTTATTGTCATTTGCACATAAGTGTAGTTATGATACATTTATTCAATGATCAACCATGCAATATCATTGGTGCAAAGTTAAAACGTTGATACATCATTGTCTTTCAGATATGCCTTAATTTTGAAATTCCCATTGCATGTGGCAATTTATAGTCAATTACAGAAGTTCTATTTTTATCCATTTTATATAAAAAGAATGGATTGTTTTTCATTTAAATGTCTGAAAGAGCCCATTAATGAAGTAAATAAACCAAATGTTAGTTGCCTTTTGTGAGCTAATTTGAATGTTAACGTTCGGTGTTGATATTGTCTTATAATTATAATTGAATAGAATCGAAATCGTATGTGGCAGAATTTTTTTTATGCTATTTTTGTCAATAGATTTGATATAACATCCAATAAATAGATATTAAATGTAATACATATACTTTTTCACAACTTTAAAAGAGTTTTTTTTATCACAACACATTCTGGCTCATTTCCTATTGAGCCAGAATGATTACAGTATGCAGTGCAGATGTGCCTCAAGTCATTTTACACCATTTGCTACTATTATTCTGAGCTATATTCTAACCATTAGTATTCGTGCTGCCTCTCTGTCTATGCAGCAGAAGCTCTACTACCGATGTTGTGCTCACACTCAGCTCTGTGAGGACAGTAGCTCCAGATGTAGTGGACAGATGCAAACACATAACTGGGACAAATAGAACATTCTGGCCTTGACCTTGTACTTTATGTCCCGATGCCCTGAAAACCTAGATGAACACAACCCATAAAAACCAAAATAGTCCTTCTCATGTCATAAAAATATCAAATCAGATGACTCCCACATGATCATCAACCCACACATCATCTGATTATCTGATGTCGCCTCACAATCACTTCTCTTGTTGAAAACTTCTTTCCAAGGACTTAACTTTCCTCAGGCCAATATTCACAGCCCACAGCTCCGTCTCATACACCTTTATGACCCATGTGCAACAGTTAAAGAGAAGAACCCATTGTTGAAACGAAGATATCAAATGATCAACTCATGAGCCAAATACCCATCTGCAACTCCACTGGATCAAAGCCAAATGTTTGGAAGGAACATCCATCAGGCCTAAAATGTGGGCCACCATATTATAGTGACTAACTAAAAAGCATATTGGGCAAAATATGACCAACAACAGCAGAAGTCAGTGAAGCAACTTCAATGCAAAATAACGTTGCCTCTGTAGATATGCCACACAGTACTCTACCAACTCATATGCTTATGAGACGGACACAGAACACACAGAGCATTCACATGGTCTGCCAAAGAGACTGTGCTATGAAGGTTGCCAGTGTTAACCCCATTTCTATGATCTTTTTTTGCATCTTCATAAAAAAAAGCCTTCTCTACTCTCTGTAGTGGCGGACAGACACTTCAGACAGTTCTCAAACCTCTAAATGAATTCTCCCCTTGTAGGATGAAAAATGAAATCTCTATTATAACAGTTTGAAAACAAGTATGTGATAATATTATTAAATGGAACAAGGTGAGGAAACGTAACAAAGAAATAAAACCAGTTTGTATCTAGTGCCAGGTGAATATGAAATACCAACACACTTGAAATGTGTGTTTTTTATATATGAAATTGTCCATAATATTAAAACAGCTTACTTCATTGTAACCCAGCCTGTAATAATAACCACTTATTTATTCCTGGATTTCCCCACAGGGATTAATAAAGACCCATCTTATCTTATTTTATCATAAAATATATGGAAAATGTCATTTAGGCTTTTTTGCACATTAATATCAGAGAAATTCAGACTAGGAATCACTACTTTGAATCTGGCACACACTGCAATCAACATGTATGTCATATATTTGTAATATTAAGGTTAAACTACACATAATAACTTCAAGAGAAACCTAAATTATACAAAGCTTTGTTATCACCAACCTTCTCCAGCTTTTCAAAATGTTCCCGCAGGAACTTCATAGGACGCTCAGGCTTTGCAATGCAGAGGTTCACAATGCACTCTTTGAGGATCTGCTGGATGTTGTGCTTCTGCACAAAAATTTCACAGCCCTTCAAACTCTCGTCTTCTTCCAGAGTGGAGGAGGAGGTGGCCATCTTATCTTTTATCTCTGTGGATGAGGGAGAAAACAGGGTGGACCATGAGAGGAGGGGGAGGGAAGGCAGAATAGAGAAGGGGTAGTAAAGGGGCAAAATGAAGGGCAAAATGAAGGGCAAAATGCAGCGCATGCAGTGTGATAAGAGGAACATAGGATAGAGAATGGAGGAGCAATGGAACATGGGAAGGATGTAAATGGAAATTGCACACATGGAAGTGTTTGATGAAGGTAGTTTTTGCAGGTGGATGTTACCTTTGGTAGTTAAGAAAGATCTTTCATTTTGTAAATACCAATAAAAAGTTACTACTTAAGCTGTAGGGTTGGACAATGACGATATACACCTTGAGACAATATACATTGGTGAACTGTCGACTAAGAGGTAGCTAACTTTGTGATATATGTAGGTGTATTCGATTATTGTAGGAAATGCTGCAAATAAATGAGCATGGATGCTTTATGATTATTGTGTGATAATATTATTTAGTTAATAGCAATATTGTGATTTTTAGATATAAAAAACATGATTAAAGTACTCAGGAATAGACAATGTCATCCTTGTTGACAAACCCTAATTTGGGTATACACAGGTCATGCACAATTAATGTATGACTACTGCATGATCATTAATGCCCTTTGAATGATTCTTTATCGATGAAGTTGAATGACCATGAACGTTTTGGAAACTTGTGCTTTAAAAAAGGTACGATCTTATTTATGCAAGTAGCAATTTTCCAGGTGGATTCAGAGCTAAATATAAAATAGTGACAACTCACAACAGCAATGATTATGTGAGACAGTAATGTCAAATAACGTAGCAGCAAGCCAGGAAGCTGAGCAGGTGTAGCTACCTTGTATCACTTCCTCAAATGGAAATCACATCTGCGATGTTTTTCTATGCATAATAAATCTAAAGCAGGTATGAGTTCAGGGCATGGCAGTTATCACATGTTGTTCAAAGCAAATGGCAAAACAGTGGCCACAAATAACACATTTGCCATGCACATGTTTGAGCTTGTGATGATAAGCACCTGTTCAGATGCATTCAATAGACGGCTAACCCAGCTAGCTTTGCTAACCTTACAATGACAACCAAACCACAACGAAGGGAAAATACTGCGGCGTAAACGCCATGAGTGGCATGTTCTTAACCGCTATTATGTGTTTATAAAAACACTGCCTATTCGGAGCCCTCGCTGGTGTCCCTACCGTTATTTCTGTAGGGTGCTCAGTGAGAAAACACCTAGCTGCTGGAGATTGGTGAGGTGCCGCTGGTAAGCAGGGATGCTGCTGCGCTCTGCCTCTCTGCTCGCTCTGCGTCAGTCCCGATGACGTCAATCTGTCAGCCTCTCGACCGCAGCGGCGCTCTCACGAGGCCAGCGGCAGCGAGCACGCGCCAACCCTTTTGCAGGTAAAAGATCTTTAAAGGAAACATCCACCCTAAAACAATTACTAGGGTGCAATTCTGTAACATGATTATGAAACAAACTGATCCATAAATGTAAAAACAGACTACGCAATTTAGAGACTGACAATTACCAGCTACACACACCCCATCCTCTCTTCTTAGTGACATTATGTAGGCATACAGTATGCCAATAATTGTATGTTTATGATTGTTATAATGATTTATTCCGCTGTAGCTTAAGCTCTATGTCTATGTATTTCTTCGCTACTGTTCTTGCATTATGTACAAATACTTCCTAATACCAATGCCCTTATTTGGACTACACACGATTTAGAAACTCAGCCTTCATTCTCTTAACCACAAAAAAGTTTTGTGACGCCAACTTTGTTCGGGCATTTCATTAAATGTAATATAGTAGGCTACTCCTATACAACATGTACAAACGTAACACATTATAAAGAAAATATAAACTGTACACTAGTTTACGAGTTCGTGTGTTTTATTGTTTTAGAGAAAATCTTAGTTGTTTACATTTATATCGATGGATAGGGAATTTGGCAAACATAATTAACCCAGTTAACATGAGTGTAGTTCCTGTGTATTATTGACCAGCAGACCAGCAAGGCAACACAAAACACATCAATAATTCAAAGTTATTAAACCACAGGTTTTCCTGAAATTGGGCTACAATGCCAAAATCGAAGCACAGATTGTGGACCTCTAAAATATAAACTTAAATTTACATCATTGTCTCTCCTGGAAACATTTTAAAACATAGATGTATCCGACAGTTAGATTCAAAGGACTAGAGAGCAGTAGCAACATAAAAGGTTTTGAGTGCAAATAAAGTTTGAGCTTTTGAATCGGAAGCTGTCGTAAAGCAGCCGTTTGTTTGTCGTGCAGCTGCAGGTTGCCATAACGACAACAGTCAAGATGGCAGCGATGGCGGCTGGAGATGAGCATGCTTCCTCTGAAATATTGAGAGGACTCGCCAGACATTTAAATTGTCTAAACGAAGACAATAAGTCGACACGGAAGAGGGCTCTGGAGCTGATAAAGAGGGAGACAGTAGATAAAGGACTTTCCAGCAGCGTGTTACAAGAGCTTTTCTCTGCCCTACTCAAGCCTCTCCTTAAATGCCTGTCAGACCCGATGGAAAGATGCAGAGAAACCGCACTAACAATGACAACAGAGTTTATTCGTTGTGTCCCTAAACCGGAGGAGTCGCTGCCTTATCTAATGCCCTGTCTGGCTCAGAGGCTCGGGGAGAAGGAGACCCTGGAGACGGCGGAAGAACTCCGGCTGTTGGCCGTGGAAATGTTGACTCTGACGGTGGAGGTGTGTGGGAAGCATTTAGCCCCATATCTCACAGACATGATCAACATACTGCAGAGAACCATCGTCGACCCGTTCCCAGATGTCAGGAGAGAAAGTTGCAAATGCACCATAAACGTGGCAAAGTCTCTGCCAGGTTGGTACAACTTTTGTTGTCGTCGAAAAAGTATGTAGTTGCCATGGTTCCGAAGCACGGACACCGACACGTGTGTTGAGTACGACAGAAACACTCGCTTTCTTACCGCAGTGAGGTTAGTGTATGTTGAATATTTGACAAACTTTAACTCCGGATCCAGCGGCCTTTTCTTACCACTGTCTTTGCCTCTAATGTCATTTTACAGACTGTTGGCAACCAGAGGACGCTCACATACGGGACCTTCAATCTAAATGGTCTTCCGCGTATGCGCACGCGGGTCCATATTGTTTTTTCAATAGATTCAACATCATGTGACTGTGACTCCAAATCTCAACTAATTATTATAACTTCTCAGAACAAATAAAACAAACCATTTTTATTTTAATGTAGTGCTTCTTCTGTTTTGCATGAATACTTTTAATGAAAATGCTACTGTTTTTTATTTCAAAGATTCAAAGGTGTTGTTGTCATATGCACAGTAGGTGTAGTTATGGCAATGAAAGATTACGTCCCAGGCTCCTTCATCAATGCAACATAGATATATAGACATACAACATACAATAATAAAAAATAGTGCAAAAAGAAACAGAATAGAAATAAAATAAAATAGTTCAAGAGAAGTAAACAATATATGTCTAACTTCATTTTATAAAGTCTTTCAGTACCTACAAAAAAAAAGACCTACAGTGCAGCATTGTATTACTACACTGGACGAGTAGATCACTACCCTTTTCATTGGATTCAAGTCAACATTTTATTTTATGTGAATATTTGACCAGTGGGACCTTTTGTTGAAAAGTAGTACCTTAATCCAAGTAATTTTGTATTAATTTAGCCTGCCTAATATTCTCTGGCAGGCAGTTTCCAAGCCGAAGGGCCCTTATTTAAATGCCCAGTTATCATTATTTATTTTTTGAAAACATAATTCCAGGATATATTCAGTCTCACACCTTAATGTTGATAATATATCAATGCATTACCCATCTCAACCGCAAACATTTAATGGACTGAAATTCATTTTATCTCCTTTTCTTCAGAGCACTTTCACATGCAGGCTGAGAGCCTCATGAAGCCTCTCATGCAGACGATTGCTCATCAACACTTACGGGTACGAGTCTCAGTCGTCGAAGCCACCGGGGCTGTCATTCAGCACAGCAACGGGAAAAACGTGGATGACGTGCTCTCTCACCTGGCTCAGAGACTGTTTGATGACTCGCCACAGGTTTGTTTAAAGCAACTATGCAATGCTAGAAGACCCACTGTGTGCCAATTAATGTACTGTTTATTAAGTTGCTCATATCTGATTTTTCTATTTTGTTCCAGGTGAGAAGAGCTGTGACTGTGGTCGTTGGTGATTGGCTACTTCAAATGAAAGACAGATACTCTTATTTCCACAAACTCGTCCCACTCTTGCTGACCTGTATTAGTGATGAGATCCCAGAAATAAGGTACAAATGGACATTGTTCTTATCCTTGATCATTATAAAAGGAAACACCATCTGTTTATATACTGCAATTTCTTCTGGTTTGTAGACAATTATTTGATAAATATCTTACAGAGGATTTAAAAGTGAAATGGAAACATCCAATAAATATCTACTATCTACAGTATATCTAAAATACAATGTGTTGCACTGGCAGATGGTCGGGACAATGATCTGTGTTTCCACTTCTCTCCTGCAGCTGTCTAGCTGCTGATTTATGGAAGCAGGTAGGCGCCCAGTGGGAGAAGGAGAATGAAGACGATATCAAGGACAAGTTAGACTTTCTTCTCACCCAACCTCCATTCTACCCACAAGGAGGTCAGTCACAGCATGGTTTGCTCTCTCTATTTAATCATTTATAAGCCTTATTATTTTATATCATATTATATTATTGTATATTATTAAAATATAATATTTAGTGTTTTCTAGCATCTATACATTTTCTGCTCCGTTTTTTTTATAGCATTTAAATGTCATGTTTGAAGCAGAGTGATTTTAAATGTAAATGTTCTAACCTGAGCAACATACACAAATCAATGTATGATGAACTTAGTTGATGGAAGGACTTCACTGTACCTAAGACAGACCCGATGTTTCCTGGGGGAAACTTGGCAGAAAATCCCTGGGATCCAGTTTAAGCCTAGGCTACCGACTCAGACTTTCTTACACTAAGATTATCTTATTAAAATAATTATAAAGGTGAAGTTTTAAGGAAAGGTTTCTGAAGTCTGGTAGTTTAATAGTGGAGAGGTTCCTGCTGGTGCATTGTCTTCGCCCCATGCATATTTAGATATAATTATAAACGTATATTTAAATAATTATAAAGGTATATTTAGAATATAATTGTTATCTCTACCTCTTTGCTGAATCAAATATCTCTCTTTGCTCTGTCTCTGGCTCTCCGTGGCTCCAGCATCAGTCATCACACGTGCATGCATTGATGAGTGTGTGCATGCATGTGCTTGCATGTAATGGGTTAATTTCCTATGCTTTGCATTCTGGTTGAAGACCCTATATGAACTGTATGTGTCCCACAGCTACACATGTGACAAGGTGGATGGATATGGGCTCTGCCTGGGCACAGGAAAGGGAAGGGAAGGGAAAGGAAAGGCTCTCTCTTTCTCTTTGTCTTTCTCTTACTTGCCATCATAAATCTGCCGGGCCTCCCAGTGTGAAGGGGTCACTGTCAAACAGTGAGAGACGACCTGAAAGGGGCTTGTTTAGTCTTGTCCTAGTGTGGTTCTCTGATTTATATCTGTCTTCCTTTTAGTCCCTTCTTCCTCTCATTAGTGTGCCTAAAGGAGAGAAGAACAAGGTGGGACCGAGAAAGAGGAGCGGGGAGCAAGGGTTGCTGGATTTCAAATGTAAAGGACTGTTTAAGAAAGTGTTTCACTTGCAATGACAAGTGCCTTGCGAGGAAACCATAACCGTAAAAAAAGGAAGAAGAAGATTGGTAGACAAAGTGAAAAGTTAGAAACCTGGAAATAAGTCATATGTATTGTTCTGTAAATGATGTTTCTAGAGCTTGTTTGCAGTCTATATTGTAGTTATCTATACGAACTCTCAGAAAGGTTTGATATAGTGACCAAGGAAGAACGATCTGGAACCAAAAAATGTGTTGCAAGGACTGTCAAAAACAAGGTGTTTGCTGACTTAATCAAAAAGGCATTCAGATACCTTTTATGATAATCAACATCTTACCCACCTCGGGGAGATTAATCAAGGTCATTCAGGAAAACAAAGACATTCACTAATTGAGAAGAATGTAGTTGGAGTGAGAGCAAATGAATTCTTCAAAAGTTGATCTGTAACAGTAGAAGAGTATACATGTGTTTGAAAACATGAACTTTTTCTCTTCCAGTGGAGCGTCCAGGGCTTGGCTGCAGAGAGCTGGTGGTGAGACACCTGGGTCGGCTGGTGCCGGCCATTAACAACGATATAACGGACTGGCTGGTGCCCACGCGGGTCAGGACCTCTCAGCTGCTCTCCCTGCTGCTGCTCCACGCCGAGGACCACAGCATCCAGCATCTGCAGCCCCTCCTGGCCATCCTCTACCGCGCCAGCACCGACGCAGAGAGGGACGTGGTCAGCAATGTGAGTCCCAGAGAGCTAGTCACACATCATACTGTATTTCCTGTTTTGGATCAGGTTTGGTTTAGTAAAGCTCAAGACCCAATAAAACAATTTCATTTATAAACAGGCAGATTAATTTCAGGACACATCTGTTGAACTTCAGCACAGCTCAAGGACTTGGGATGCACCTGTTTACATAGGACGATTCTGTAGATCTTTGATGTGTGGGAGGTTAAAAAAGTGGATCCTGTCCTTCTTTCCACTCGTTCATGCCTCTGCTTCTCTTCTCCTCTCTCTCTCTCTGTACCAACATCTAGAGCCTGGCAGCTGCTAAACTGTTGGGGACCTTTGTCCCTCCTGCCGTCTTCCTCAAGCTGCTGTTGGATCATGTGACAAACCTCTCCTCTTCCTCTCACCCCTGGGCCCCCCTCATGGTGCTGGCTGCGGTGCTGGGAGGCTGCTCCAAACCCCTCCTTAAACCACATCTCCAAGAGATTGCCAACAAACTGGCCCAGCCCGACGTCTGCCAGGAATACCAACAGGTCAGCAGGGAGAAGTTGGGTTAGATTGTGCTGATCTGTTTTTACCTTATTTACCTGAGGATGACTGCTCTTGGCCAGTAAAGCCATCCGCTGCATTCCTACGCAGTAAAACCACATCTCTCTACTGTT
Organism: Gymnodraco acuticeps; assembly: GCF_902827175.1. NCBI lineage: Eukaryota > Metazoa > Chordata > Actinopteri > Perciformes > Bathydraconidae > Gymnodraco > Gymnodraco acuticeps. The sequence goes on from NW_022990238.1 coordinate 2,194,811, forward strand.
GTTAAATTGAATGAGGTTGCAGCAGGTCAGCATTTCACTGCGGGAGGGTAAACAGTTGGCTGGTACATTTGTTGAAATACATCAGACTTGTTTTGATGACGGATTTGCCAAGTTTTTGTTCTTGATTCACCACCTCAGCTGTTTTCTTTCCCAGTCTTGTTAGGTGATCTTAACAATGTCATAGATGGTCATTGTTAGGGCTGCTCAATTAATCGTATTTTAATCGCAATTACGATTATGGCTTGCAACGATTCCGAAAACAACGTAATCGAAATTAAAACAATTTTTTTTTTATTATTATTTTTATTTATTTTTTTAAATACTTTTTTATTGGTTTTTCAGTTGAATTATACTTAAGTTCAGGGTAATGAACTGTTAAAAGCATACTGTTTTTCTCCAATAAATTGATGTTTTCAAAGTAAATGGATAATCGTTTTTAATAATCGTGATATCAATTATTGACCCAAATAATCGAGATTATGATTTTTGCCATAATCGAGCAGCCCTTGTCATTGTATACACTCTCTGTGGATGCAATGGTCATACTTTATATATGTTGACATTTGTCCCTTATGGAAATAAGTTTCATGATAAGATGCCTGATCTCTTTAAAGGGTTTGTGTCAAAGAGCCTACAAGTCTTTTCAACAGCACCACTGTACACATGGTTAGTTTAGTGGGTTCGCTTTTGAGTCATTTTCTAAAATGCCGATTTTGATCAAGTGACAGTGCGGCCACATGGTGGTTTTCAAATCTAACATTACAAGTCTCTGGTCACAGTGACTTCCTTCACATGCATATATGAAATGTGCTCCCACACATAACTTTTATTTTATGGTTGTAACTTGCATAGCAGCAATGATTACAAATTCCATTTGAGCTTCTCTGCAAATAGTCTACCAGTGGAAAAGTTTCATGGGGTTCGGAGCAGCACTGCTTCCTTTTCTCTTGCTCAAAATATGTTTCCCTTTCAGAATCAAAATAACTGAGCTATTTTCTGATACAGCTGCACTACTGACCCACCTATAACCATGACCCCAACACCCCCTCCCAGTGAGGCCTGCAAGAATGTCCTCCCTGGGATAATAATAACAAAAATCCACCAATTTCTATTGACCCTCGCATGGTTACTCTGACCCCTCGGAGCAACCGTCAGCGCATAGCCTTTGTTTAGTTTTTTATGTGTTAGGTCTGCACCGGACTCTGGTTCAACCACGGCATTAAAAGAATCCCTGAAATCTCAAAGCCTTCCTGGTCAAGGCTGGTGATAAATGGCAGGGAATTTGACCCCCTGTGTCCTCCCTCGGTGCGATCCAGCGAGGTCACCCAGAGAGGGAGAACTAACAGAACGGGACAGTTTGTCACACAGATGGAGGCAGACCTCTGCTTCCTCTCAGTCTGTTTCTCCATCTATCTCCGTGGGCCATTCTCTCTGTCTCTGTTTTTGATGGAAAAGGCATGTTGTGTTTCAATAACTCACCCAGACAAAGCACCTGCAACTTTCTTCGACAACAGGCAGGGTTCATACGTAGCAGGGCGCAGGGCCAAGTCACTGTGTAGCTGTTAATAACACCACTGTGACAGGAGCACCTGCATCCCTCGTTCTCTCTGGGATCACATACTGACCCTGAATTGAGTTATCTTCCCTCAAAGTGTCTCAAAACAAAGTGTTGCTTAGCCCTGAAATATTTTTTTTGGAACTTGTTTTCTTATTTAATTGTGGTTTTAATTTCTTGCAAACTTCCAAACATAGACATTGGAATAGTGGACCTAGTTCTAATGTTTAATTTCATCTTACCTTTTTTGTTTAAATAAGGGTTCTATAAAACTTGCAAGATATGTGTGTTTGGATCCAAGTGGAAAAGAGTTATTTGCCACTTGACCCTTGAAAAGGAAGAAAAAACGTTTGTCTTGGACAAAATTAGGCCCGTTAAGAAATGAAATATAAATATTCTTCAAAGTGAACAGAGGCAGGAGGAGCGGCGGGGCTCCGTGGGGAGTTTGGCGAACAAGATGAAGATTTGCAAACTGATATATGATACTTATGCAGTGCTTAACCACGCTGACTCTTTAAAGTCCCTGTTTTCTTTTCTTTTTTTCAGTAGGGGGAAAAATGGCCTATAAAAATAAATGACAGATTCTCGATGAATAATATTATTGTTCATAAATTGAAGATGATGTCAAGGGTTTGAGGGGAAATGAAAGGAGAGCCAGTGGTCAGAAAAGCCACTGTGTTCTGAGGTACCCTCTGTAGGTTATAAATGGCCGTGTTTGCTTATGAATCGCAAACAGGTTTCTTTTTAAAGTGGTGTTCCACAGAGAATGAACAAATCCCCACCATTAAACACACACCTGAGTGTTGCTGTGTTGTGTTTAGCCATGGTGACCGGGGCATCACAATATCTGCAGGGCTGAAGTCAAATAGTAAAGATGGTACCAAGAGAGAGGAAGAAAGGCATAAAGATGGGACCTAGCAGTGAATTAGCGGGCACATTTACAACCTTGCTTGTTAACAGTTAATATGCTGTCTTGGTGAAACTGTAAGAAGTGCCTTCAGTAGCCTAGAGGGACAGAACAGCAGGAGAGTGAGGAGAAAAGAAGGCTCTGTGTCTTTTCATCCCGTCTGTGTATGGAGAAACGTTTGCACTTGTGTCACAGCGACCACTATTGTGCTGAATAAACACACAGTACATACGGCCATACATCAGCATGTCTACTGCATGCCTGCCCTTTGTCATGAGTGACAGCTGCGGACTGCTCCCTGCTCCACTGAACGACAGATGAAGAGAGGAGAAGAAAGGCAGCATAGCAAACTTTACCTTACTGCGAGGGGTCGGCATCCCATGCACCGCCAGTGTTTGTTTTCCTGTTGCCATAGCAACATCAGTAGCTGTGAGGAGTGGGCTCCCCACTGGATAGGAATCCATCGGCTGGTATGGCTTCTGTGGAGTCGTGCTTGTGTGTGTGTGTGTAATGGATGTATCCAGTGGTGGACAGATGCACACACTCTGTGCAACGAGGCCCCTGGAGCGTGCCCAGGCCAATGAAACCAGGTGTATCTCGCCCGGCTCCAGGTGTCCACCTAGTCATTACACTGCACCACTTTTTCCGCTCTCCCTCTCTCTCTCTCTTAGCCAGCCCTAATGGTTGTTTTCTGTGTATAATATGCATGTCCGCGTATGTATACGCTAATGGCTATGTCTGCCACTGTTTGTCACGTTATTTCCACTTCTGCCTCCCTGAAACTCAGACTATGTTTATGTGCCAGTGAATGGCTTGGCTCATCAATGACTGTGTGAACACATTCAAACAAGAAAGCACAGTGCAGTGGGCGAGCTGGGAGTCTTGGTTGTTCAGGGCTGCGTGAACGTTTAGTTTAGCCTCAAACTGCTTCAGGAAAAATGTGTTTCCACACTTGGCTTACACCCTGGACTCAAGATACGCTAGCAAGATTTTCTCCAGTGTGTGCTCAACATTCTGTTGCTAAATGAAAACATTTGTATATTTGGCTTGCAGACTGAAAGTCCATTATCGCTCTTTTTTATTTTAAAACCCTCTGAGCATCTTTACCTGGCTTGACAACTGTTTTCCTTCAAAATGAGCGCCAAGCTACTCAAATGTGTGAAAAGAGAGTGCGCCCCCCAGTGATGGAGCACTGGTATTTATCTGTCGAGCTCAGTGAGTGGTGTGTTTTGAATGAGGGGGCATGTGGGGAGGTTACTCACACACTTGAGTCCCCCTCACAAGACCAAAGTAAACACCTGGATGAGTCTTTAATGGCTCTTAACTCTCCACATACAAAAACACACACCCTCTCTAACTCACACACACTTACCTTCCATCTCCCCCTCAATCCTCCAGCCCACCCCCTGGCATCCAGCTCTAATGACAGGCAGTGAGAAAACAGGAAGAAAGGCCATGATCCCAGTAATGGCATAGAAATTAGCCGCCGCCCCGCGTCTTTGTCTAACCATGAGCTCACCACAACACTGGCTGACAAGTGACAGCAATCTCACACACACTCATGTCTGGAAAGTTCTCACTCTGAGTTATTGTATTTTGTCAATCACTCACAGTTATTTTTTGTGTTAAAAAAGAGGCCTGTTTAACTTCTTGTGATGGTGTTCTGTGGAAGACAAAGTGGAGCAATAAAATAAGTTTGTGAGGTCTGAAGTGCAATCGGGTTTATTGATAGACATGGCAGACGTTCAAATGCTTGGAGCACTCACATGTGTGTATAACCAGATTATAATTAATATGTCTTTCTCCTTCCCAGGTTGTGTACTTGGAGCAGTTGTTGGGCTGTGTGGATGCACTGCTGTGTCAGAGCGAGTCAGACTGCAGTGCAGTGAGCCTGCAGCTGCTGCAGGTGCTGGTCACTGTCCAGAGCCTCTGTCCAGAGCCACATCTCAGCGAAAAGGTGAGAAAACACAGCTCAACATTCAAAAGATGCAATCGCAGATACATCCCCTATGCAGCCTAACCGTCAATTAGTTCCACGTGGGTAAACAACAACAACAATGTTCTACCTTGACATGGCATTTTTCTTTGTACCTTCTTTCCCCTTCAATTTAAGTTTCCCATCCTTTTTTTATTAGAATGGTAAGGAGGTTTTATGAAGTAAGAGAGCTATTTTAGGAATGTCAGCATTTGGACAGGTTCAAAGTGGGCATGGCTAACTGTATGATTACCCACTTAGCCAGGGGAGCTGAAATTGCACCTTTGGAGTGGAACTTTAAATTCAGTTCTGGGTGAAAGGAGGCGGGTGCAAGGTAGGGGGAAAGAAAGAATGAAGTAAAGGAAAAGTACAGGCGGGGAAAGGTGAGTTGCTCTTTAACAGGTGTGTGTCATCCACATAGGGGTGCAACAACTAATCGACTTAATCGATTACAATCGATGACCAAATTAGTTGCCAACTAATTCAGTCGTCGATTCGTTGGTGACGTCATCGCATGTGTTTTACGCGCCGTTAAACTCCAACGTTATTGGTCTTTTTATCGGTACTGGAGACATTTAAAAAATATATGTCATGTATTATTGCTACAAAAACATTATATCGCAGTCTTAGTGTCACCAACTCGTTTCTAATATGCAAAAAGACAAACAAATGCGTCTATGATGTATTTTCGATCAGACGAGATCTCTCTCCCCCGTCTGTGTGCGAGGGGGCGGGGCAGTTTACACACACGCAGCTGCTACATGCAGCAACACACTGCGGAGATGGCGGAGAGAACGCGCTCCAAGGTGTGGTTAAACTTTACCCGTCTCGATGTGGAGAATGCTCGTTGCCAAAAGTGCAATAAGAGTTTAGCATGTGAGGGCGGTAACACGAGCAATTTGTCTAAACATTTAGCAAAAGTGCTCCACATTCAGACGAAGAAATGTACCGAGTTCGACTGTCTTTCTAGCAGCTCTGTAGCCCCCCCCATCCACGAGGAACGTTTCCACGTCAGGTGTTATGTATGCTAGCAGCAACACACGGAGTTAACTACATTATACAAACATGGGTTAATGATTAGAGGTAACTGAGTTATTTAGTTTGTTAAAGTTTCAGCTATTCTGTTTACAGTTCTGTCATCACATTATTTAATACGATTTGTTAAAACACTGTTGTTTCTTTTGTTGTGAAATATTATTTATTTAATTTAAATTGAAAGCAATGTTAGTTTTGTTCAGAATGTGTTTAGTTAATTTAATAATATATGTATTTTTGAATCAAGTATTAATCTTTATTGTCTTCATTGTTAGTTTCCACATGCCTAAAACAACCTCAAGCTACATCTAAAAGTTGATGGCTAAATAAGAGCGCTTGAGAAATTGTGCAAGGCATACAGTAATAGTCCGAATAGTCGATTAATCGTTTCATTAATCAATAGATTAATCGATTATCAAATTAGTCGTTTGTTGCAGCCCTACATCCACACAGTTCCATGTGTGGCTCCATGACGCCTCCTCAGGCCACAACAGCAAAGTGATTTCCAAGTAACAAGCTCTCATGTTGTGGTCAGCCTCTAAATGCAAAGGGACGGACAGGAACAGTGATAAGTCAAGCCAGCGGTATCTGAGGCCAGCATGTCGCCTAACTGCTTGTCGCCGTAGGAGACTAATGACAGGGATAGGAGCGGGAAGGGATTGGCAGAGATGCTTACCAGACACCACACACCAGTGCGTGTGTGTGTTTACGTCTGTCTGCACTATGCATCACTGTGTGGAGCCGTGTTAGACAAGAGATGAGAAGGAATGGATTAAGGAAAAGAGAGGGAGGGTGAGAATGGCCTTGGGCTCAGAGGAAAAGCGGAACTTGTTTTCCCAGAAAGAGGGCAAGAATTTCCCATCACTGGACAGCTCGGGGTTGTCTAGCTTCCTTCAGAAGGGGCCGATCTGTGACTCAGACATTGTCTCAGTCCCTGTCCATCCCTGAGGGACTATGAGGGGAACTATGGAGAGCCCTACAGGGTCAGTTCCCCTGCCCTAAAGAGTCAGCTAATTATTTACTCTGCTTTCTCTCTTTCTTGCCTTTCCCCCCCCTGCTCAGCTGTGTGTGTGTGTGTGTGTGTGTGTGTGTGTGTGTGTGTGTGTGTGTGTGTGTGTGTGTGTGTGTGTGTGTGTGTGTGTGTGTGTGTGTGTGTGTGTGTGTGTGTGTGTGTGTGTGTGTGTGTGTGTGTGTGTGTTGTGTGTGTGTGTGTGTGTGTGTGTGTGTGTGTGTGTGTGTGTGTGTGTGTGTGTGTGTGTGTGTGTGTGTGTGTGTGTGTGTGTGTGTGTGTGTGTGTGTGTGTGTGTGTGTGTGTGTGTGTGTGTGTGTGTGTGTGTGTGTGTGTGTGTGTGTGTGTGTGTGTGTGTGTGTGTGTGTGTGTGTGTGTGTGTGTGTGTGTGTGTGTGTGTGTGTGTGTGTGTGTGTGTGTGTGTGTGTCGGTTCCTGTGCCTTTGTGACATCCTGTGTATTTTGTTTCGAAGGGGTTTTATGTGTTAGACCTTGTCATGTCTGCAGTGTTGTTCTTCCCATGGGTTCACACGATGGGTCTGCCTCCCGTGTGAGAATTCCTGAAATTACAAGCAAACTGCTATAATTGTTCAACTTTAACACAATACCCTCTGCTCTGTTATCACTTTTTCTCATCAACTCTTCGTCTCTGTCTCTTCGTCTTTTATTTGATTAACTTCTACAAAATGTAATGTTGCAGGTTAAAAAATGTTTAATTTAATTTCACCTATCCCTCTCTCCCACAGGTGTTGGAGAGTGTACAGTGTTTGTGTAAGGTGCAAGGTCTGTACTCAGTGAAGGATCTCTATAGACAACATATGCGCCAGCTGCTGGACTGGCTGTCGGCCTCTGTCAACACCTGGTCCAGTTACTCCCCGCAGAGACTCCAACTGCATATCATAGTCATACAATCAGGTGAGAAGTGAAGCCTGAATGTGCACAAGACATTGCCAAATGATACAGAAGGTGCTGAAATCTGCACGTATAGAGACACAATAAAGTCAGAAACGTACAGTAAGGTTTGGCTCCCAAATCACCTGTTAATGATGGAGAAAGCTCTACATCATCAGTCATCATTCTGCACATGATCATTGGATCCATTTAACCTCACGTTGGTTGAGACTGTATAATCTCCATCTTGTTTTAAACCTTACTTCATGTTGTAGTTGTCAAGCCAATCTTTCCTCAACTTGCTCAGACTCATATTACATCATATTTTAAGCCTCAAATTGTTTGTCCTGTTCACACCTGATCCATCATCAAGATCAAAACCAGCAGCACAGGTTCTCTCTTGTATGATCCAGATTGTTTATAGAAGTTGTTTGTAATAAGATAAGATAAGAGGTACTTTTTTGATCCCAAATTGGGAAATGTGTGCATTGCAGCAGCATAAAAAACAACAGAACAAGGCATTGCACATAAGTAGAAATTAAAGAGTAGAAATAAACTATTCTAGAATTTAAACATCTCAAAATAGAATTAAAACAGCATTAAAAAGTAGAAAATATACAGTAGATCGTGAAGATAAAACAAATCTATAAACGTTGAAAGGCTTTAGACACACTATAAATCAGGATATTATTTACATCAGTGGGGGGGGGTGTGTGTGGGGTGCAGCAGCAGATTAAAAAGCTGTGACCCTTTCTTTGGTGCTGAGACTTCCCGTTACCTCTGTCTATACAAAATAATCCTCCATCATCAGCACCTCTCTGTGCCACACTTTCATCTCCATCTCCTTCTCTGTCCCCCTCCCCTCTATTTCTAAATGACTCTGCAGCTGGTTACCCCTCTAACACACACACTCCCATGGCTAACTGACCAGTCCATTCTAAGTCCACTCAGTGATCCATATGCAGGTCACCACATCAAACGGCACCACAGCCGCCTGCTCTTGACCTTCCCCTAGATCAAGGCTACTTTGAAGTTGTGTGTGTGTGTGTAAGCTTCCCTAGGTTTCATTCCTACAGATATGATCTTTGGTCCCTTAACAGGACCCTAGCACTTTATGTCGGCAGCTGAACAGAAAGCGTTTGGCTCCTTTGTTTTATGTGCACATGAGTCAGGGAAATCAAACCCCTGCTGAACAATTGGCGGTAGTCAATGTGATAACTGAGAATTGTTCATTTTGCTTGCTCATCAGCTCCTCACAGACTCCATCTGCGCTTGTTGAAGATAATAATTATTATCGCTCCTCACAGTCCTTCAGCTGGTGTGAGAATGATTGATTCATTGTCTCTGTAGATTTGAGTGCCTTGCTCAAGGACAGGATATATGTTGATGTTCTGGGTAAGGCATAATTAGGAGTGATTGTATGTGTGTCTCTATTTCCTATCACTGGCTTGTCATATCCTTAGTGTGGCGACTAGCAGATGTCACCTTTATCACCCATGGTTGAATGACACACCCTTTGATTCCCACATTCTCTCTCTTTTTCCAATATCTGTTCATGCCATTGGTCTCCACCCAGTCTCAGGATTTCCTCTGTCTCCTCTCACATCTGAACAATTGATAGTCTGAAAAGAGCATTGGCTCTAATCAGTCTTTACAAAAACACAGATTACTATATATAGCTCTGTAAACATGCAGTCAGACTGTTGGAGGGTGTGTGTGTGTGGGCGTGAGTGTAGCTGGGAATACTTTCATAGTGAGTTTCAGGTTTTCCCTGTACACTTGTATAGAAACACTTTGTCACACAAAGGCCTTTTTATGTGTCATTTCCTCAGAGCTCTTTGTCACTGTCTCCTCATCCATCTCTCAATAACTGAAGCCCTCTGGTCAGTGATAAACATAAAGACAGTCTTTTGTCTCTACAAGCTCTTTATTGTTTAGCAATATAGTTGGTCTGGATGAAGAAGAATTAAGGAAAGGCATCAAATATAGAGTCTTTGCTCAGGAAAGGAACATACCTTATAATAAGAATGTAGTGGTTAGGCTGAAATAAGGAGTTACTGTATGAATTAATGTAATTTGACTGTTGCCCCAGCAAGATGGCATAGTTGGGAAGACTGTCTAAACAAAGGAGGTCCAGACACTGCTAGAGTGACATTAAAGTTTTCGCAATAGTTGGGGTTCCATTGACTTAATGGTTCCATATGAACTAACCCTACCACTCTTTTGCCATAGTAGTAACATCAGAGATGGAGTACTCAAGTCCTGGACTCGGACTCGCGCACTAATTGACACGACTCGGACTTGGACTCGTGAATTATCGCGTAAGCTGACTTGGACTCGGACTCATGAATTTTTCTCCCCACGATGACTCGGACTCGACTTGTACATTGACGCTCTGACTTGGACTCGGACTCGAGCAAGTTTTCTCTGGAGTCTGATGTCCTCTATCCTGGCGTGTGCACCTGTGAGGCGAGTTCAGGGACTGGGCCCCGCTATTCCAGTCTAGAGATGTCTAGAGACACACTCCGCATCGTGCTGTATGCTTTCACACATTCTGCTTCCACATTGGAAAAGAGCAGTGCAAAATGCTCGTTATGTGGAAACAATATTGAAGAGAAGGCTCCGTAACACATTACTCTAAGGATCGAGTTCAGACATAGAGGCTGTCTTGAACACTCTCATCAGAGTAACGTGATCTAATCAATACATAAAGATTCAGCCGATAACACGAAAGCACATGGCTACTTAACATGCAGAATGACTTTTGCATGCTAAGTAGCCATGTGCTTTCTGGGGCTAAATCTTTATTAGTAAACCGATTGGTAAAAGTTCCTTCAAAATAAGAGTCCCGATCTTATTACTATCAAAAAATAAAAGTGCAAAAAGAAAACTTTACCATAGGAAAATATTGGCATACAAATATAATCACTTCTCTAAAAGGTAACTCATTTTAAATATAGTTTATTTATATATAATAATAATATGAATATTAGTAATAAGCTTTATATTTGTATAGCACCTATTACAAGAATTGTAGCCAAACTCCCTTCACAGCAATTCAATAGACAGATTAGTATAACATGACAGGATAAAAGCAATGTAGAGGAGCAGCTACATTTCAACACATATATCCACGAAGATTAATACATGAAGACTTGTGACATAGACTTGACTTCTTAGGTGACTCGGACTTGGACTCGAACACAGGTAATGATGACTCAGACTCCACTCGGACACTCCTTGGGTGACTTGGACTCGGACTCGAACACAGGTAATGATGACTCGGACTCGACTCGGACACTCCTTGGGTGACTCGGACTTGGACTCGAACACAGGTAATGATGACTCGACTCGGACACTCCTTGGGTGACTCGGACTTGGACTCGGACTCGTCTACGACTCTCCCTTGGTGACTTGGACTCGGACTCGAAGAGTGGTGACTCGAGAGTGACTTGGACTTGTGAATTGGTGACTTGACTACAACACTGAGTAACATACAACTGTTTGTCTGTTATAGGTCCAGTGATTGGGGAGTTTGTGAGCCAGTTGATGCCTCTGCTGTGCTGCTGCCTTCAACCAGACAGAGACATAGAGATGAGGATGACCATCTTCACAATGCTTGCTAAGTTGCTACTAGATGCAACAAACACACTGGATTCTCAGGGGTGAGTGGTGCACATACACACAGAGCAAATGATCTCAAACAAAGTCACACACACAGCAGCTGACTTGTCCTAGTTAGTCATCACTTGAGGTCACATTGGGCTTAATTTGTTTGGGTTTTACTAGTCTCCAGTTTTCCAAGTCATCGTTATAAACACAGCGCATATTTTTTTAGAATTTTTAGACCTCACATTAACCTGCAAGTTAGCACCTCAGCCACAAGTAACCATGATCAGAAAAAGGCACACAAAAACCACAATAGTGTAATTTGCCTGAGGTCATTGTTACTCTATCACCTTCTTTAGGACTGGTGGTTGATTCAGGGTCATAAGATAGATGAACTCACTAAATATAAGTCCCATTTGACTTAACATGGTTCATCTGGGAGTATTGGTTACAGTAACTCAAAATATGTTTTTTTTTCTTTCCAGCATACTTAAATTATACCAAAGGCAATTTATGTCTGAATTGTTTCTTGATGATTTAGTAACACCTTTAAATGTTTATTGGCTAATTAATGATGAAGGATAGGCGTGAAGTCTGACACCCTGAGAGAAGCTCCCGTCTTTGGGGTCTTTCTGACTGCGTCCCCCCTCACCGTTCAGTGTCCTTCGATCCCTCAGCTGTGCAGCTTTCAGGCTGGACTCAGAGCTCTAATCTGAGGGAATGTATTACGCCTGAGGCCCTTTCCAGCTGCTGCTGTCCATCAGAAAGACAAACCTTATCCATTTTGTTTTCCATGGAGACATCTGTGCAGTGTGTAACTAACGCTTAGCCTTCAGCCAAGGGAGGACTCGTAGGTGTTTCCAACAGTGAATGTAAGGGATAGATGTTGGCATGAGTCTGGCGGCAGTGTAAAGAATATAAGACAAAATAATAACCTGTCAGCGAAAAAAATTGCATAAACAGAACATTTTGCCACCTTTGCCAAAAACGTGGAAATTGGAACTTTGTTCAGCTTTCATCAGGTTATTTTATCCATAAATGTGCACGTTAGACAAAAGGAGCCTCTGTCTCTTCCTCACTCTCAGTGCGGCCACCTGTGCTGCGAACTGCTTCTCTCGTTCCTCAGCTATATCTCCGGGGATCACAGGACCATCAGCAGACAGAAATCATGTTACACCTTCAAAAGGTTTCAAACAAATGCTTAACTTACAGTATGTGGGGCTGTGCGGTCTGCCATAATATTTCCATTCATACTCCTCTTATCCCTCTATTGATGATTTATGGCCCGATCCTTGCTCGGCAGATTGTATCACACACACACACACACACACACACACGCGCTATCTGTCATCAAGACGACAATGATAGTTATAGAGAAAACCTCTTCTCTTTGTTCTACAACCAAAATGTCATAATGACAGCTCCAATATATAACAAGCAGAAAGGGAAAGTGTGTGTGTGTTGGGATGAAAGGCACACACACACACACACACACACACACACACACACACACATAATGTCTTTGTTTTATGTGGATTTGTGTGCTGTGATTAAAAAGCTGGATGTGAAATGTAAGTAGAAGGTGTAAGAAATGACAGTTCATCCTCTTTCCCTAAGATGTGGTGGGCAAAAATGATGGAGCGTGTGCTTTCATGCACGTGTGAACTGCATCAGGCACCCGTCTTTAGTCTTAATTTCAGCTTTCAAGACATAAAACAAGAAAACTGCTAGTTCTGTGAATTATTTATAACTTAAATCAAATGAGATTACCACTATTCTTTTATAAGGCCTTAAAGGCTAGACCCTGTAGTATAAAATATAATCACAATGGTAATAAAATAAGTATAATGCTAATGTGTGGATAATCATCAATTAAATAATCAAGCTGATTAACTGCATTCCAGTGTTGCCTAACAAATGTTACTAAATGAAATATTGTGTTAAACATAAACGTATTACACTGCGTGTATGCATAGACATACAAGTGTCTTTTTTTCCTTTGCACATCATCCCTGCTTGGTGGAAACAATTTCTTTCCATCTCCTGGCCTCCTTCATGATGAGCTTTCATCACCTGTCAAAATGAAAAAACTGAGCTAGCAGTACAGTGGCACGCAGTCTCCCCCTACTGGCACTGAAGCAATACAGCACATTTGATTCAATGTCATGAGAAGTTAGTTGTGACACCAGCTGAACAGCCAGAGGCGAAGAGTTGGTTTGGAGCAAAAGGCCAGTCTGCTAGTGTGTGAGAGAATGTCAGAGGGCCTAAGCCAGCATGGAAAACAGAGAAAAGGGAAAGGCAGACACCCAGATGTTGCACTCCTCGCCCCCCCCCCCCCCCCCCCTCATCCTTCTGCCTTACATCAAGTGTTGGAACATGAGCTTGGTATAGCCCTTTTTCTTGTAGTAGCACTCCCAACAGCTATTATCGTTAGCGTGTCCTCAAAATGGCTTCCTCTGCGATGTTCTGTCGCCAGACTTTACTCTCTGCCCTCTTCCCAGGCATTTCCGTGACGAGTCAGAGAAGTTCCTGTGTGACGTCTTGCTTCCTAACCTGGTGTGGCGGGCAGGCCGTTCTGCAGCTGCCGTCCGCACCTCTGCCCTCAGCTGTCTGCTGGCCCTGCTGCATGGAGGGGCCATCGCACCTGGACAGGTACACACACAGAGGACGTGCGCAAATATAAACATGACACACAGGGGTTACATTTGTTTCCACCTGTGCAATGCAAAGGGACCCATGAGCATTGAAAGCTAACACAGTATACGAAAGGTCTACAGAACGCACTACTGATCTCCAATCTGCAGAAACACTTTCATTGACCCAGCTGTAAAGGCATTCTTTTAACCCACAGGGAGTTGACATTTACTTCAAATTCTCTGTTTTGTCCATTTCACATGAAAATAGATGGTCCCACTTGGCCATTTCGGAAAGTATATCGTCAGCCATCTTTCTCCCCTTGGCTGAAGGAGTTGGCCGCGGCAGGTAGCAGGTGTACGCGGGGGCAAGCAGGTTCACATACCTTTGTCCCCCAGGAACAATGCTTCCACTGTTCTGGGCTCCGGTTGTTCGTAGAAACTATCACCGAGATATGCTCTTGCACCTGCCTGCCGGAGCATGTGCCCAGTTCCAGTATGTGAGCTAGCACACGCACATCTGGCTGAATGACCAGTTATCATCGGCTCACACTCCGCTTCTTTTCACACGTCTTTAACTATAAGGTTAAGCAAACAGCTGGGGGACAATGTGAGCAGGTGTGTGGGTGTGCGATCACATTTGTACCATCTAATGGCACCCAAACGTCTTCATAAGAATAGAACATCTGGAAAAGGGCCGACAGGGCTGTGTTCCCCTCTGAGTTGGGGTTCAAAATGTGGTTAAAGCAGAGGTGAGATAACCGTCAGAACGTTATATGTGTGTATTTCCACAGGAAATCAAACAGCTTTTTCATTTAGAAGGACAGTGTTTCCTCACTACTCCCTGTGATAACAATTAGTAGCTCCAGTTACACTTGGCACCCTCATCACTGATGTAATGCCGGATAACTCCTCTGCCAAATGTTCCTCCTCTTTCTGTCTCATTCTTTCCCTCTCCCCTCAATCCCTTTTTTACTGTGTTGCGTGGTTTCAATAGCAAACAGGCAGGATGACAGAGGGTTTTGCCATTAGCTAACAGTCATTTCACCTTGTTTGTCCATTTCCTCTGCTTCTCATCTGTTGGTGTGATGAAAACATCGGTCTGCACTCTACATCTGATGATGGGCTCCATGCCCGTGTGTCTTTATAAACTGATCCAGAGCTGATGGGAATCTGTCATGCTTTGAGTGATATTTCACTTTGGAACCAAAATTCCCATAAATCCAAAAAGGAATAATAAAATAAGTGTTAATCTTTCCGAAGGATGTTTTTTTGCTTTCACTAACTAGCCTTGTCTTTGCTACTTCTCATTGACAATTGAGGGGTGCAAAGAACTGGATAGAAGAAACATTTGAGAGGGTTTTGGAACTCAAAGGAAGTAGTCCTGACCGAAATGTCTCAAAGCAATCACTCCAGTCAGTTTCCATTTACCATTAGGGAAATCTTCACAATAACAAACTTTGCACAAAAACACCTTTTCAACTGTTGAATTAATTGCATTCATATATATAATTGTATTATTTGTACTTTGAGCTTGCCATTATTGATCTGTATGCTGGCCGGTGTGCAGCTGCTGTGTCTGGAGGAGAAGGTGAGTCCCCAGGTGTTGTCGGCCCTGGAGGAGGACTCTCAGATGGCCCGGCTGCTGGCCTGTCGCTCCCTGTCCACCATACTCCGACTTATAGGAGCCAGTCTGCACCCTGAGGCCCTCAACAAGATCTACCCCGGTGGGTGCAGAACTAATGGATGCACCACACTTAACACTGACATTTACACTTTGCAAAAATTGCTGTAGATTACATCACAATTAATGTACATATGTATAATATTATAACAATGATTATAATGAGGATAGAACTAAAGCAATTTACCCTCTTAAAGGTCACCTATTATGCAACATATTGCATAATAGGTACATAAACATGTGTCCCCGCTGTGTTGGGAGTGGCTCCTTATTTTCATCTAAAGTAAAAGACAGAGAATCAGCACTTTTGAAACAGGGCTGAAACAGAGGGGTTTATGGGATGCTACAATGATCTGTTTGGTATTTCGATCCAAACACTTCAGAGACATGTTTTTTATATATCTGAGAACTATTATATATTGATGAAAAACAGGATAATAGGGGACCTTTAATAGACGAACGTTTTTGAGACGTTTTGTTGTGTTTCCCCACAGTGCTGCTGAAGCGTCTGGACGACAGCAGTGAGGAGGTGCGCAGCGTGGCCCTGCAGGCCCTCGGGCTGTGGCTCTCCAGCCTGACCAAAGACTACCCCCCCGAGCTCTATGCTGCTCATCTGCAGCTCCTCTTCCAGCAGCTCCTCCTGTACCTCGACGACCCCGACGACTCGGTGCAGGGCCAAGTGCTCGGTGAGACTGGAAGGGGTGTTTTAATCCTGCAACCTCAGATATGAGGGTGGAGTGTTGCGCATGATGGTAGCCTAACTGAAGATTATACACATGAGAGATAAGAGTGTGGGTCTTTTAAAAGTGGACACAAACGTTTATTTTTCCATATTTTCTCTCTGTGGGAGTACCACAGATTATCCTTCTACTCTTTATGATTCCCAACATGTTGATGACAACCATTACTCTTGACAAAGAAAGCCAACTCTTTTTCTTTTGTCCTTTGATGCGCTGTTGACAATCCTTGATACCAATGCGGATAAGAATAAGGAGAGATTGTCAAGATAACATACTCATGTGAATATACTGTAAATGACTTGAAACGATTATGTGATACGGTACGGACCTCATGACCGTGATCATCTGATAAGCGTTGCTGGAAGTACAGACAGTAATAATTGTGAAGGTGAGGTCACCATGAAAGCAGAGCTTAGCCATGATGATCCGCAGACCAGCCAGCTGTTTCCAAGAGGCTCACAGATGATGAGAGGAATAAGGGGTATCCTCTATCAAACACTAGATGATTGCCTGGCACGCTGCCAGCAGATCCCCCCCTGTACTTTATTTCAAAAGCGCACTGTTATCCTTGCTTTTATCACCAAAGCAGCTTCAGCAATTCTTCTTTCCAAAGCAAGCCCTTACAAGCTAAGCAGGAGGTTGGCCTCAAACGTGAAACACAAGATCCAGATTTGGATTAGCACCCACCTCAGAGACACCATAGACACGGATTGGACATCACCTACAGGTCTGAAAAGAGAAAAAACAAGTGCCTTCAATCTGCATTTTTTTCAAATAGCTAACATGGCAACTCCCATGGTTGTATGAAGAAGTCCAGTTTATGGTCTCAATATCCAGTTTCAAGTCAAGAAGGCCAAACTTAAGACTTCAAAACAGTAGTATACAAACCTATAGGTGACATCATGTCGACTTCTTATATAAAGTATATAAGGGAGACACTTCACAGGTTAATATGTGAGCTCTGATATATTATAAGCTCCTTTGCCAGTTCACCTGGTGTAGAGTCAGATGTTTGTGTGGCAAATCTCTGCCTCCCGTACCAGATTCTCCTTTAAACACCGAACAGTCCCGCCTAATGGAAACCACATGGGGATCCCCCTTCCCCTCGCCGCCTTTCCAAATCTTTCCTCACGCCCATCCTGCTCAATCCCTTTGTCTTTTATCCATACTTTGAACTTGTTGATCTCATTCCCAGTGTTTTCAGACAGACCCGTAGCTGTGTTTTTATTGAGGTATCAATGGAAAGACTTATTGGCTTTTTCTGAAGTGTGTAACCGGTGCTCAGCTCCTCTGGACTTCCACTCTCTCCCTCTCTCATGGATGTTAGCTGTCATTACTTCTGACACAGTGCAGGTGACACTGATGCCTTAGCCAGTCCAAAGAGGCCTCTCTACAGGATCTCTCATCTTCATATGGCTAGTGATAGAGGGAAAGAAAAAACAAAAGTGAGGAGAAATCATTCACACACATTTACCAGCTGCAGCTACGAACTCTGGCCCCGCAAAACAGCTTTGAAAGCGTTTGAAGGAATCTTTTTTGTAGCCATTGGTTATCAACATGACGGTCACTTTGACTACTGTTGGCAGAATAACACATGTAGATCAGCTTTATGAGACGCCTTCGCCCACATACAAAGGCTGTGTATTTCTTGTACCGAGTGATTTTCCATAATGTTCAGATGCTTTTTCAGGATTTCTTTTGAAAAACACTCGGGCAGAATACTTCAGCACATCAGGCCCTAACAGTGAAAATATATCTGAGCCATTGTACCGGCTACAGTAGATCTGCAGACAGCTCAGAGTCTCTTTGTGAAATAAGATGACCTCACATCTTGCTGAGTGATCGTGTGCATCTGACAGCACCCGTAACCGCCTGTGCCGCAAATATGGAAGCATTCCTCACTCTCATGCATGGCTCTGTTTGAAGATTTCTTTGTTCCTCCCCCCCTCTCTTTACTCCTCTCTGTCTCTTTGTTCCTCTTAATAGTTGATCCTATTCTAATGCTTCTTGAATTTCAAACGCATATCTGTAAAGTGGCTTGATGTGTGCAGCATGTCCTGACATCTCCTCCCTCCTTTTCTCACTCTCCACCCTGATAATCCCACCATCCTGGCAGCCCGGCTGCTACCTGCTCAGTCACAGTTGGCACGGGTATAACTCACTTCTCACAAGCCCTCATTGTTCTCCTCGTATTCAAAGTCCCACCACCCCACCTCTATGCCCTCGGAGTACAGTATACACAAAAGCTAAAATCCCCTCCATCGCCTTGAAGAACAGAGGCGGGTATCAGATGATGAGTTTACATGAGCTAAGTCATCCTGAGTGGCGGCATGTCACCACTGGGACAGCACTTCTGCATTGTGGTTTCGGAAGCATTTACCCCTTGACAGCGTTCACGTAATTCAATATACTCGAGAAAATCAGCAGAAAGTGGGAGGAACATTTTTGAACAGATGATTATTGCCTTCAAGTGGAAGGAAAGTGCATCTGCATTGTGTGACTGGTGTACTGTAGTTCATTACTGCCATCTGCTGGTGTACTGACACCTTTTTTTTAAACTTTTTTACTAATAATATCAAGTTAAGATATTTACTTGTACCAGGTTAAAACGAAAAAACTTAATTTAACATTCAAAGTAAACATGATTTTATTGTGCCTGAATGTGAATAAGTGCATTCAAATGTTATATAAACTCTTCCGCCCCTGTTTTAAGGAGATAAATGTACCTCATTGATGGTCAATACCAACATGGAAGAAGTAAAAACAGGACATGGAGTCAGGATATGACCATCAAACCCTTTCATTCCCCGGAGATCCCCATCGTTGGTTGTAAACTAACTCTCCCATGAAGAATTAGGCTTCAAATCAAATCAAATCAAAGTTTATTTATAAAGCACATTTAAAAGGGATTTTTGGTCGGGCCAAAGTGCTGTACATGTAATAAATACTACAATCACTTAAAAACACATTACTACATTCATAATAAAAGACAATCAATTAGAACTGATATATAAAAAACACAGGGAAAAGTCAGGAGTCGTGCTCCGCTCTGACTAAAAGGCCAGGGAGAAGAAGTGTGTTTTAAGAGTAGATTTAAAAACCCCTAGGGTATGGGACGACCTCACATGGAGGGGCAGAGTGTTCCAGAGCCTGGGGCCAGCTGCTGCGAAGGCTCGGTGCCCTCGGGTTTTGAGCCTGGTCTTGGGCACTATCAGCAGCAGCTGGTCAGCAGACCTTAAAGCTCTGGCTGGGGTGTAGCGCTGGAGGAGTTCAGCTATATAGGCCGGAGCCAGCCCATTTAGTGCTTTAAAAACAAATAAAAGGATTTTTAAATCAATTTGGAACCGAATTGGAAGCCAGTGCAATGAGGCCAGAATTGGGGTGATGTGGTCACGCTTTTTGTGGCCAGTGAGTAGACGT
Source organism: Gymnodraco acuticeps (assembly GCF_902827175.1). NCBI lineage: Eukaryota > Metazoa > Chordata > Actinopteri > Perciformes > Bathydraconidae > Gymnodraco > Gymnodraco acuticeps. The sequence goes on from NW_022990238.1 coordinate 2,214,268, forward strand.
GCAGCTGCGTTCTGCACTAGCTGCAGGCGTTTAATTGACGCCTGGTCCATACCCACATACAGAGCGTTGCAGTAGTCCAACCTCGAGGTAACAAAGGCGTTAATAACCCTTTCCAGGTCTTTAAAAGATAAAAACGACTTGGTCTTGGCCAATAGTCGTATTTTAAAAAAGCAGGTTTTGACTACGCTGCTGACCTGCTTATCGAATTTAAAAGCGCTAGGTCACTCCAAGGTTCGTGACAGAGGGGAGGATATTATTTTTGAGGGAGCCCAGAATATCAACCTGGAAGGCTGGAGGTTGGGGTCCAAAAAAGATAACCTCAGTCTTGCTCTCATTGAGGGTGAGGAAATGTTGGCTCAGCCAGGATTTGATCTCTGCTAAGCAGTTCATCAATAGCTGTAATGAGTTGTCATTTGAATTGAGTGGCAGATATATCTGTACATCGTCGGCGTAGCAGTGGAAGGGGATGTTGTGTTTTGTGAGAATTTAACCTAGGGGCAGTATGTACAGTAGAAAAAGGATGGGGCCCAGAATCGAGCCTTGGGAAACCCCACAGGTAAGAGGGGCTTTGGCAGAGGAGAAGGCACCTAGCTGCACTGAGAAGCTACGGTCTGTCAGGTAGTACCTGAACCATGCAAGGGCAGAGCCTGTGATGCCTGCGGACTGTTCAAGCCGTGACAACAGGATGCTATGGTCCACAGTGTCAAAGGCAGCTGTCAGGTCTAACAGCACCAGGACAGCTGGGCTGCCTGAGTCGGCGGCTAAGAGCAGATCATTAAAAAACTCTTAAAAGGGCTGTTTCAGTACTATGCATGGGTTTAAAGCCAGACTGAAACTTTTCTTGGATGCCATGCGTGGTTAAAAAAGACTGCAGCTGGGCGTAGACTACTCGCTCCAGGGCTTTAGATGAAAAAGGTAGCTGGGAGATGGGCCTGAAATTTGCGAGAATGGAAGGGTCGAGATTTTTCTTTTTAAGTAGTGGCTTGACCACGGCATGTTTGAAGGCAGCTGGGACACATCCTGAGCTAAGAGAGGTGTTTATAAGTAATAAAATACTTGCTCCAACTGATTCGAAAACATCTCTGAGAAAGCGAGAGGGAATGCTGTCTGAGGTGCAGTTTGTCGGCCGCAGGTGCATGACTACATCCGAGAGAGAAGAGAGGGATACAGGCTCAAAGTGGTCGAGGACAGCAGGGCACAGAAAGGGAGCAGAATCTGGGGTAGCCTTAGAGCAGATACTTTTTCAATAAAAAAATGTAAGACACTTATCACAGAGTAGTCGATGGCACAATTGGAGAAACATCACAGGGATAAATGATCGAGTTGAGGCTTAAAGGATTTTCAAGATCATGTTACAGAATAATGAGTATTCCTTTGTTTGTGTACAATTGTAACTCCTGTCCTTTTTGTGTTTGGTTTTGTATCTGTTTGTTTGTCCAGAGATCCTGAAGAAAGGTAGCTCAGTCCATCCGTCACTTCTGCAAAGGGAGGCGGAGGCGGTGAGAGACAAACAGCGGAGTCCTCTCTACTGCGACCAGCTGCTCCAGCACATCAGCTCTCTGCCAGCAGGGGCAGGAGCAGATTAATCCATTAATGTGCCTTACTTCAAAAAAATGTTCTCTCCTCACATTTTGAACCGTTTATGAACAGCCTATTACAACATGCTGGAAATAATATGATGGTGCATTTTCTCTTTAGGACTTGTTACCCTTAACATTACCTGATGTGTATTTGCCTTAAATGTATCATTCCTCATGGGGTGAGTAGGTGATCTCTGGTTTGTCTTTTAATTCAGAATGTCTCCTTCTCGATTGGTTAAAGAAGAGTTGTTTTGCTTTCATTTCTCTTATGTAGTCCTTGTTCCTATGAACAGTTTTAATGAAAACAACCCCAGTGTGTTTAAATGTGTTATTAATGTACTGATGAGTCTTCTTTGTGCCTTCCTGCACCCAAACTCTCAGCAAGTTGTGATTGTTGTCTTTAAAATAAATAAAAGAAATTATATTCTTAAATAGTATGTCAATATATTTTAAAACTATATAAAAATAATAATGGTTTTAGGTCCTGTAGACATTGTGAAAACCAGTATTTTTACATAAAGTCACTTCACCTTTATTGGTTGCATCACATGGCAATGGGCTAGTTCCATTTTTATTTGGAATGCTCTGACCTAAATATGTTTGTATCTATATTTTATTTTTCAAACTTCAGATAGACTTGCCACTACCTTTCCTCCTTCCTCCCATGTCCCATACATTCTCTGCACCATCAATATGTGTGTGTCTGTGCGCGTGCGTGTGTGTGCGTGCCTGTGTGATCTGCTTGCCTGCACCATGTGAGTGCTACCGGCAGAACAACGGCTTGAAACGACGGGTCTTCCAACGTACGGTTCGTGACATAATACCGTTTAAGATGCTGCAGATCGGGGATGAGGTGGTGTATTTCTCGGCGTTGTTTCTGCTCGTGGTGTTGGGCACGCGGAGCGCCACGGGGGCCTCTCTCCTCACCGCTTTCCTCTACGTCTTCATGGTGATGTTCCGGTTTCCTCCGGTGCCGGCGGACCAGGCCGGCCGTGTCCTCCGGCCCGGGGCTCCGTCAGGCGGGGTCTTGGTGGTGGCGCACCGCGGGGGCAGCCATGATGCTCCGGAGAACACCTTGGCAGCGATCAGAGAGGTGTCATGCATCTGTCATGTGTTTGGCTGGAAACATAGATCTATGCATGTTTAACAGCGCAAAAGTAGCATACTATAGGCTAGATAAATGATGGCTACAAATATGTAACACACAATTGCATAATAGCTAGTCCAATTAGATGTAGCAATATAGTATTACAAGAGCATAGGAGTCCCCAAAATAATATAGTCAATTCCATTTGAACGATTTATGTATGGGCTGCTCAGGCTTTGAATGTCGTGAGTTGCCTTGAAGCATTGTAAGCAGAGCACCACATCTGCTGCTGGTTCAGTTTCTATCAGATCACTAGATGCTCTTGAACATTTGTTAATGCCATTCACTCACACTTTTTTTATTTCTACACACAATTATTTCTCCCTGTTTGTTACATACTGAAGTTGCTGAGTCGGCTTGCTTGTTGTGCTTTACTGTCCTGCATGCACCGCAGTGAAGTTTGATATGTGATATTGTCTATGGCAGAGGATGGTTACATCATATCCGAGCCCTCACTCTTAATTACAGGGCATCACTTAGAGATACTCAGTAAATCACCTTTTGAATGACACAAAACCAATGTTATTTTCAATACCTGCTGACTCCTGAATATTAGTGACAGGCATGGCTAAATATATATAGCTTTCATGTCTTGTGACCAAACAAGACCAATTAAATGCATATTTATATTGCCACAATGGACAAGTAAGAGGCCTTTCTTTTGATATGATTTTAGTGTTTAGTTATATTTTTCTTTGAATACTGTATGTATTGTAGCCTACTGCTTTATCGAAGAGTCTCAAATCTTTACAAAAGCTACGATTCAGAGCATTGAGTTGGAGTCATGCGGTCACATAAGATGAAAGCTTTCAAAAATAATTAAGTCTTCAATGAAAAACTGCTAAATTTTCACAAAAATATTTATTTAAAAAATAAGCACTTAAACTACAATCATGTACAGTATCAAAGCTGTCTTTTTGTGTAATTTTCCACCTGTGATGTCCTGCTTTAGGCCAGTAGGAACGGGGCCACTGGCGTGGAGCTGGACCTGAGCTTCACGGCAGAGGGGGTGCCCGTCCTGATGCACGATGAGACAGTGGACCGCACCACCAACGGCTCTGGACCAGTTAGCAAACTGCAGCTGGCCCAGCTTAAGAGACTAGATGCTGCTGCTCGTCACAGGCTGAGGTATGCTGCATTATATCATTTGTTAATGGTGTGATTTAAATCTTAGATAAAGAAGGACTACATGTTAAACAGGGATTACATACTTTATGTATTCATACTATAAAGTTTGAGTTGCAGAAATATAGTTTGTATATGAGTGATCTATTGCCTCTCAGAAAGTGTCTTTCCTCATAAAATGTAAAGACTAAAAAAAGGGGCAAAATAAACAGACTTTAAACATGAAAGCGTAATACACTGGAACTTTCCCTCACTTTTGCATTAAGAACCTGTCTTGATTTCTTTCCTCTCCAGAGACAAATACAGTGGAGAGAAGGTCCCAACTCTGCAGGAGGCAGTGGAGGAATCCATCAGACAACAGCTCACCATCTTCTTCAATGTCAAAGGTCAACCTGATAAGGTAGTGAATATTATATAAGACTTGAGTATATGGATATATATATTTATACCATTAGAGCTTATAGACCTGTCCTATACTACTCGATAGCTGACTAAACCTAAATCAGCAAAGAGGGCCAATCAGATTGCTTTTAATTTACCTCCGTGCTGATCCTTTTTAGAGGCCCTCATTTCATAGTTATCTTTAACTGAACCAACTTATTATGAATATAGTTCTATTGATTGTTTTTTTCCTGCTTGTAGAAATGTGATATGTTTTCCTGTTTTCCAGGCTGCTTCAGTGCTTCATGAGATGTATAAGAGGTTTCCTGTCCTTTACAATAGCAGCATTGTTTCTTCCTTTGAACCAAAAGTAATCTACAAGGTAACACATATTTAACTAATCAACACAAATAATTAAAATTAACTTTAGAAAGCTGTTTTAATGATTATTGATTTGTCTGAGGTATTTGAATAATTATTTTGTCCTTTTTTCTCATTTTCTTTTACTGACTTTATTTCTTTACATTATTACTCCTATTTTATGTTCTATTAATGGCACTAAAGATGGCTTTCTGGTTTGTTGCTGCTTTCAACTGAACCATCACACATATTTTAATAAAAGTACCAAAAGAGCCACACCCTCCTCCTCATTTTGACTGTATTGTGTTGACTTTTACACTTTTTTTACCCATAGATGCGTCAGACGGACCCCAACGTGGTCACAGCTCTCATCCACCGCCCTTGGAGACTGAGCCGCTTTACCGACGGCGCCCCCCGGTCCCTGTCCATCTCGGGTCAGGTGTGGACGGGGGTTCTGGACATCTTGTTGGACTGGGCCCACCACCACATACTGTGGAAACTCTGCGGTGTCTCTGCCATCCTCATGCAGAAGGACTACATCTCACTGTAGGTCAAATGTTATTTCATTGTATAGTTACAAGGCACAGTCACAAAGCAAGTCATGGGGTTTAAGATAGTCTTACAGTATGTTAAGAAGAATCTTTTTTGTTTGCATATGATCTTAAAAGAGGCTAGTTGGGCCTCACTAAGCAATATGTTCCTGTCTATAAATGAACAGTGGTTGATTTTACATCGATGCTTTGTTAGAAAATCAGACATAATCAATGGCTGGGTGTCCGCCTAGGCATATAGGAAATTATAAATCAAAACAGCAAAAATATAAAACACTGCTAAAACTATAATAGCCACCACAGCAAGGGCTCCCAACATCAATCTGATGGGTCACAAGATGATTAAAGTCTTCTCTGCCAACAAAAGGTAATTGACATCTTGTAGCCTTTAGTCACTTGCAAATAATAAAATGGCAACATAAAAAGATTCAAATAGAGATTCAAGATTTTGCTGATGTGATAAGAGTTTGATTAAAAACTGGGTGTTGATATGATCAAGTTATCCCAAGTCATAAGAGGACACTGCCTTGTTTAAAGGATCACTTAAGTACATGCAACTTTGTTTTACTGGTTATGGAATGTTCCTTGTATTTACTGATCTTTATTTTTGTTTCCTCTTTCTTCTTTCTCTTAGGGACTACGTTCAGTACTGGGCAGAGCGAGGTGTGGAGGTGGTGGGCTGGACGGTCAACACCGCTGTGGAGAAAGACTTCTACCAAAACATGCTGAAGATTGGATACCTGACCGACAGTCTGCTGGAAGACTTTGATCCTCAATACTGATAAACACACACACACACACACACACACACACACACACACACACACACACACACACACACACACACACACACACACACACAGGGATGATTAAGTGTTTTCCACTTTCCACATCTTCTTAATGAACTAAGAAGTTGGAAATGCCGTAGTGACCCAAATAACTTCATGATTGCCATAAGAATTACATTTACTATTTCCTTCTCCTTTGTAAGAACAAAACATACTTAAATACTCTAAGTGAAGATAATTACAAGCTAGAAAATTGGTGCTACCTAACTTTATGGTGGCAATCAAACCACCCAAAAATAAGATTTACTGGTAAGAAAATGTTATTAACTGTAGCTGGTATACAGGTAGTTTCCCTTTTTAAATCTACAGACACATCAACACAATCAAACTCAGCTGTATACTACCTTGTATATATCCTACTACCAGCAGCAATACCACTAGCTCTCCTGGACCAGGGATTTGGATTAGACAACCTTAAAGATATTTTTTCCCTTCTGGGCTGATCTTTCAGAGGCTTTAAAGAGACCAGTGTACATAGTTGTAGACATATTGATAATGTATCATATCATTGCTTGCTATCATGATATGTATTTAATAATGAACTCTAGAATATATATTGTTAATATTAAGGAATGATGATACTTGATTATTTAGAAACTGAATCCTGATATGCTGTGAGTATAGGTGTCAAGGCAGAGATTATTTAACATGAACTCCAACATTATTTGTGTGATGTTACGTCTTTAAGACTCTCATTATGAATCATCAGAGAAGGAACACTTTTTGCTATTCATGGAGAAATGTTTACTATGAACAGCAGTTGTGCCAGAAACGGACCTAGGTGCAATACATATTTGAAGATTGGAGCCATGCAGTGTGCTTGTTATATATTTGTGTTTGACAATACATTTCTCAGAGGTTTAAAAAAAAAAAACGTTCCTCTGCCTTTTATTTCCTGCAGTGTAAAGAATGTCATATTGTAAAAAGAGCTTCATAGGCTTGAAACTTGAATAAAGCCTCACAATGTAAATCAATAATGCCTTATTAAATACTAAATGATTTAATGTTTTAAATGTGTCATTTTGTGAGACTTTTATGTAATTTCTGTTAATGGCCAGCTGTGCGTCTTTGTTAACCCATAGTTTAGCTTTCCATGAATTCAGTCAGTAAAGCTTGGTTGCATTGTAAACATGGTTGAGTGTGCTGTATGTGGTTGCACCTGACTTCACCTGTGTGTACTGTAAACACAGACGTTGGGCAGATGGGGGCTACATGAAGGAGCCGTTAAAGGGGGCTTTCTAAATCTGGTAGAGCTAGTGTCATGGCTGCCAGATTTGGCACCCCCTCTGTAACTTTGGCCAGGATGGTCATCATCATAGAAAGGACCCTGCCCTGGTGTTAGATTCCCCTATATTGTAGGCAAACAAAAGCTATTTACTCTGATCAGGTGAAATATGTAATAATCCCCCTCCACATTATACAAGACTACACAAAAAAACACAACATAAGAGTTAGTAAAGTAATATTTGAGAATGTAATTGCTTGCACAATTAAACAAAACAGCAGACACAACTGAATGTTAAAAAATAAGCAATTTGCGAATCAGAGATAACAACAATTCCAACATCATGAGATTAATACAAGTGATCTCATCTTAATAACCATTACCACAAGTTAAAATAAGTCACAAAGGGCTGAACATGCTGGTCTCAAGTCAGTGTTACATATTTCTTTCATCCATTTCGGGGACACTGTCTCTTTAAAACGCGGAGGGAGGCGTGTAAAGACCATGGTAAGGACGTAGAGCGAAGTGGTGCGCTCTGACGGCGTGTGTCAATGTCTTATGAATGACAACCGCCGTTTCAGGTTATGTGACATTGTGGCAGTGCAAGACACTTCAGCATTAAAGTGAGTTACGTTTTATTGTCCGGCCTGGGGGAACGCAGGTGTGAAGGGGAGGGTCGCTGGATGAAATGCACCCCGGCTGCTGGACATACTGGTAGAGGAGCGCGGCGCAAGGTTGTGTATTCTGCGTGGTTATTACAAAACCTCCTGCGAAGTCTCATGTCAGCTCCTGCCTGGATTTGTTGTCTTTAAATCTTGTGAGAGAAATTTACCCGGATCAGCTGAGCAGGGGAGCGACTTGACCCCCCAAAAATAGTTGTTATACATCGACAGATCCTGGTGGAAAGAAAATTGTCTTTCCTCGCCTGCTCCTCCTGGACTCTTTATCCAAAGTGCCAAACTCAAAGCGTACAGGCGACTTTTCCTGCGCAGGATGTACACAATTACAAGGGGTCCCAGCAAACTGGCCACCCAGCGACGGACAGGTAAGACACTGGACTGTAACTTGCACACATTTCCCTTGTATTCAAGTGTATTTCCATTTCAAATAAAATGTAAACTTTTATTTCCAGGGCCTACGCAGCCGGTTGACACCAAAATAAACGACTTCAAGCACAAACAAACGTCCTGGGGCATGCCTGAGTGAGTGTACATCTCCTGGTAATGAAAACGCACCATAATGCTGCTACTAGTGCTGTTTTTATAGGTCCCTTTTGAACATCTGATATATATGGTTTATTAAGCACTTTGAATAGCCTTGTGTTGAAAAGTGCTATATAAATAAACTTGCCTTGCCTTGCCTTAAGAAGATTCATTGTTTTGGTTAAAGTAGGCTACTATAATTGAATGACTGTGTCCTGGCACCAGTAAACGTCATCAACATGAGACAAGCAGCGTCTGATCTTCAGCCTGAATGATTTAACACACACCTTCACACTGTAGCTTCCCAAAGGCTCAGTCTGCATTCTGTTTTCGCCTTTTAAAACCACCCATTGTGTGTGTGTGTGTGTGTGTGGGGGGGGGGGGTGGTATGTGTGTGACCTTGTGGCAAGTCAAGGTGGCACATGGTCCTTGATTCAGCTGTTGCAATCTCTGACTCTCACTCAACCAACCATTTTTGATTTTAGGCCAAAAGGCTGACACTTTAGAAATGTTGTCTAGTGCTGATGCAGCATTTGCACACAAAAAGTATCAGACTACATTCTGACATATTGTCTTTCTTCTCCTACCTGACAGCCTTCCTGCCCCAAAGATAGTTTTCAACCGGCCAAATGGTAAGAAGTACCATCAGCCTGCTCTGGCTCTGCCTGCAGACAACCAGCAGGAAGAGAGATTCACACCCGCACACGAGGAAAACGTTACATTTGTCTACAATGGTAAGGAACTGCCTGTACTGGAAAAACAAGATGAGACAACACTTGTTATTGTCTTACTGTATCCAGACACCCATCCCTAGTTTTTTGAATGACATTGTTTTACTATCAAGTGTTTAAATTAAAAGCTAACCTCCCCCCCTCCCAGGCCTCACCCACACAGCTGCCCTGACACTGATAGCCATGATAGGCACCTAACAGAAAAATGCTCTCACACCCACATATGCTACTATATGACCCACGCTGGAGCATGTGCTGAAGAAACGGCATGTTTTGGCTCTAACTAGCACCCACCATACTCTCATGGGAAGAGTCTCGTTGTCTGCTTTCAGGAAAGGAAACAAAGGCATCAGACAGGATGAATGGTTTTATTTGGTTTGGGTGAAACTCTACACACTGACCCAGTTTCAAAGTGTGCACTTCTTTTTAACATTCATTCAGTGTCAGGGAGACTTCATGAGGCTCAGCACCTCTCACTTCATGTCCTGTTCGGAGCTAATGTTGAAGCTCAGCCTCAGCAGCTCATAAACAACGTCAGTAACCTTGTCTTCCAGCGGACAAGGACACAAAGGAGCCCCCCCTCCTGTTCAGGGTTGATTAATTATTTTCTTAAAGTACCTCTACATGATAAGCTTAACCATTTAAGTTTTCTGAAAGTCATGACCTAAAGGCAGCTAGCAGAGATATAATCAATAACCACACACACACACACACACACACACACACACACACACACACACGACCAGTCCACATGCTGCATTATTTGAAAAACAAGCGTGTGCCAGGAGTGACAGGTTTATGAACCAGTTGCCCTTGTGGACTTTACTTGTTTGACGCTGTGGGTGTGACCCTGGGTTGTTTTAGATTTGAACTTTAACCACTTACATTCTTTATACCATATAACTTTGAATGAATTATGTTAAATCCTGGCTGCTGCACAGGCTCTGTAGTTTTCATACAGTTAACACTACAGATAGTTTTTATTTTTGCTTTGATAATAATAAGATATCTTTTAATCTGCTTTACCAAATGATAACATGGTTAATGGTCTACAAAACATGCATGTTACCTCAACATATTGCATTAGTTGTACATTTTGCATTGAATCAGTTACAATAATGACTGCTTTTTTATTTATTGCATACCTAATGGTTTTATCCAATAATCACATTTATTCTAGGGAAAAAATTACATTCATACCAGTGTAATAATTACAATAATCTGAATGCAATGCTTATCTTTATTCTAGTGGAACAAAGACTCTTATAACAGTGAACATTACATGTATTTGTTTTGTACTTACTATAGTAGAGCTCCAGTTGTTTGGTTTTTGTGATTTTCCTGTGACTTTTAATTGCAGGAGTAGCGCTCCATCTTTTAATTCTGTGCAATGATAATAAAGGTTTTAATTTTAATTGTATTCCATATCTTTTATTTGTTATTGTACTGACTGAGTGGTTGTGTTTTCAGCCTGGCAGGAGGTGGTGCAGCAGGATCCAGAGGAGGCCCAGGCAGCAGTCGACTATAAAGAGACCAGTCCCAGTCCACACCTGAAAAGTGAGTACAGCTGCTCCTCTTCCTCACTGTCATCCAAACTATGCCATCCTCTCCTGCTCATGCCTTCAGGGAATTCATTTACATTTGACTGGTTAAAGCTGAATTAAGCACGATTTTCATGAACAAATATGTTCATGTATAAGCATCAATGTTTACGGGATGTGTAGCCAGTGGCGGTTCTAGACCAATTTGACTGGGGGGGCCAGGCTGAGGCCAGTTATTTTCTGAGGGGGGCACAATAAATGCGGGACGAAAAAGACAAAGACAGTAGTAATTGTGCATAAGAAAACAATGCAATACAGTTATTGGTATTTGTTTCACGACACATATTTATTTCAGATACTTATAGTTACAGTTTTTACACTCTAATGCAGGGGTCTCCAACCTTTTTTAGGATGAGACCTACTTTTACTTCTCTTTTTTTGTTTTTTGCAGTGTATATATTTAGCACATTTTAACATTATACTTTGTGTGCTGTTTGGGTCATGCGGGACCCCTTTCAGTGTTTACTAAAAGAAAATGTATGCAATTTAATTATTTTAACCTGCTTTATTTTGGGGTGGACCTCACATCCTCTAGGGGGGGTTCGGGGGCATGCAATGAATTTAACTTCTGTTAGACAGCCATATGCCATACATTTTTGCATACATTCACAGTAAATATTTATTCAGTTTGATAGCTGTCTAACAGAAGTTAAATTATTTTCTCACTTATTCTGACAATGTACTTAACCCCAAATAAAAGAACCCAATAAAAAGAGTTGTTAAATAATAGTGAAGTCACGTTGTAATAACAATAACTCATCTCTCTCGAGTTTTATTTTTGAGCTTAGCTAAAGCCACTGTGTCAAGTGTCCTACTTGGGTTGGGTCCGGAGTTGTCCAATATGGCGGACCATCTCACACATGCTCAGTACAGATCGGGCAGGGGGGACAGATCGGGTAGTGACATACACATGTGCAGCCTGGAATTTCTCGCTACGAAGGACGCCAGCCTCGGTAGAATTCCAAGGAGCCTGGACATTGGAACAGTCCTTCGGCGGGACTCGATGACGTAGCATCCTTGAAATAGTGGCTCTGGAGCAGCCTTCCTCGACATTGAGAAACACCCTGTGATCTATCACCAAGATGTATTTGACTAAAACTGTTATAATGGGTGTTTTAAGCTAATGAGTTTTAGAAACGTAATATAAAATAGACTAAGATAATTTTTTTTATTTATAACCAGTTTGTTAGTCATGCATTTAACATAGTGATGCAGATATCACTTTAACCACTGGAGGGCGCAACTCTAACTAGCGTCAAGTCAGAAGAAAGATTACAACGGCATTTCAAAAAGAACTGTCAAATAAACTCATGTCATGTCTCCTATTTCTACACTATAATGACTCCTGATTAAGCTTTGTAAATGTGGAAGTTATTTGTGCTAGGATAATAGAATAAGTATAGAAAATAAGATATATGAGCAGAAGTATAATATTAATTTGTACTCGACTGATTTAAATGTGTAATTGAGATGACAACAATCCGTCTAGTGATGTTTTAGGGTGTAATTACCTTTTTTATAACAGACTTTTTTAACCAGTTTTATGTTTTTGTTCTCCAGATTTCATGCCTTTAGATCTGGATGAATGGTGGGCCCAGCGTTTCCTCGCTAATATAGACAAGCTCTCATGACACTCTTCTGGGATTTGTTGATCTTGACGGACGGTCAGGAGTCAGGAGGTGAGACCTGAAGCAGGACGACTCACAGAGAGGACGCCTGGGCAGATGGGATGGGTCAAAATGCCCTGAAGTGGTTTAAATGGATTGAAAGCGCTGGGACGCTTGCAAAGACACCACAGAGAATCCCTTCTCTTGAACTCTTGCCTCTACAATCCATCTGTCTCCAAATGTATAGTCTGCGACAGACTGAACACTGGAGGAGGACATCTTGAAGTTGAGGTTCCTCTCATCTTTCATATGTCATGTTACTTTGAAATGCAGTAAAGTTGTATTTTCAAGTAGTCCTGTATTTGGAATCTTTGAATGCATTTGTCACATTGGTTACGAACACAGGAAAGTGTCAACAGCTCCATAAATGCTCAGGGTAAATCTTTTTTTATTAGATTTAATGATTGACCTGTTGAGAATCAATGTTTGACCACTGACAAGTCACATCTGCAGCTCACACACCATCTACAAACACTCTAGTTTGACCCAGTTCAAACATATTTAATTACATTAAATATTGCCACATTCCATAAACCACAAAGCGAACATAACATTAACAAAAAAAGGATTTGCATTTGTAATGAAGCCCTGAATAGACTCCTACCACTTCAAAGCTTTAATGCACACTTCACACATGGTATTTCACAAGGATTTTGAAATGAGAATCTAGAGATTAGAGTTGCCTCCATACTCCTGATGAAACAGTGCTGCACACAGGGATTTACAGAGAAGCTTCCTTCAGTTCATCTTCACAACAGCTGCTCTTTAAAGCCTTTGTGTGCTCTCCATAAGGGTTCAATGAAGTAGTCTAGAGGGAAAGAGATGTGGTTTTAAGGCTCCAGACGAACACAGTCCTGTTGGTTCTCTTCTGCAGTCATCCAGCTTTGTACGCCCTTCAGAGGCTTAACACCCAGTCAGTCTGCACTGTAGTGTCTGTCTCTCAGTGCTTCTCCAGAGCTTTAGTCAGCAGGTCGTTAAGGCGGGAAATCATCGGTCGGGGGTCGTCGTTCAGGCCGGCTGTGATCATGGCATTGTCATAGATCTGCAGAATGTAGATAAAGAGATGTAAAACTGCACTGATAAGACTTCAAAGTGTTGCATTCTGCTATAGGGTGTAATTGTGAAAAATGTTTCCTAGTATAAATCATATTTTCCGAAAATGGTTTCATCTGAAAACAACCATGTGGGCATAAATACCACAAAATACAAGCTAGTCACAAAATAAAAAAATAATAGTGAGGGTAGCTGCAAACACCTGTATTCCAACACCTCACACAGTACATTCAGCATAATGTGCATTTCCATCAACACAGTCATATTAAACTCACTATGTTGCTGCTTTTTACCAGAAAACTCATTCATGGTTTATTCCAATCACTTCTACTGGTTTGTTCTAGTAAAAGCACTATGGGTAATCTTTTTGCCACTCAATCAACATTACAAAAACAAGAGTTTTGCGAGGCAGCTTGGGATCATGGCGGGTTCACCAGCATTGCTGCCAGCTTGTGGTTTCATGTTATACCTTTTAAGCTATTGTCATTAACTAAACATTTCCTGCAGATGTTTTTAAAGTCAGGCTTCAAATGTGCCTCATCTGTGCAGGAAGAGTTTATTGATAGTATGTCCTTTAGAACAGGGGTTCCCAACCACCCGGAGGTGTTACTGCCGGGCCGCGAAATAGCTGTGAGTTTATCGTAATATTTGCAGAATTATAAATATATAAATATATTTTATCATAATATATTTTTCAAAAAGTGTTTAATGTTCGCACTATACCGGTCATATTATTTCATCCAGTAGCCTAGTTAATCTTTCACCAGAAAACCGTTGAAAATGGCTTTTATGATGTTCCGAGGGATTCGGCGGCTCAGCCTGGTCTCAGCCTCTCGTGCGCACGAGAAAGTTACCGGTGCGCCAAGGAGGAAGAGGAGCGCACAGGAGACAACCGTTTCATTGCAGACTGTTATGTTTATGTGGGGAAATGGCAGTGCATACATTATTTGAGATATATTTCAAACTCGGACTTCATTTTAAGGACATGTCGGCCAGGGGTGTAGAGCTATATGTTTATTTTATTAGCTTTTCTTTTTAATGACTCATTTTAAATGCCATTTTCTTAATGTCTTTCATTTTTTTGTAAAGCACTTTGAATTGCCTTGTGTTGAAAAGTGCTATATAAATAAACTTGCCTTGCCTTTGTTTAAGCATTGGCAAAACAGGAGAGTAAACCAGTCTGCCTTGATCTAGGAATTCATGTCCGGGACTCTCACGGTATCTGCTGCCCGCAGCTGTTTTATAGAAGGAAAACCTCCTTCACTTCATGAAATGGCTGCAGCATCAGGAGGCAGCGGGACGTGTAACTCCGCCTCTGAGAAGTGCAGCACCAGCGCGCCGAGAGCTGTGCCTTTTTACGCACCGCCTTCGCTGTGTTTACCTTCATCAGAACAGCGAGTGACTGCAGGCTGCTACGTGTTAACCACACACACATCGAACTGCCCGATTACTCCCCCTTTTATTAGTTTTATGAAGGAGATGTCCAGTCACCAAGGCGCATGATGTGCGCCTTGGTGACTGGACATTTGTTCAGGATGTTACATACAATTAGCCTCTGTTGCTACCTGCTGGTGGTGAGTAAATATTAAAATCAGTTAAAATCAGTTAAAATTGACAACCGGTCCACGATTTTCTTTTTATGTATCTGCCGGTCCTTGGCAAAATAAAGGTTGGGAACCCCTGCTTTAGAAGACAAACTGTAAGACACAATTTGTGCTGTGGAATCGTATAATATCCTGTACTCTACATAAAACCATAATAACACACAGGACGTTTTGAGTTTCCATAAACAGCAAACTATATATATATTAAGACATGTTTCCCACATGCATCTTTAAGCCACAGTACCTGTTCCAGGAGCAGTCCAGCCAGCTCAGAGTTGCTCTCCTTCAGTGCCTGCAGCTTCTTGATCAAATCATGTCTGTCAGAGGGTAAGAAGAACAAGATAGTGAGAGCTGGACCAAAACACACCATTTATTCCATTCAGTCAAATCCATGCCACCATTACTTCCCCTCCCTCTCTCCCCCTCTCTCCCCCTCTCACCCTGCATTGATCTCCAGTGTGGGCTGCAGAATCTGCGCTCTCTCCTCAGGGGTGCGAGCCAGCTGCTGGGTGCGGAGGAAGTGGCGAGCAGCCCCCATCTCCAGCACCGTGATCATCGCTGGGTGGGTGTCCAGCCGGGGGGTCAGCTACGGGCCGAAGAGAAAATGTATCATGCAATGTGACATTATCTGACTTGAGAAAACAACGGCCCAATGATTTGAATTCAACACATTTGAGGCCTGGGCCGACTCTAGTCTTATCTTCACCTTTATGTTGGTGACTCGGGGGCCCAAAGCGTTCTTCATCCAGGAGATGAGGTCTTCGGACTGATCCTGGGTCAGGCGCTCAGAGGCTGTAGGAGAGAGAACAAACAGGAGTCAGGACTGCAGCCGTGAGAGAGACAGCTGTTCTGGAGACACGAGAGGGGGGCAGACCTGGCTTCACGTCTTCAAACTTCTCCTCTTTGTAGTGATCCACCACGATGTCCGTCTCCACGGAGATCACCTTCTTCTTGTCGAAATCCCGCAGGTGGAGCAGGGTCAGCTCGTCAAACTGCTCGTAGCAGAACAGCACCTGAACACACCACAGAGGCGTGAAGCAGCGGTTTACATTCATAATGACAAGGTTATGATTAGTTTTATAGTGGCAGGCTCAAATGTTGTCTTTTTCTTCCCGCCTGACGACAACAGACTCTTGTATAATTAGCTGAAGTGTCATAGATGAACATATCTGGGCAGTAATATAGCAAATACAAAACAAGTTTTCAGTTTAGGCCTAACAGTTGATAAAATGTCCACTGCAAGCAAAGCTATTTAGAGTTTTTATAAGATGTTAAATAAATGATATCTTTAAATCTATCATTGTTTTTGATTTGATTCATAACCAAGTAAACCAAATGAAGTGGGAAAGCAACATACAAACTAAGTTAAGTGAGTATTAACAGCTCAATAATTGTGTGGATACTGTGATAATGTGAACACAGAACACATGCCATTGCTTCCGCCCTCTCACCTCCATGTCTTTCTGTTTCATGGCCTCGTAGTACGGGGAGTGCTCTGCCAGATGGCGGTTGGGCGCACACAGGTAGTAGATGTTGCGGTCGCCGGCCTTCATGCGGGAGGAGTACTCCATCAGGTTGGTCTGCTCGCCGGCAGGCAGAGCAGAGGACTCGTATCTCAACAGCTTCGCAATGTCCTCCTGTAGAGAGACAGCAGGGGGCGCCAACACTGCTATCAAGTTCCAGACTACACATTTATCAAGCTTTAGCCACATCTGTAGGAAGCTGTGTGCATCTCTACCTTGACGTCTTGTTCCTGCGTGGTGACGATGCCCTCCCTCATGAAGAGGCCGTACTCCTCAAAGAACTTCTTGTATTTCTCCGGCTCCTTCTTGCTCTGGTCTAGCAGGAAGCGGATCACACGCTGCTGCAGAACGTCACGCAGCTTCCTGGAGACAGAGGGGAGGGAGAAAAATAAATCAGGGGATCAATATTGGAAAACAAGGCAGGAACTGAGAATTGCATCGTTAGTGAATATTCCCAAAAATGATAGAGATATAGATTTTGAGGATATGATGATGTGATTACACCAGTTGTGTTTGTATGCTTGTTTGTTGCCAGTAGAAGACTTACGATTCACACAATGTGTTGAGAGTCCATTTTATTTATTGTTTTTGTTGTGTGGTTTCATTTGACTATTTTGGATATTTCATGATGTTATATACAATAGTACCATTCCTATTTAACTCTTTGAAAGTGTGTACTTGCACATGTATGCTCTTATAGACTCTATGCATTACATTCATGCACACAATGTACAACCATATCTGTTTTTTTATTACTGCCGATTTTTATTCCGTATTTCATTCCTTTTTATTCCATTCCATTTATATGTAAATACTGTTATATTTTACTATATCTCTTATATTTTTCTAGTTCTCTATCTGTGTTTTTAATTTTTGTTTTACTTTTTGTATGCACCACGACACCAAGTCAAATTCCTCGTACGCGTCAACCGACCTGGTAATAAACCTGATTCAGATTCTTATATTATCATTATCAGTGGCATAAAGTGGTCTATAAACGAAAATAACATTGCACACATATCATAACTGTTCCTGGGACAACATATTGTCAAACAAAAGTAGTTATTGCCACAGGCTTGACTATGCCTTGAACACAGGCATTAAAACTAGTGTAAAACTGCTGTTTTACCTGATGAGGGCGCTCTCCTGCAGCAGCTCTCTGCTCAGATTCAGAGGGATGTCCTCACTGTCCACCACACCTGCACACACACAGTCAAACTCAGCGCTGGGACATCAAAAAACGTTTATTTCGCCTAAAATCGACATTAAATAATACAGTAGAGTATAATAAACGATGCAGACCTCGGAGGAAGCGCAGCCACTTGGGCAGGATGTCGGTTGCTTTGGTCTGGATCAGAACCTTCCGGCTGAACAGAGCCACGCTGGAGCCCATCTCCCTGCTCACATCAAACATGCTTGGCTTCTGTTGGGGCAGAAATAACGATTGATGAAATAAGTTCATTTGTACTTAATAACACCTATGAAACTAAATGTCTACATGTCAAGAGTTACATGACAGGTTGGCATTATTTCAGGGGTTGCTGTGACACATGATGGGGCCCGGAAAACAGTTCAAATTCACTTTGAAGTGTCAGCTCACCGCGTCAGGAACATAGAAGATGCTCCGGATGTTGACGGGTGCGTCGGCGCGGTAATGCAGCGTGTAGCGGGGCTTATCGTAGGCCTGGGCCACATAACGGTAAAACTCCTCGTGCTGCCAGTCACTGATCTCTTTAGGCTCCATCATCCACAAGGCCTGAGGGGAATCAGAGCACAAAACCAACATATTTCACATACATGTATAACATTTTACTACAGTGCTTTCTAACTTTAGAAGTACCCCTCAGCCCAGACTGCAAAATGAACAGTTAACAAACCATATTTAACATTCACAATAGCGGCATTGTGGTCAAGTCATCAAAATAATTCTACTAAATAAGAACGTCCACCTAGGTATGAATATATTGTAAATACTGAGACTATTTCATTTGAAACTGTGCCAGTGTGTGCAGAAAGGAACTCAAATAAAGCCTAATATAAGTCTGCAGAGGCAACACAGACAATTTGTTTATAAATGAAAGAAGTTGTAACTGCTTCAAAAGCCCACCTGACCCAGATCTAATGTTTACACAGTGAAGGGTTTGCTCAAAAACAGCTTCACTGGTCGAGCTCAACCGTATTTACACGATGACCTTTTTGAATTGTTCCCTGAGTAAGGTCACATTGAGCAGCAGAGTCACGGGCTCACCTGCAGAGTGTTGAGCCTCCGCCCGTTCAGGAAGATGGGGAAGCTGACAAAGTTGCTGTACTTTGTCACAACCTCTGAAAGAGAAACAACAGCTAGTTAGCTCATGGAGCGACGCTACACGCATGTGTTTTATCACCGCAGTAACAGCAGTTATACCTTTGACTCTGTCCTCAGCGGAAAACTCTTTGCAGTCGTCTTTGAAGCGCAGCACGATCTTTGTTCCCCGTTGAACACCGGTGGCTTCAGCGATCTCAAAAACTCCAGAGCTGATGAAGACAAGGTTTGCAGATAGCTAGTTTTAGTTTAGATTCACTTCTACTCTATGTTTTTGGGCCAGTGATACATTCTTTGTTCTGCTGCAGAAAACAATAACACTGAAGAACACTTTCATTCCCACTCTTGATATAAAATGTTGTCCTCCCCATCCCTCGCCCCCCTCTCACCCGTCAGAGGACCACTTGTATCCGGGTGCGTCGGGCTCAGCTGATCGCGAGTAGACCTCCACCGAGTCAGCCACCATGAAGGCGGAGTAGAAGCCCACCCCGAACTGACCAATGATGGTGCTGCTGGCCTCCGCCTGGTTGGTCAGGGCATCCAAAAAGGCCTGCAGGGAAGGAATGATTATTATGGCTTCATCATAACAAAAGTGTGACATTCATAAACTAATGCATTCATTGGGTCGTTCATTGTATATAAACACACTGACCTTTGACCCAGAGCGGGCGATGGTCCCCAGGTTGGCCACCAGCTCCTCTTGGTTCATCCCCACTCCTGTGTCCTGCACAGCACAGAGAGCCCCAGTCACTTACAGTCTCCGTAGCTAACTGTACAATACTCATCCACCAGGGGGCGATACATCTCAAAAACAACCCAGGAACCAGAGGCCGTTTCTCAATGTGGAGGAGGCTTGTGGTAGCACAAGTATGCTGAGCATTTAAACAGTGATTCGGCGCCACTCGATGACGTAGTATGCTTGAAATAGTGGCTCTGGAGCAGCTTTACTCGACATTGAGAAACGGCCACAGTCTACCTGAGCCTTTCTTCACTGCAGGAACATGTTTCACACTTAAGTATCCACTGAAATTTGTAAACATTTGGATGAACCACATTTTAAAGAGGACAGAATTGAGTAATTGTTATATTCTGTGTGTAGGGGAGGGAGTTGCTGAGGGACAATAATTGATCGACTGAATCGATGCTGATTGCGGTGCTAAGATGACGAAAAACAAGCGAGACAATTACACTACAAGCCTCCAAAATGGCGTCCCTGACGTTGTATCATAAAGCTTCGTTCATGAAAAGAAATAACATGATATTGAGATCTTTCTACCACATTGACTGGGATGGAACCAGGAGACTGCTAGGACCGGTTGAAACCACTCGGTAGCCCAAACTGTCTTCAAGAAGATCGGACCACTTTTCATTCAGTGCCACTCCCTCTACTGCACGCATTGTTTTTCATTTATCTACACTCTTCTTTCTCAATTTCAGCCAGACATCTTCTGGGCCACCCTTTGGCTTCTAGCTTCTACCTCTCGCTCCCTCTGTACGGTGTCCTCTCATCTATACTGATTAGGGATTATTTTTTTTTAACTATTATTCTCTATTCTCCTTTTTTGCATAGTAGTTGGTGAAAACAGACAATAGTAAAATCTTGATTGCTATTATTGCATTTGTTAAAGGCGTGCGTATTATGTATAATAACTCATCTTCTGAACCAATCACATAAAACTTTGAAAATGACTTGCATTAAGTATCAACCACAATTGATGCAGACCTATCTAACACAGCGATGGTTATACCTGAATGGTTAAGGTGCCCTTGGCACTGTCAGTCTGCAGGTGGATCTCCATCTGAGCCGTTTCTCCGCCTGCCGTCATCAGTTTGTGGCGCAGCTTCTCCAGAGCGTCACTGCCGTTGGAGATCAGCTCCCTGATGAACACCTGGTGGGTCGGAAGGAGGAGAACAGTTATAGGTTATATCTGAAAGGTCAATCAAGCTAAATAGTATGCTATTCCTCACTCTGACAGACTCTATGCATTATATTAATGCATACAATATCTTGTTTTTTTTTTACAATGTAAATACTGCTATATGTATGTTATTATAGTTTTCTTAAAATAGTTTTCTATCTGTGTTTTACTTTATGTATGCACCAAGACACCAAGTCAAATTCCTTGTGTCAACCTACCTGGTAATAAAGGTCACACACACACACACACACACATCACACACACACACACACACACCACACACACACACACACACACCACACACACACACACACACACACACACACACACACACACACACACACACACACACACACACACACACACACACACACCACACACACACACACACACACACACACACACACACACACACACACACACACACACACACACACACACACACACACACACACACACACACACACACACACACACACAAAAAACTAACCTCCTTCTCGGAGTACAAGGACCTGGCGACTATGTCCAGCAGTTTTTTCGTCTCAGCCTGAAATTCATGTTTGGAAAAGTCACCTGCATGAATCATGGGGTAGAAAAAAAAACATTCAGATTATCTTAAATCTAACAAATCAGAAGCTTGTCATTGTCTTTGAGGGAGTTGCATGTCTGCAGCTGTTCCGGCACCTTGAACAGCCTCAGTGTCGCTGATGATGGTGTGCAGAGGCTCCTCTTCAGGCTCCTTCTCCAGCTCCTTCTCCAGCCCCTTCTCCAGGTCCTTCTCCAGCTCTTTCTCAGGCTGCTTCTCAGGCTGCTTCTCCGCCTCCTGGGTGCTGTAGTAGGACTGCTGGCTGAAGCCCAGGCCGGGCCGCTGGGAGCTCCACAAGGGGGGCCGACTGCTCCACCCCCACTGCTGTCCAGCCTGCAGGTCTGATGGCAAGAGGGGAGTCAGCTGACACTTACATTTTTATCTTTTTGGATGCCTTAAATCAGGGGTGTCCAAACCTTTTTCACAGAGGGCCACATACAGAAAAATATACGAAGAGCTGGGCCGCTTATAGGAGGTATATTGCCTCGTAAGTTAAGTTATAAGTTAGCAAAATGTAGGTAAATTAGGCTTGATACATGAATATGCTTTAAGAAAAAAACAGCCTCCATCACAGCTCTCTATAGGGTTTCATTTATCTCGTTGGCAACTCATCCCTTAAAACAGAAGCCTCAGAGTGAGTATAAGATGAAATATGAAGAGTCTATTTAAAGCTTGTTATGTAAATAAGTCATTGGGCTTTTGGGAAAATGTTTTCAACATGAATTGACTGAATTTATTTTAAAAGTGGGCTTATTAACACATGAATACTACTGTGTAATATATTTTCACATATATATTTAAGAGGTACAATATAAGACAAGCACAAGTTTCATTTGTGGGCCATATTTCATTATACTTTTTGAATTTGCTGAGGGCCGATTCAAAATGGCCAGCGGTCCGCATTTGGCCCCCGGGCCGTAATTGTGATACCCCTGCCTTAAATGTATTTAGAAAACACTACCTACACTAGAGAACAATCTTAAGACCCAGTAAAAAAGCGTGAAGAATAGATACGATACTACTCTCTCTTTCTTACAGCAAAGTATATGAGAAACCTTTTAGGATAGCGGTTTAGTGATGCCAGCTGTTTCAGTGACTGAGAGACTCTGGAGTCATGTTTGCAAAGGATCTTTTCACATCAAGGAAATACATTTGAGTACAGAAACCAATTACTCCAACCAGTTATCATCTTTCTTATTACAAAGGTTTCGGAAACCTTTCGCTTTACCTTCTTAACTAGGAGTTTTCCTGTAACCTTGCCAAGTATATTAAGATGTGTATTTGATGTTGCGTCTAGATAGAAAGTGTTGGATATTGATGCCGGCATGCCGCCTGTCTTAATTGTTATGACAACCAGTCAAAATCCCTTAACACCAATCTGTTGCAGGTGCAGAGATGTGATGATGTAATAACTTAGTTCTATAAGCAACCCCTTGGATTTAATTCATATTGTAGTTTTGTACCTCCTAAGTGAGCTATCTACACAAGTAGCTCGTGGACTTGGACTGCAAGTAAATAAGGCATCATCCGACGCAGAGTTCACATCACTTTATACATCCATGCAGCTGTCATCAACTAGCATGGGAGCTAACTCGGCTCATAAACACAGCTTACCTCCAGTGAACGAGCGCGAGGTAACTCCGCTGCTGAGTCCTCGCACACATGACGTCAGCCGTGAGTTGGTCCTCGAGGAACCGAGGGCGAACCGGGCCAGCGCGAGGCAGCGGGACATGTTGACAGACAAGGGACAAGAAGACAAGTCGACTGACCGACTGACCGAGGGACACACGCCGGACGATGTTAGCGAAAAAGGACCCGCGACGGCGCCATGTAATGACGTCATTAGGGTGTCTATCACACTGCCTGATGTAAAGTTAAACATTTTACACAGACTAAAATGTAATTTAAAAAGATATATAGGTGTACATTAAAATGTAGTTTATATGCATTGGAAAAAAACATACTAGCACTTAATATGTATCAATGTAGTACCCTCCTTTATTATGTCATTGATACATTTCAGTTAATTTGACCTTCAAGGTCAAACAGTTGTCATCTGATAAAATCTGAGGAAAAAATGTATAATTATGTTTCAAGTTAATGCTGATTGGACCTGAAACGATTATTTAATAAATTGGGAACTCTGGCTTATTTTTCTGCCTTTTTTATATTTCGTTATTATTTGGGAATCGTTTTTTCAAAGCAGTCAATATTAAATGAGTTTTTCCTTGGCTTACATTAAAGCACATAGAGTTGCTTGGCGTTGTTAACTGTAAGGTGAAGCAAATCATCTTGGTGATTTGGGGTGTTCTACTTTTTTGAGTGTTTCACATACTAAATGATTGATCAATCATTTGGATGTATGTTAATAAAAATATGAAATAATTCCGATCCTAATGCTGAACACAACATCACTCTTTCCAAACAGAAATATTCAAAGCAGAGTCTGTGGCACACAGGTTTATTTAACAATATGGTATATAAGTACGAAATGAGCCATTTGAACCAGTTTGTACAGTGATTTCTTTCTTATTTTCTGCATATTTACAGTACTGTCTAGTCGCATGATTTACATTAGAGAACAGTTCATCATCAATTCAAGTTTAATGCAAGAGAGAAAATGATGCACAAAACCCTCTGAACACAAATCAGCAGTCAAACAAGTTAATTTCCCACCACAGGCAAAAGAGACTCGAATGAGAATTTCCTTTGACTCAGCGAGAGACAAAGCATTTTTTAAACATTTGCAAGACAGATACTGGGCCCAGGCCAGTAAAAAGAACATTCCGGCACCTGTGAACATTAACAAGCTTCATTGCAGATTTGTCTTACACTTGCTTTGTGTTTGGGTGTGTGCAATAGTTCTTAGATCTATACAATTACATTTATTTCATAGACTCTGCAAACCGGAAAGAAATTAAGGCTTTCCCAAAGGCAGTCCTTTTTGAAAAATGGCATTTTAGAATAAATTAGCCAGGAAGGAACAGAGGAACTGAGCAAGAAGTGAAACCTGGCAAAAAATTCCCAGACAAATAATTGTACAGTCTTCTCAACACAAATGCGATATTAATTTGCAAAGGTACAAAATAAAAAAAATTGAATAATAAAATGAAATATTTTTTGTTTTGAGAAGTTTTGTTAAAAAAAAGTCAATACCAGAGCATAAAAAATGAAAAACAAATGAAAACAACACAAAGACCATCGCAAATTATTGCATGGCTGGTCTGAACCAAAAATATATTCTTTGTCGTCTTCTTTTAAATCACTCTCTGGGTTGGAAGAAAAAGCAGTCCCTTGGTTTAAGGAAAGTTCACAGTCTGTAGGCCTCGTATGACTCATGTTTGTATTTCTTTTAGCTTTTTACATCAGCAAGTACAAAAATGTCTCCGCTGAAAACAGAACAAGGCCTTTCTTCTGTCCAAAAATGCTACAATCCTTCAACAAATTTTTCCAGCGTGTCGCCTGTCGGGTCACCAACCATACCCATGTCATTACTCAACCCTCCTCTGTTTGGCGTATTAAGTTGTGGGAGCATGGCACTCTGCTCCGGTGTACCCATGTGTCCCTGGTCCATGGACCCCGACATCGGGCCTCCAAGGCTGGGGTGGGGAGAGCTGGAGTGTAGGGCGCCGTGCTGAGGTGAGGGCTGGGGCTGTATCCGCGGGGAGGGACTGGAATGCGGGGGCTGCTGCGAAGGCGGACGGGGTGATTGCACTGGGGCTGGGGAACGAACTTGGTTCCCCAGGGTGTTTGCCATTGTCTGTCCAGGTAAGTGAGCTCCTCCCTGGGCCTGGCCTTGGAGCATGTGAGATTGTGGACTCATGGAGTTTGCCTGTGTTGGAGAGCCCATCTGCTGCTTTAGCATCTGCTGCTGCTGCTGCTGAAGCAGGCGCTGCTGGAGGATGTTCTGAGGAACCTCCATGCCCATGCCGGGCTGACCCATTTGAGACGTGGGGGGGAGCTGTCCCATGGGCCCCGCACCTCCTTGCATAGCCATTTGCTGCTGCATACGGAGTTGGGAGTAGGTTGCTGGCCCCGGCTGCTGCTGGGGGAACTGACTGTGGCCCTGAGGCATGCCTCCCTGCTGCGCCTGCTGCTGCTGCTGCTGCTGCATCTGCTGCAACCGGAGCAGCTGCTGTCTGCGGTACATTTGGGGATTGCCGTTTTGGGCAGCATTCATCATCTGGCCTTGGGGGCCCATGGTTGCCATACCCTGGGGCCCTGCCTGCGGAGGAGGCTGCTGCTGAGGTGCCATCACTGGCCTCTGCACCTGGTTTGCCATCGCTGCCATGGCCTGCATTCCTGCCTGGGACCCCAGCATGGCCTGATTCTGCTGCTGCTGCTGCGCCTGCTGCTGCGCCTGCTGCTGCGCCTGCTGCTGCGCCTGCTGCGGCTGCTGCTGCGGCTGCGTGGCCTGGTACTTTGCTGTCCTCTGTTTAATGAAGGCAGCCATGAGGTGGGGGTTGGACTTGAGGATGTTAAGGACCTGCTGTTGCTGCTGCGGGGAGCTGGGAGATTTAAGGGTGCGCAGTAATTCTTGCAGGGCACTCGGAGCAATGTTTCCAGGTATCCCACGTGGCACACCTAGCTGCTGTGGTGTCATGCCCTGCTGCTGTGAGGGCCCCTGGGGAGTCATGACCCCAGGCATTTGGAGACCCTGTTGTTGGGGCATCATGGGTCTCTGCATGAGCTGGGCCTGCTGGGGCATGGGGGCTCCCTGAGCCTGCTGAGGTGCCATGGTGACCTGTTGAGGAGGGACCTGCGGCTGATGCACCTGCTGATTCTGCATCCCCGGACCCCACTGGCCCTGCTGCATAGCCTGCATCACCTGGGGGCCCCGAGGCCCCTGCATCATCTGCATCTGGCCCTGCATGGGCCCCATCATTCGTGGGTGGTTCATGGGTATCCCATTCATGGCATAATTCTGCTGCTGCTCCTGCCTTGCTTTGGCTGCCATCTCAATCTGTCGGGCCACCTTCAGGGCTGCAAGGAGTGGCTGCTGTTGCTGCTGCTGCTGTTGCTGCTGCTGCTGCTGCTGTTGTTGTTGTTGTTGTTGTTGTGGTGGTGGCTGAGGCTGCTGTTGGTGGGGCATGTTAGGCAGAGGTGACTGCTGCTGATGAAGAGGGGAGGACTGAGGCCCTGGTTTCCCCTGTGGCCCCGGTGTTGGGGGCTGGCTGCTGCGGCCATTGTTGGGGAAGCCTTGGACGATGTTGGCAGGGTTTTGTGGCTGCTGTTGCTGGGGCTGTGTGGGCATGGGCTGGGGCGTCTGGGGCGTGTTAGGCTGCTGCTGCACAGAGTTGGGGGTGTCGGGGGCAGCTGAGGTAGGTGGAGATGGCATTGGCATACCCCTTCCAGCCATGGTGGCCATTCGACGGCGCATCATTTGAGCCTGCTGGAGCCGGTGCTGCAGCTGCTGCTGACGGAGTTTGTGCTTGATGTTAAGACAGAAGGGAACAGGACACTTGTTCTCCTGACAGTGCTTGGCGTGATAACAACATAAAGCAATGAGCTGTTTGCACACAGGGCAGCCACCGTTGGTCTTGCGCTTGCAGCCTTTGGTGTGTTGAACCACCCTCTTCATCTTCTGGCATGACGGGAGCGAGCAGTTGGCGTTGCGGCACTGGCAGGCGTGGACCAGGGACTGGATGCAGCGCTGGATGCTGAGGCGTCGGCTCTCCTGGGGGCTCTTGGAGGCCTCTCCACCCGGACCGTTGCTGTCATCGTCCAGACCAAGACCCCACTTCACCATCTGGTGCTCGTGGCCCTTAATGTTGTAGCAGTTGATGCATAGGTCGTAGTCCTGATGGAAGGTAAGGAGAACACATCAATGTTATGTTAAGATTTACATTTAATTCAAAACTGATATAGATGATCAAAACTATCCGTTTTTTGCTGTTGTTCCCTACCTCACAGACGGTGCAGTGCCAGCGAGTCTCTACATGGTGCTTGCACTCATTGCAGGTGTATACAAAGCGGTCCTGGCCCTGGTTGTGTAGTTCTACCAACATACACATGGTGCTCCATTTGCACCTCCTCAGTGAGCTGAACTCCCAGTGCTTGTCCCTGGCTAAAGTCAGAAAGGCATCGCGGCCGTCCATCAGGTCACAGGTCAACAGAGGATCGGGGTCCATGATGGGAGGCAGGGTGTTAACGACCGGGCCGGCATGGAGGTGGATAACAAAAAACACCTGGTAGTAGAAATGTAAAGGTAAGTTGTTCGGACGGTTAAAATGTACTGTTACAAATAAGAACTCAATAAGTCTGCAAGAGTTAAAATTGTGGGTGTGATACACAACACGCACCGTTTATAGAATTTAAAGAAAATCAGGAAACCTTTAAAAAGATGTTAATAGAAAGTATCTGCACTAGTCTCTAAAGCCAATGGGTCCTGTTGTATGTACATACGAGCAGTGTACCAATAAGATGTACAGTTAGGAAAAAATAACATATTCTTTGCAATTATTTGGTCAACTGCTTGGCTTAAAAGGTGTCAATTTTACTATAATGGTATTTACCTAAATATTTAAAAGTACTTTAGTTTTTTTTTACCTCCTTATGTTTCTCCATCGAGGCGTAGAGTTTCTGAGACAGGTCATTGGCTACATTCGGCATCCCAGGCTTTTTCTTATTGGCTCGGCTGACGCTGCTCTTGTTTTTGTTGGTTTTCTTACTGTTCTTCTTTTTGGCATTCTTGGTGTCAGCTGGGGCTCCCTTGAAATAGATAGACATGAACGTTAAGAGCGATTGCAAAAAAGACAAGATGAGGTTATGCAATTAAGATGAGTGGTTATACAATGCCCGAATGACTGCTGAAAGCTTTCATATAATGACGACTTGAGGATGATAACATCTGGGGTGAAAAAGAGTACGAAGCACGGGGCTGTTGATTTTGGCATAAGAGCGTTCTTTTTTTAAAAACCCATTCAATCGTGCTATCCGTCTAACTTACCTCTGTGGTCTCAGTGCAGACCGTGTTCTCCTCCTTCTTCCTCTCTTCCTCCTCCTGCTCCAGCTCCTTGATGCTCTCCTCCAGTACATTAGGCCAAAAGTCACCCTCAAAGTACGGCAGCTCGTTGGCAGTGGTGATTCGGTCTTCAGTTGCCTGTTTGAATATGTCCTGAACACAGAAACAAAATCCGTCCATCACAACACAGCTCTAAAAGACAAGTTACCTGCAAGTAACACCAGGTCAAATATAAAACTTTCAAAAGCTTCTTTATGACAAATTGTGAAAAAGACATCAGTCCCAAGTGCCACAGTGACGCGTCCTAAAACCCGGAAGTAAACTCCTTCCGGTTCCTTCGACAAAAACCAATGCAATTTCTCCATAGGATTTTGGAAAATAGCTGGAAATAAGGTCTGTGGTTGACACAAATTGAAGAGACAGATCACGTTTTGTTCAGCCGGATAATATCCACATGTCTACCCTACTTTTATAATTTTCTAATCATAAATCTATCGATTAGATTTATGATTTTTGTCGAAGGAACCGGAAGTGGTAAAATGCTAACTTACTTCTGGGTTTTAGGACACGTCACTGTGGCACTCTATGGAGCATACTGTACACAATTCCTTCAATTATTCATTTGTAAATAATCAATACCAACCACAAGGGGGAGCCCCTCTATACTGCACACTTCTGCACACAGTGACATGCTGATAACTACTATTGGTCTTGTCAGCAGGGACTTAACTACTTTAATTGACTAATTCATCCCATTATGCTTTTTTAGTATAAAGGGTTGTCTTCATTTAAACCGATAAAAATGCCAATAACTATAAATATGTTATTTTAAATGATCGATCACTCAAGTGGATGATGATAAACACACCACACCAATGACAGTGGCATACTTTCATAGAGCTGACGGCCAATCAAATCCATCTGCAGCACATGCTTAGCAGCACTGTTAACTAAACATTATGGTCCATCAGTGGGGATGCCAACATTGTATTATTAGTTAATTATTTACTAATAATAGTTAATAATTATATAGTTCTTGTTCTTGGTGTGCAATGCTGTTATCTGTAAAAAAAATACGATCAAGCGGATTATTAAATGAGATCATCTGGTTAAATCTAATCCATAAACGAGTAGCTGTGAACCACCATGTCTCCATAAAAGAAACTGGGTACAATATAATTTTTTTAACAGTAAACCAATATACTAAATTATCTTCTCGTACTTCAGCCTCCTTTAGAGTAGACTCTTTACTTCATACATTTTTATTTATTTTATTTTATTGATACCAGGGCTCGACATTAAATGGCCCGCTGGCCCGGAAGCACTATTTAGACACCCCGGGTCAGCATAACGTACTTTCCACTTGCCCGCTTGGGCCACTAAAAATATTGCTTTTTAAAAAATGGTCCTGTGGTATTGGTATTTTGACTAGCAATTTAGTTAAATTGTTTAGTTTATCAACGCTACAACATAGCATTTTGTGAGGCTGTTGTCGTTGTTGGGTGAAAAGCCAACAGCTGTTTGCTGCGGAGCGCAGCGTGAGCAGGCTCCCGTGAGCGCGCTCCTTCACTACAGACTATCGCGCCACCTAACCATTCGCCAAAATGTTTTTAATACCAGCGGTAGCCGGGCAAAAAACAATCTTCAAATAAAAGAAAGTCACCGGAGGAGTTAAAGAAGAGTGACAGGGAGCATGAGAAGAAGAGGGAGAGAAAGTTTCAGCCAGCTTGATCGATGGAGTTGACTTCTAGTGGTGCAGTGACGCATCCTAAAACCCTTTTATAATCTATCGATTAGATTTATGATTCGAAAATTATAAAAGTAGGGTAGACATGTGGGGATTATCCGGCTGAACAAAACGTGCATTTATCAAACAGGTTTGTTTTCCACAGACCTTATTTCCAGCTATTTTCCAAAACCCTGTGGAGAAATCCCATTGCTTTTTGTCGAGGGAACCAGCAGCTTACTTCCTGGTTTTAGGACGCGTCACTGGCTGCACCTCTCAATATGATGCCAATATAAACAAGGTCTTCTGTCGGCTCTGTACATCAATGCCGACCTATGCTGACCAGCAAGTGAAGAGTAGACAATATAAAAGGTATTGGCGAAATGTCCCAGCAGTTTAGGATAATGAAGGTTCTAATCAAATCAATTACATAGCCATTACATTTCTAACTCCTAATGACAGGAAGGCAGAAAGTGCATTATACAAATAATAATACTCATAATAGCAGACATTTTTTAACAATGACCACAATATCATTATTTTAATAAACCAAATATGAACAATTGAGGAAAATGAGGAAGAACTGATGATTCAAATGTTGTAGTACAAGTAGTAATGTAGTTAGTGTAAAAATTAGGCTACTATTGCAACAAATGTGTTAATATTCTTCATTATTAGTAGATTTTTTTTTGGTGGACGAATGCTCCGGGCCAGTGGTTACAATGGTGGGGCCAGTGATAATACAATTCCACCGGCCTGGAGGGCCAGTGGCATTTTACCCTTAATGTCTACCCCTGGATACGGTAATATGGTATTGTATGTGACTGACGGCTAATCACAACAGACACCCAGACTTACTCCCTGTACAGTTGAAAATGGTGGCAACATTTTAAAGAGCCTGTGACAGCCCCCCAACAACTGTTGTGCAATGAAATATTGGGCTACTAGTAATCTCGAACCGTCAGTTTAAAAAAGAAGGTGCGATACCGTTCCGATAAATATCAATAATTTCGAACATCGCGGGGGAATTCCTTCGACTCATTTTGAAGTTTTGGGGGAAGCCGGAAGTGACGTCAATACGGGAACGCTTCACTGTGCGGCGAGAGAGCCAAACACGGACAAAGTGTGTTGTCATGCGTAGAAATGGTGAATTACTGAGTTTAGGCACATTAATAACGTTTTAATGAAGTTGACTACAGTATATTCATATTTGTCAGTGCTTTCATGTCAATTCGGCGAACATAAACATAAATGATCGTGGTGAAGATGATGATTACATTAGGATTAAAAATCGGTAGTGAGAGCTGCTGAATTTCCTCCCGTCGGATGTGATATAAAAACAAATTGATTATTTTGTAGTTGTAAACTCAAGTGGATGAAACTACATTTATTAGTGCTTTCATGTGAACATATGATACATTAAATGATTGTGAGGATGATGATTAAAAATCGTTTGAGCCGGTCTGCATTTCCTGATGAAAAAACAAACCGATGCTTTTTGTAGTTGTAGTACACCAACATGGATTAAACGTGTGTTTTTTTTACCACAATGTTGGGGAAATTAATGGATAAAATGCACGGATTATTATTATTATGATTATTATTCCCACTCCGATCGGGACACTAGGTCCACCGTTTCCCCGCAGCGAGGCTCCCCCCGTTGACAGTTTACGTGGGCTGGGCTGGGTGCAGTGGCGGACTGGCCATCGGGACAAATCCCAATGGGCCGGTACCGAAGTGGGCCGGTCGGATAAGTCACTAGCACATCCCCCACTCCCCCCGTTGACAATTTACTAGCGGTACCGAAGTGGGCCGGTCGAGAGTCCCGGGATGATTTTTAGTCCCAGTCCACCACTGGCTACATGACCGTATTATCGCCCATATTGACGCACCTAATTCCTAAACTTCTAACAGATACAACATAAACCGATCCTTCAGCCTCATATGAGCTCTCAGACACGTTCAACATTAAACTGTCTGAGCTGTCTGAGCTTGCTGCTGTGTGCGCCATCGTGCGTTTACATGCAGATGCTGGGATCCGGAACGGTGCAGCTGGAGCTTTTGGCCCGCAATGACGTCACACATAATTTGGCGGGATTTGAAGAATCTCCAAGAAGATCCAGAATATGGTCAACATTGAAGGGCAGATGAATGGTTATCAAAGTACAAATATCCCAAATCAGTTCAGTAACGGTTTTCAAGGGGACAATATTTACTAAAATTGATGGGTTTGGATGATGGATGAAACCCGTGTCACAGGCTCTTTAAACTATAATTATGAGAATCTTGAGACTGAATATTGCACTTTTGATCATTTTCTGACCTTGTAGTCGTGCAGGATCCTCTCAGCGAAAGCCTTGTCTAGCATCTTCCTGTACCACTCTTGGAGCCTCTTGGGTTTGGGGATCTTCTGGTCGAAGGGGTGGCAGTGAAAGATGTAGTCATCTCCTTCACTGGGGGGGCAGGCCCAGATGTGACCCATCACATACCTGAGGGCAACAAGAGTTGTTTAGCCAATTGCAGGAATGATACCTGAGATTTTGTGAAAACTATGTTCAACGCACCCCAGTTTCTTCACATACTCCAGGTAGCCTATTAATATCTCATGGTACACTGCAGTCCTTAGTGCACGTGGTCTGAAGAAGTGAATACTGTCGAGGTATGATATGTAAACTCGTCTGAAAATCAAATAGAGGATTAATCAAAGAGGAAATACACACAAAATGCCCCAAACAACTGAGAAAAACTGCATAAATCCACTTGTTTCTGTAGTTATACCTGGTATTTGGAAAGGGGCACTCCGAGCCGTACTCCTGGACGTGCATGCCGAAGAAACAAACGTCCACGCCGTCTATTTCCTCGAATGCAAAAAGTGCTTTGGTTCTGTAAGGGAAGGTCTCCACCATCTCGCCCGAGTCCACAAACCTGGGGAAATAGAGACGGCAAGTAAGTTACAGTTTTTAGAACTTAACTTGAACATTTTGTACGTTTTAAAGAAGACAGGAGAAAAGATAATCTCCATGGTCCGGTCTGTCATGTTTGTTTGTTTTATTGGATATAAATATGTATAATATAAGAGCGATAGACATGTGGTTTGTATTTGAAATTCATTAAAAGAACAAATGCTAGGCAACTGTCTCTCTCGAAGAAACATTCCCCAAATCAATGCTTTAAGGAAGATGGCTTTAACAGAAGGTGTGATGTGGCAAGCTCTACTCATTACTGATATATTTTACATGTATTTGTTTGTCACTAGGTGAGTTTAATCATCTTTATTCACTTTACGGGATTTGGAAGACTTTACATTTATCAATGAGCAATGTTTCTTAAAAAGGTTTTAAAAAACCCTCCACTTCTATCCTGGTTTGTTTCTCAAACACTAAAATAAAAACGACCATGTTTTCTACATTGAACCAATAGAGAGTCAGACTTTATCAGTAGTTGAGTAACTTACCTAGACTTCATGCCAGGCTTGATCTCCACATTTTTGTCAGAGCTGGCCACGACTCGCACAAACACCTCACCAGCCTCTGGGTGGTTCTGCCTTTTCAAGTACTTATTCACTCTGTCCTCAATGTACGTCCCCAACCGGGTCGTCTGCAATCCTTTACAGAGACCCGCGCAACGACAACAACAAAACGCCATTAATATCATGACAACTTGAAACAAAGAAGAACTATATGAATTTAATGTTACTGCTGTTTAACTGGACAATGTACAATGAAACTCACTTCTGGCAGAAAATTTGTTCTCCTTCCTTGTTTTGCCCGACTTCTTCAGACAGTTGTCACAGATAAAGCTAGAAGACGAAACATCAAACTGGAGTTTAGAGTCAACTTAAGGTAACGCAGGCAATTACACAATTCTAGTAAGAAGAAGTAAGGGTTTGGTACTCTGCAAGTTAAGAATTCTATTAAAGTTAAACGTAGGCTTTATATGCTTAAATGGTTGGATAGTCATACAGCCGTAGCGAGACTTACCCTGATGGCCAAATGACATCGTAGTGCAGCACACAGATCTGATGCATCTTTCGCCCACAGTCTTTACATTCAACAAACCTGATGAGGACAAAAATGTGATGTTTCTGTGCTTTCCTTGCGTAACGTAATAAAGAAATATCACTGCCATAACATTAATGAGAGTCAAACTGTAGTAACTGTGCAGACAGTACTCACGGTTCAGGGTCCAACATGTCATTTTTCTTCTTTTCAAACTGCTCTTTTGATATCATGCTGCACAAGAGATACAAAAAAAAAAAAACGTGTTAATTTTGCCCTTGTGATTAAAACCCCTCTTTAAAAGTAGAGAGAAACCAGCCGGATAATCTCGGCAGAGGATCATCGGGTGGAGTCTGGCCACCCGGCCTGGTAACTTACGTCTGTTGCTGTGAGGGGTCGTCCCCCAGGGTCACGCTGTTTCCCTGGATCTCGTTGAAGCACTTCTCGCAGAAGTGATACCTGTCGGAAATAAGGCCATATTTGGGTGAACTGCACCCAGCACACACAGTAACAGGCAAACCGGTACAGGCGTTACAGTTAACGGAGAACACGGAAACAACCGAGGACAGAGCATGGGCAGCGGGGACACACGGGGAGACACACACACACACACGCGCTAGTGACATGTGAAATGGTCATGAGCCAGCCACTTTCATTCAAACTGGAACAGAAACGCCAGAAACATTTAATGTCAAAAACAAATGAATTGAAACAGAGAGTGCTATACCATCTAAATGCATGCTGAAATATACATTTAAAGAAACTGTCCACTACATTCATGTATAACTAAAGCAACATGCATTATTAGCGGATAAAGGAAAGATATGGTCATGCTGTGGGAAACCGTGTGAGTGATACTCAAAAACAAATAAGCTAGATAACTTTTGTAGGGACGGTTTATATTATCACAGGTATTTCTTTCTTAAGAATTTAGATCAAAATGTGGTCAAATTATAAAACCTTGCCAAGTACACTTCTTTGAAAATATAAACATTAACAATAAACATATTTTTAAATGTTTTTAATCTTAAGTTGTTCAAAGTAACACCATTTGGTAGCGAGTACTTGCAACAACCGAATGGTGTTGCATTGGAGTGATGGAGGTGCAGCTGCAGTTTCTGCCCAGCAGGGGGAGCTTTGGTGCTGGTTCGTTGGCAAAACAGACATACGGACAATGTGGGGCCAGATAATGCCCATTCTGCTCGGCCACATGAATATACAACTCTAAGTGAGGTTTACGACACCCCTATAAAGGAAAGGTCATGTGAATAACATCATAAAAACGTTGTTGACTTGTACGGCTGTTTGTGTTGTCTTGGGCCATATTTAGTCTTTAAAGGATATAGCCGCCCTTTTTCTCTTTATAAACCACCCTTCACCTCTCTACCTCTCAGCAAAGTCGCTATGTCATTTACCTGTTCTGGTAGCTGTAGTAGGTGCCGTCCCTGGAAATGGTACACAACTGTTTGCCATAGCAACACAACGTCTGGGGTGAGAACTCATACTGTGGAAAAGTGAAGAGAGTTACATTAGCATCCATGGCATTCGCAAGTCAACATCCACATACAGGTGAAGACAACTGAGAAGTGAAATGGTGATCCAGGTGTGTCCTGAAACATTCAGGAACAAATGCCCAAAAATCTGGTCAAATATTAACTTTTGCAATTGATTGAAATAAGAAATAGAAAGGCTACATGAAGAATGACATCATTAAGGTATTCAGATTTATAATGTTTTCATTTGGAACAGATTCTGCAACACAGGGCTTTCACTATAATCAATGAAAGGTGTGAGAACAGTGTGTGGGTAGCGTGTGTACACCACAGAGATCCGCTCTACAATCAGGCCAGGCTTCTATTTTTATTTTTATTCAGTGTGTTTACACAGAAATGGGTCATTAAATGTAATTTTTTTAATTATTGTTATTTACTACCCAGTGTTTCCCCTAGGTTTACTGCTTTGGGGGGGTGCTGCTCTTTTTTTAAATCCTCTGGAGCAGAGAGAGGAGCTGTGGACTATTGTTATTGATTAATGCATCAGTGTTTCTTAGGGTCAAAAACACTAAACTCCCAACTTAAAATGAAAGCGTTTATTTAATAAAAGAGCACATGTTCAATGTGAAAAGTGACAGTAGATTATTTGCAATTTGGCTCCAAAAAAACAAAACAATTATAATTTTTTTTAAACACCTTGGATTTGAGGGGGGGCGCGGGGCTCCGTTGGCGGGGTGCAGCGCCCCTCCAAGACAATGGTAGGGGAAACATTGCTACCAATCTACAGATTATTACTTATTGGC
This sequence comes from Gymnodraco acuticeps, assembly GCF_902827175.1. Taxonomy (NCBI): domain Eukaryota; kingdom Metazoa; phylum Chordata; class Actinopteri; order Perciformes; family Bathydraconidae; genus Gymnodraco; species Gymnodraco acuticeps. Next base: position 2,250,657 of record NW_022990238.1, read on the forward strand.
AGTACGAGCTGGCAGTTTCTTTGTATCTGCATCCCTTAAATTGCTGTAGACTGTAATTAAATCATATTACACAAAAGGCTTAATTGCATTTCGGAGAAAACGTGGGAGTCACAAATGCCCTATACGCGAAGCAGGTGTAGCCAGTACAAATGTCAAACTTAAAGGTCCCCTATTATACAGTTTATAATCAATATATTATAGTTCTCAGATATATACAAACATGTCTCTGAAGTGTTTGGCTCCAAATACAAAACCGATCACCCCTGTTTCTAAAGTGCTGATTCTGTGTCTGTTACTTTAAATGAAAACAAGGAGCCCCTCCCCACGCCCCTCTGAGAGATATTTCGTTAAAAAGAACACAATGGTGCTCTAGGAGATTCAGGTGATAAGGTGGGGTGGGTGTTACCTTGGTTGGTTATTGGCTAATGGTTACACAAGCCAAAAAATCGTTATGACATCATAAAGTGGCCAAAATCTGATCAGTTCATTTTCAGACAGGTTTTTATATAAATGGATCAGGACAAAAAGAGAGAGAATCTTTTTTCCTGAAACTTTCAGAATCTCTTTACACAGATAAACATAAACACATGTCTATGTATACAAGACATGAAAAAGTGGATTTTGCATAATAGGTGACCTTCAAGTCGATTTCCCGTTTAAAAATATGGATTTTTACCATATAACCCTGTAGTACAGTATAAGTATATAATAATTGTTGTGTCTTACCTTCCTGCCGCAGCAGTAACCCAGGCCCTGCATGACGGGATCAATCTCTGCTTCAAACACCTCTGACAGTTTAGAGCAGTATTTGTAGACACGGGATGTTTTGCGGTTGTACAGCCAGGCATTGTTGAACATGAGCCACACATCGTCCACATACTGCCACGGCTCCTGGTACTGACCCGTGTCCAACTTGCGCTTGATGGTGGATAAGTCAATGGGAGTCTTCACAATGTCAAAGTAGTCCTGTGCAGCGGGGGAGACATATTTGCAGCAATGAACGGACCATGCTTAACATTGTTTTCTGCAGGTCTTTTATTATATTTGTTGTGTGTGTGTGAGTGAGTGAGTGAGTGAGTGAGTGAGTGAGTGAGTGAGTGAGTGAGTGTGTGTGTGAGTGAGTGAGTGAGTGTGTGAGTGAGTGAGTGAGTGAGTGAGTGAGTGAGTGAGTGAGTGAGTGAGTGAGTGAGTGTGTGTGTGTGTCAGAGTTCCCGTTAGCCGGTAATTACCGGACTATGACCGGTAAAATATGCTGAAGACCGGCAAATCTAAATCTCTCCGGTCAAAGTGTCCGGTCAAAATAATGTCCCCTTAGCGCAATACCGCATCAGTTGCGCAACTTATGTGACAGACAATAGTCAATTCTAATGTCTAACACTTAATGTGGAGAAAGAGATGTCCTGGATGGGTTGATTGTGCGTTGATCTGTTGGTAATGCCTCGGGGTTCCGGTGGGCATGTAAACAAATGCATAATGCTGCGCTATACTTTGTGGCCTCACCCGGTTGCATAGCGACACTTATTGTTTAGGTGTCTTTTTAATAAGCAGGTAGTCATATCATTAGCTAGAACTAGCTGGATCTGATCGATATGGAGATAAACGCGAGTAAAGTCTAATCTGACGGGAGAGAGAGATCAGCTGCTGCTGACGAGTCGACACGCAGCTCTGCATAATCACATGCAGCGGTGAGCGGACAAAACACACACTTCAGGTTAGAATATCACACGTAGCTATTTTAATGACCTCTCAAACTACCTAGTTATAAGTTTAGTTTCACTGTCGGGTCACTCTGGATCCGCGAGCTGCATGATACTGACGGGCTGTCAGGAGCGGGAGAGAGCGCTCCGTTTATTATTCCCGTGTTATTGTAAGTTACTGTTCACTTTTGAATAGTTAATCTACTATAATTAGTTTGTTTAATATCGAATCATATCAATTTGTTTTAAAGCTCAATAAATAACAAAGAAGACCTTTGACCGGCACTTTTCAAATTTTGTCCGGAAGATTTCAACTTTAACGGACATGTTGACCGGTGAAAAAATATTCTAACGGGAACTCTGGTGTGTGTGTGTGTGTGTGTGTGTGTGTGTGTGTGTGTGTGTGTGTGTGTGTGTGTGTGTGTGTGTGTGTGTGTGTGTGTGTGTGTGTGTGTGTGTGTGTGTATAGTTGTGACCACTCACAGGGATGCCTAGCTGCATGGGGTCTACAGGCTGTCTGAAGGGCAGTGACTCTGGGTCTTGCCTGTAGAGGGCCTCAAGTGTTGGCATCAGGGCTTGCCTCAGCTCCTCTGGCTTGAAAACTGCGCAGACAATAATAATGTTACACAAACAAGATATTTGAGTGTGCAAACTAAGACAAGATTCTACCTTAGTGGGATATACAAACCAACTGTGCCTTAATGCACAAAATATCAAAACACAATATATTGTTGCAACTAAATATATGAGATCTGGGTTCTTACTTTTCTTTCGGCTCTGAGGGCTGGAGGAGGCTGATGTGCTGTTGGCCCCGCCCTCCTCCTCTTCTTTGGGTTCTGTCTTTATCTCGGGCTTCTTGTCCTCAGTTTCCATCGGTTCCTGCTTTGGCTCTGTTGCATCGGGCTCTTCCTTCTTCACTAAGGGTTTGGTTTCATCATCCGGCTTTATGAACAAAAACATGGTTAACCTCCTTATACTAGCATACAGAGCCAGGAAGAAATCCTTTAATGCACAAGATTGACTTATTTGGACTTAGTCTGTAACAACAGGGGTCAACAGGAAAGTGCTTCGAGATCTAGAGCAGACATATGTGGGATTTTATTTCTTTGAGGTACTAAATTGTCCCCGATATCATACCTCCATTTTTATATCTTGCTGCTTCTTTCCAGACCCGCTGTCCTCTTCTTCGTCTTTGACTTCAGGTTTGGCTTCAGTGCTGTTCATGTCTGGCAGGGCCTGCTGGGAGCTCAGCTCCGCCACAGAGGCTGGGGTGGGCACCCTGTTATCTATACTCGCTGCTGCCTGGGACAACTGGGAGAAGAGGAGGAAGAGAGATTATGATCACACAGCTGATAACTCACATATCAAGTCAAGCTGATCCTCTCTCACACAATTTCTCTATTATATATTATTAAATAATTAGTCAAAAGACCTGCCAGCTCGGAAAGAAACTGGCAAAAACTTAAACGATACTAGTTCATTTGATGTATGGACGATATTGTTTTTTTGTTTTTTTTTACAAGAAACCGAAAATTGTCTGCTTCTTAAAGCAAATACCAAAATGATAATCAATCATTTTTGTTATATAATAATTATGCAAACCTGATGGTAAGAAAGGCTAAAATGCAGTGAGGAGGGACGGATTATTAATATGTTATAGCAGTGCTGACTCTTCAAATATTTATTTTGAGTGAAGTTTATCTGAAGAGTTGTCCTCGTCTGAAAAGCTCCTACACCGGAGACAACATGGTCTGCACTCTAGTAAGCATGCTCTGTCTTTAAGCAATTTGTTTATGTAATATTAGCCCATAAAATATCAGGTATAATTTAAGAGTAAAACAGTAAGAGCCAGTATCTCACCGGTGTGCTGGGGTGCTGGGCCTGCACTGAAGTGGGCTGCTGCATCTGACTGGGGGGATCTGTCTGTGGTTGCAGGGGCGTGAGTGGCTGGGAGGGGTCCGGTGTGCCCATGGCTGAGGGGGGGCCAGGGAGGCTACTGGGCATGTGTGTTGGGGTGGAGGAGGGTCCTCCGGTGGAGGTAGGGGTAGTGGGCTGCTGTGGGGCCTGTGCCTGTGATGAAGCATGGTGCTGCTGCAGCTGATGGGGCTGCAGGCCACCAGAGGCATTGGGTGGGGGGGTGGGTCCCAGCGAGGGCGGGGCTGCGGGGCCACAGGGCAGCTTGGAGCCGAGGGGTCCCAGCACGTTCAGGGGGAGGTTAGAGTTCTGTGGCTGCCGGATCAAAGAGGTTCAACGTTAGAATACCAATTAACAAATATTTTTAATCCATTTTATTAATCGTTTCATCAGTAAAATGTAAAACAAGTGTAAAAGAAATGTCCAAAAGGATGGCTTGAATGTCCTGTTTTATATTTGACAGGCTGAACAATTTTTGTTCTCATCCAACGAATTGTTAAGTGGAATATAATGGCAGCTCTAACTCATTCAGCAGCCAACATGGCGTTTCTCATGAGGCCCGCTTAGAAGAATGCAATGAGAATATAGCACAGCTCTGGTCTCCTCACCTGTTTGACAGCGGACTGTGTTATGGGCTGGCCGAGGTTTACATTCACATTCATTGCTCCTCCTGTAGCAGCAGTGAACTGGCCCTGCGGCAGGAACTGGCCCTGATTGGCCGGCTGAGCAACCATGTTATTAGCATGACTACCCATCATTCCTTGAGTCTGAGGGATTCTTGAGGGGGACATACCCATCTGTAAAAGAGAAGGGGAGATGAAACAGATAAAATCATTATGGCAGCTAGTATTCACTGCCTGCCAAGTAAAATAAAGTGAATGGAATGCAGCATGCATGCTACGGCTACGACAGTCTTATAAATGACATGTGGTGTGACTTGCAAGTAAACAATGTGCTGAATCAAAACACAGCATGGCAATACAAAACCTGGGAGGAACATTAAATAGTTGTAAGCCTGACCTCAGGCACTGCCTTGGTTTCATTACAAATCATTAATTAAAAGCCAGGCAGCTGGTTAATAATTGGATTAGGCAAAATTCCATACTGATGCTTTAGTGGCAACAGACTAAGAAATGAACAATCAGTCAAACAGTTTGAAGCTAAGAGGAACAAGGAACAGCAGAGAGAGCCAAAGAATCATTTAGAAAAATGGACTGGGAACAAAACTTGAAAATGGTTCCAAAACAAGCAAGTTAAAGATAGGAAGTGACAGAGTAACAAATGAATAAAAGAAAACGGGAGGGGGAATAAAAATCAGAGAGACGTAATAAAGATCTAACCGTTGGGACGGAGCTCATGTTCATCTGCTGTGGATGGTTCATGGGGGAGGGGGCTCGTGCTCCCATGGTTGCCTGAGACATCTGCGCATTCTGCATTGCCATTGGGTTAAACTGATTGATTCCTGTGGGAACAGATACATAAATATATTCAGAATTGTTCGTCATACTTGGGAGTATGTCATTTCATATCGTACTGGGCTGGCAGAGACACTGAACAAATCGTGTGCACAGGAAACAAAAACGCACTCTACTGTTGAAAGCTCACCAACTTTCTAGATTACATTTAAACATCAATATATTATCCAAAAAGAAAGAGCATACCTTGGGGCACCTGCATACGGTTCATTAACTGATTTGGCATGTTGGGCATAGGCACAGGTCCATCTAAAAAAAAAAGGCAGGATAAAGAAGGGTTCCATTACAGAAATGCTTGGTACATGTATCAACTGAGAACTGCAGAATAGTTAGACGAGGCCAATTCTGAACCCTTAAGTGTCTTTCCCTAATAATATTTGTATAACAAAGAGTGTAGAGAGTTTGGCTACTGACTAGGAGATCGGACGGCCTGTCCTGGGACCATGGAGTTGGGCTGCTGAGGCCCGGCTGAGCCCACCATGCCAGGCTGTTTCTGCAGCCGCGAGCGCCTCTTCTCCTCCAATTCTTTCTGTATTTTGTAGATTTTCTCCGCCAGGAAGTGGTAATACTCATCCTAGTGAGGGAGAAACAAAAAAACAGACAGAAATTTAAAAAACGATAACAAATGTGTTTCATGACAGAGGATAAGCCATGTGATTAAAAAACATTAACGTAAAATCCATCAGGTTGTAGCAGTGTGATATTAAAAACAAGTGTGTGTTATAGTAGTTACCCTGCTGTTAGCTGACTCGTACATGTCACCCTCAACCTTGCGTGCGTACGCCACCAGGTTCTCCATCCGCCGGTCCTTCAGTGCTGCGGGGTCTGGGGTGGGGAATATGGCTTGTACACTGGAGAGAGAGAAAAAACAGAAATACAACAACAACAAAAATCAGCAAAAGCCCAAAGCATATGACAGAAAGAGTTTTTTAATCTATTTATAATTTCTGTACTTACAGTTTGTGCACCAGGTGGGTGCGCAGGTCCTGAGTGACGTGTTCATGCCAGGACTTCCTTACCCCCGAAGAAGAGAGAGGGGTGGCAGTGGGCAGGTTTCCCATGCCTCCCGCTACTGACCCATCTGGCATCAGCTGACTATAAAACAGAGACAGAGAAAAAATGACTTAGAGAATTGAAATTATTGATAATTCCACACATGGATTATGGATTACTAAATAGTCAAATACTTTTATCCTACCGTGTATATCAAGTTATATTTAAAAAGAACCTAAAGGCCGTAATACAGATGAAATCATGGATGATTAAACCAAAAGAGAAGCCAAAGAATCAGAAATAGTCGATCAACAGAAAAATAATCAGCATCTATTTCAATGATAGATTGTTTATTTCTTTTTCTGTCATCACTGATCAAATGAAGAACTTTTCGGCTTTTTTGTTTGCCACACATTATTGTAAACTAAATATTTTAAGCTATTTAGATTTTTTTATTCCAACTAAACATGACATTTAAAGATGGCGCTTGGTTATTTAAAGTTGTGATGGCCTTTTGGTAGTTGAAGCCCTACTGCGTATATATAATGAAAATGGTAGCTACATCAAATAAGATTTGTTGTCTTATATTAAGGAGGAGAATGCTCACTTGTTGAGTGATGATGATAGAGAGGAGTCGGAGTGCATGCCAGCCTGGTCTGAAGAGGGGACCCCCATGCCTCCTGCCATCTGGTTCATCTGATTAGTGCCTGATAAACACATTGCATTTAGTGTTAGCAAGAAAATGGCTTAGCAACAGATTGTGAGTATTGTTCACATGTGCACGTCATCCTCTAAGATGGCACTGATGTCCTATCCATCACATACCTAGTGCGTTAAGACTTCGCAGCTGCTGGTGCTGGGGGCCCTGGGCGTTCTGCTGAGCGGGCCCCTGCCCCGGGACCTGGGCCGGGGACTGGTTCCCGTACGGCAGGCCGAGTGCAGCGTAGGCCCTCTGCATGGAGCTGGGGTCGATGTGTGTGGCAGCGCTGTTGATGGCGGTGGCGCTGGGCTGGCCCGAGCCCACGGAGCTGATGGCGCTCTGCAGGCTGGCCCCCGGAGAACTGAGCATGGCTGGAGGGAGGAGACGAGGAAATATATATGTGGTTTGTCAATAATGAGCTAATAATAAAAGAGGAATTAAATATAAAGCCGGATATAAGATATATAATTAACGAAAGTCTAAATAATCAAATGTATTCAACGAGGAAATAAATGTGATTTGTCAAAAATGAAACTATTAAATAAATATAAAGCCGGACATTGCCGTTAATAACTGTGCATATACCTGGTTGCTACATCTTCAAAACTGTTACAGGATGTGTATTTTGTAATTATTTAGATTTTTTTGTATGCATGCTTGTTAATTAACATTAAGCTGTCTCTTTTCTGCTGTAACAAATGGAAATGTCCCCGCTGTGGGACGAATAAAGGTATTCTGATTCTGACATACTGTATAACACAATTTGACTAATTGTTTTTAGTTTTTCTAAATGTAAATACACAAAAAATAGGCATAATAAAACTAAATAAAATGGAAATAAGACACATTTGAGTATATATTTACTCAAATGTCAAAGTAAATAACATTACATATTTAAAAAAAGTTTATTTTCTGTGTAAAGGAACAAAATCTCTCAGAAAAGATTATCTTTCTGAGCGGACCTCCATCTAAAATCCCTGCTCCGCTCCCTGCTGTGTTGATTGCTGACAGGGAGCACGCTGCCTCTGTGGGGGATTTAAATCTGTCATAGGGCCTTTCAGCCAATCAGAGAGCCTGCTGTCCCAAGACCCTGCCCCCACAGTTAGCAGAGCCACGGAGCCCCTCCCCCGGGTGTCAGATTACAGGTCCAGCCTTTCTAGAGGAATCCTCGCAATGTTTGAGCGAGCCTGTACAGAGCTTTGTCATAAAAACTCAACCTGCAGGGGGCAGCACTTCATACAGCACTCTGACTGGAGCCTCGCTGAGAGGAGACTGACTGGTAGAGCAGTGTTCAAGGTATCAAAGATGTATTTCTATTTTTTTACAAGGTGCTATTCAAGCATGCCATTTGTTCTCCATTGTCTTTTAACTTACCTACATGCATTTGTATATGGATTTGTAAATGAATAATAACAAATTGAAGTTGGTTGAGATACTCACGTTGCTGGTTCCTCTTGTCACTGGCGTTCTTTAGAGGCAGGCAGACCGGACAGTCGTGCCGCGTGCAGTTCTTCCAGTGGGAGATGATCTGTCTGGATGATGCACAGTGAGCCACTGCGGAGAATAGAAACAGAAACAGACACATTAAGTGAGGTTTGCATATTCAGTAATTCAGCAGTATCGGACATTTAAAAGTCAAAGATTTAAAAACAGACGTTTGATAAAGGAAACACACGTAAAGCATACAACGAGTAAAATAAGTGTAGGCACTTTTAAAATGGCTGGATAAAGTAATTAAACCAGGCACTAGGGCTGAACGATTAATCGTTTTTAAATCGAAATTGCGATTTGAAATGATGCGATTATCAAATCGCAAAGCCTGCGATTTTTTTTAACAATTTTTATTTTTTTCTTCTTGTGTGTCAGTCATCCACACCAATCAGAAGTGCTGTGCTCCACATGTACCAGCCATTGTTAATCAATCAGAAGTGGCCCTTGATAGAAGGTGATAGACAGATTGATCCAATCACCTGCCAAGTATTTTGAAAGTACCTGCCCTTTCCAAATGGCTTCCAATAGAGCTCTCCTAGATGGTTTGGTGAAACAAACCATCTGAGTCAGGTTAGTAATGCTCCATCACATGTTCTACATCTATTACAGGGTGAATCTTAAACTGAAGCTTGACTTTAAAGCAACCCAACGGAAGTTTCATGTAAGTTTAGTTATTTCACTCGTAGCTCGGGCTGCGGTGGTGCTAGAGACGGGAGTACGTTGATACGACCTTCCTAGCCGGAGTTATTGCCGCATTTTACAATAAACTTCCGTTGGGTCGCTTAAAAATAAATATCGCAATTCGAATCGCAATATTTGTCATAAAAATCGCAAAATCGTGCAGCCCTACCAGGCACCATGTCAACTTAAAATACAGGGCACTAAAAAAGCATCAACTGCTACAGTACAATGTGCTAATAGCTTTATAAAGGCAATGATGCATCGTAAATCCATAAAAGCGTCATTGCATTTGCTTTAAGCGTATAAACAGTATAAATATCAGAGTTCAAAGTTCATCAACCTTGGCTGACCCCCTTACTAACCACAGCTGGCAGAGAGAAGCTGCTTGTCGTCAGCATGTTCAAGGAAATGGAGTGAAACCATCATTACAGCCGTTTAAAAAAAGGTTAAATTCAAGTTTGCTGATCTTGTCAGTCACCGGGCCATTTGGGGCCTAGTGACTCAAGAGTGGCTCTATTTAGGCAATACAACACAAAAGCTTAATACTTTCTATTTGACATTGTGTAAAACAATGCAACTTAAAGGTCACCTATCATGCTATTTTTAGGCAATAGCATAGGTCTCAGATATATAAAAAAATATATAAAGAACATGTCTATGAAGTGTTTTGGTCAAAAAACCAAACAGATCACCCATTCTAGCCATGCCTCATATCCCTCTATTTCACTTCCTGTTTCAAAAGTGCTGATTCTGGGTATAAACAGGTCTCTCGTGAGAATGTGACCCTGTGTCTCAATGAGATTTTCACTTGTATAAATAAAGGCTAAATTAAAATAATATAAATAAAGCTTTTCTTTTTAACGGAAAGAAATAAAAACAAGAGGGGACGGAGCTTATGCCGGCTCATGTGGCCGGAACCTGGCAGATACTGTCTAGGATTCTGCGGTGATGAAACAAGGATTATTAGATCAAGGATTATTTCTGAAACAGTCTGGAGCTCAAAGGCTTTCTCTCTTGCCGGTTATACCACAAGGTGAGTTCCTTTTTATTTCCTGCTTCTTCACACACATATTCTCTCCAGTACAGGTTAGCTCTGAGTGTTAGCGATGCTAATGTAAACACCGACCATATTACGTCCAAAACAGTCGGCATTGTTTCTGATAGCAACGTTTCTGATAGTGCTGTGGGTCCACCGCCGATTTGATGTCATATCGGCCGCAAATCTGGATCAGCTCCGTTGTAGCCCCGTTTTTAGAGATTTGGGTACGGAGGAAAAGAGAGAGGGTTTTATTTTCTGACGCCGCGTGAGTTCCCTGACACACCGGGGACACATATTTATGTATAAAAGACATTAAAAAATGGCATTTTGCATGATAGGTCCCCTTTAAGCGATCAAAAAAGCACTTCATCATCATACTGCTCTTATTAAAAGTCAAGAATATAAATCTTTCATCGAGAGTATTCATAATATCTTCTCTGGCACCTAACAACAACAACGCAATTTGCAGGGTTCTTACACCTTTTCCAAAGTCAAATTCAAGCACTTTTCAAGCCTTTTCAAGGTGCATTTTCCAGCTTTTCAAGCATCTTACAGCTGTTGTAAATTACATATTTATATACACATACTCAAATGATTATTTCCCTACCTCACGTTAAATCAGATATGCTATAAACAACCAAATGTGTGTTTCGTGATAGCCTTCTACACGAGGATGAAAAATTAAAGAAAATAAAACTAAGTTTAATATTTCAAAATTAGTGATCTGTACGTAGACTGGGCCTCCCATATAACCTGGCTGAGCCAATATAAAACAATCAGCCAAATAACTTTTCAATACATTATTGATTACTATTTTTGAGGTACTTTTAGGTTGGCAGTGAACATAAGTCAGAGGTAAATGGTGTACTTTTCCTCCACTACATGTATTTAATACCTTTAGTTACTTCACAGATGTGGATGAATGATGTGAAATCTAACCAAGTGTTAAATCAGACTTTAGTTCCACCTGGAGTAAATTCACAAGCTACCCTGCAGTATACAAAGTCATTCAAACTAGCTGCACCTTTACCAGCTTTGAGAACACTTTAATGTTCAATCTTTATAAAATATATCGTATATATTATTCTGAAATGGACCAATCTGCACAATCACTACTTTTACTGTCTTTAACTATATTTTGATGAGAATACTTTTCTACTTTTACTAGAGGAACATTTTGAATGCAGGACTTTTACTGTAACAGAGTATTACACTCTGGTACTTCTACTTTTACTCAAGTACAAGATCTGAGTACTTATAATTTCACTACAAGATCTGAGTACTTGTACTTTTACTCAAGTACAATATCTGAGTACTTATTCCACCTCTGGTAGCGTATTAGTCTGAATTGTAGCCACAAAATCACAGAGCTGCATAAAAATAGACTCACAATGGTAACAAGTGGAAAATAATATTTTCAAATGTGTACAATGATTTGTAGGTACTTTTGACTACTCAAGACACCTGACATATACATCTTCAAAGGAAGACTGTGTTCATTCTAAAATTACATGGGATTAAAGCAAAATGTAGTTTTACTTGTATAATACTTCAATTTGATATAAAAGACCGTTTCTTTTCATCTGTTTTCAAATAAACAAAGTATTGGCTTTCAGAATATTAAACTTGTTTCGGCAAATTCAGACGCAAAAATACACGCAGACGCAAAAATACACAAACACACTCGCGAGCTTCCCCCAGATCAGTAATACAAACGAAAATGTGTCTTCGGGTCAATGTGACTGATTTCGATAGATCAAGTCACATTTGGTTTAGGCACGAAACATACTACCAGTAGAAATACATTGCTGTATTTGTGTCGAATCAAGAGATTATATTTCGTGACTATAACACGAAATGCCGTGAGTGCTTCATCCTCTGAACACCACACGATGGCGACTGTAACGCACATATTAACATAGGTACGCTCCTCTGAAATGATTGTCCCCTGCAATTATTATTATCCCTCAATCGAGTTCGCTATCCAGCTCGCTAACGTTAGCTTAAACAAACGTAACATGCAACGTTAGCCTAATCTAAAATGCTCTTCTACGGCGTACCTTTCATGTGGCTCGTCAGCGCAGACTCTCGCATCGTTATTTTTGCAAACTTTGCAGGAGGCTACTCGTGGGCTTGACCCTCGTCTTAGCCATGGCTTGTATTTGTCTTCTGCTAGCCAACGCTCGTTGAAACTGCAACCTCCTGGCACACTGTCATCTATCACTCTCATCAGAATGCCCAGGTCACACGTAACACAAACACTTGCAGGTCGCGCGCATAGCGCGGGAAGGCCGCAGCGGAGCTGTTTTATGTAGAAGCGAAGCAATTATTTTCTTTTAATCTAAAAAGCGAACTATTCAGTCAGACATACATTTATTGTAAAAGTAAAGCATTTACATTTTCAAGCACTTGATCTCAATTTCAAGCACCATTCCCAAAATTCAAGCACTTTCCCAACCTTGAAAACACCACGTCAAATTTCAAGCATTTTCAAGGATTTCAAGCACCCGTACGAACCCTGAATTTGGTTGTTTTTTGGTATAAAACGGATGCAAATTTCCCCAAAACGTCCTCAACCAGCCGTCAGCCACCTATAGATCAATAAACAATTTTGCTAAGGACAACATTGGCGAGTGGCTATGCAAAGAGCTGAAGGCGACAGGCACTTTTGGCAGATTAGGGGACTTAAAAACTCAAACAAGTCATCAGCACCTTGTGCCCCTGTGGTATGAAAAGCGACTGGCATTCTGCCCACATAACAGGCTTGTGAGCAGATCAATCGACCAGCAATTGGTAGCAGCCTTTCTTCATTCTGAAGTTTCACTGGTGTTCAGATGACGCATCGATTCTGAATTGAAATGTTTTCAATACTCAAATGCCTGCTTTCGTGCTTGCTTGTTAATTTAATCAGAGAGCACAGCAGCTTTGAATTCTAACTAGGTTTATTTTAATTTGATTTACCTTTATTTAACCAGGATAGGTCTCATTAGGTATGTAGGTATTTCTTACAGTAATAAATGACAAAATATAAAAATCACATAAATGCTAATTAGTGGCAATTTTCAGTAAGATCACAATATATCCACACATTGAAAAAGGGGTCAGCTAGAAATGTAACATATATCATATTGCACTCATATTTTCACTCACCCTGGCAGGACTTGCCGGCCTGGCAGTGGGTCATGTGGTTGAGGACGTTCTTCATGGTGCGGCAGTGGGGCAGGGTGCAGGCCCTCACCTCCCCGTTGGCCTGTTCCCGCCGCTGGCACTTGTGTGCGTGGAGCAACAGGACCAGCTGCTGCTGAATGAGTTTGCGCTTCTCCGGGTCGGCCGTAGGTCCCGCTGACACCCCACCGGCCCCGGGAACCATGCCCACCGACGCTACCTGCTGCTGCATCTGGGACTGAAAAAGAGAACCAAAACAAACAAACAAACAACGGTTAGGCACAGATCATAATCTGGAGTCAGACTCCACTCATCTTAGATTTTAAGGTTTTAAGTAAAACCAAAAAGAAATCCAGATACGAATCAAATCTATGGTCATAAAGCAGGGTCTTATAGATGTGGGATGATTACAATTAAAACCTACATTTTATATTGCACAGAAATTGAGAGGCTGCCATTTCCTGCCTAGGTGAATTCTTTGTTCCTGCAACAGAATTTCACAGCTACAGGCTCTTGTTAATTTGTGCCTTGTAAGAGTCCATACTTAACAGTGTAAATATTCCATCAATATCACATTAGACAGCTTTCAGCAATTAGGCCGCCCTTTATACATTTGCCTGGTGAAATAAGTCTTTATTACATTTTCAATGAAATATTACAATTTTAGCAGAAGGCCGTTGTCTCGTACATTACCAACAAATATGGCGGTTATATCAGACCATGGATGTTTGCAGTGAACTGGATACAACATTGGATAAAAGTGTGTATACTGGGTAGTTGATATAGTTGATATAAAGATTACTGGGGCGCACTTCCTGGGGGCTTGTATCAGACTCAAGCCTCTTTTTTTTAAAGGAATTGAAAATGTATATGATTGTCGGGGCATAAATCCAATTATTTGTTGATATGTACAAACCAAGACTCCATTATCTTACATTAACATGGCTGTCAATGCTGAAAAAATAATGTAAATAGAAAATGTTACGTTACTTTCAATTTTATTGAAAGTAACGTTATAAAATGTGAAGTGTGTTTAAAGTTCATTCGTTAGTGAAAAGATGCTACAACTTCTCAAGAACCAAGTCAAGTTCTTGTGGATTGTTTGAAACCGGCTGAGAAATGTGATGGAGGTTACCCTGAAGTTGGTTATGACTTCAGCCAAAGCTCACTTGACACGTTCTGATGTTTAAAATGGACCCGCGATACTTTCTTCTCGATTGTTGCTCAGCTTCTTACAACAGCATGTTCCATATCAAGACTGAACCCAAACTAGAAGGAAGTATCTGTTTACTTTGTGACCAATGAGTTTGCTTTCTTTCTAATACTTAACATTGTAGATAAAAAAACATAGGCTCCTTTATGGCAGCATGTCAAGGTTTCTTTAAAATGTCTATGCCAACTCTCCTTATATACTGTACTTATGTACTGTACATGCTACAATGGTTGCAGTCTTTTTGCTTATGTCTGCAGAAGAGATAGTGTCTGAACTCACTGACAGTCTAAAGAACAGCAAATCCATTCCTAATAAATATTTAACATCTTTAGTTGGAAGTGTGTTTTGTATAGCAGTAATATATTAACACTTCGAATCCCCCTCAGCAGGTTTAGCTTTTATATTTGATGTGTACTGTTGCTATTGTAATTCTCGTAGCAGGCTAATTACCGTATTAACTAAACTGAATTGCCACTAGGGTTGCCAGAAACTGACCATGATCAAAATCGATTATTCGGCAGCCCTGGCGAATAATAATCGATTATTCGACCGACCGCCTTGAAGTGAAGTTGGTAATGGCCGGATGTGCTGCGTCTTTCTCTGTAACCTCTTTGGCGTGCTTCGCACTCAAATGCGAACGCATTGTTGAGGTTGAGCTAGGGCTGAACGATTAATCGATTTTAAATCGAAATCGCGATTTGAAATGATGCGATTATCAAATCGCAAAGCCTGCGATCTTTTTTTACTTTCTTTCTTTTTTTTTTACAATTTTTTTTCTTCTTCTTCTTCTTGTGTGTCAGTCATCCACACCAATCAGAAGTGCTGTGCTCCACATGTACCAGCCATTGTTAATCAATCAGAAGTGGCCCATGATAGAAGGTGATGGACAGATTGATCCAATCACCTGCCAAGTATTTTGAAAGTGCCTGCCCTTTCCAAATGGCTTCCAATGGAGCTTTAGATGGTTTGGTGAAACAAACCATCTGAGTCAGGTTAGTAATGCTCCATCACATGTTCTACATCTATTACAGGGTGAATCTTAAACTGAAGCTTGACTTTAAAGAATCCCAACGGAAGTTTCGTGTAAGTTTAGTTCTTTCACTCGTAGCTCGGGCTGCGGGGGTGCTAGAGACGGGAGTACGTTGATACGACCTTCCTAGCTGGAGTTATGGCCGCATTTTACAATAAACTTCCGTTGGGTCGCTTAAAAATAAATATCGCAATTCGAATCGCAATCGCAATATTTGTCAGAAAAATCGCAATAAGATTTTTTCCCAAAATCGTGCAGCCCTAGGTTGAGCTGTGATAGACCAACGTCTTTTCGCAGAGCTTGCATTTAACTTCCTTTGGACTTGTAAGTTCGAAGTAGTTCCACGAGGAGGAACTCTTTTTACCTGCCGCTTTGTTCATCTTTAGTCGCACTTGTGAGGGAGAGGGGGGGGGTGGGGGCGGGGTCGTTGTATAGTGTGCTGCAGCAGCAGTCTGCACGCAGGCTTCCTCCAAGTTTACAGTAAAACAAACTGGTGGTGTGACCAATGGCCATTTACAATTATTAATACTATTACTATTATTAGCATTAGTCTATATTTTGGTTGAAACTAAGCCAGAAAAAACAAACAAATAATAACAAAAATATATATAAATAAAATCGATTTTTAAAAATAATATTCGATTATAGAGACTGTAACGAATATTCGAATAATCACTAATTGCCACAAGACACACCTTTTTGCAGTGGACTAAACGAGCAGTGGTATAATAATGTTACTAATCATAAAGAGCCAGAAACAATGAACGACATGCAACTTATTCTCACACACTTTTCACAGCTTAGTCAAGCACATTGCCATGGCAAGAATAGTGACAACTTTGTCAGGCTTTATTTTTCGTAACCACTTTAAGTCTGAAATTATAAATCCTTTATTTGTCCAACAGCGTGGGAATATACAACAAAACACTGCAGATAAAAGGCAAATATAAAAAGAGTAGTCTAACATTCAATATGGAGGCAAGCACAGGTTCATAAAAATAAGAACAATTAGCGTTAAATCATGGCAAAATGAGAAAACAAGCTAAACGTACACAGTTAGTGACCTAGCTAGCTTTGCAATCGCTTCCTACTTTATACACTAAAATGAGCCCAACGGCATGCTAGTAGCTAGCTGGGTCTGACGATAACAGCCCCTCCCCCAACGCTCTGAATAAGAACAAGCTAACTAGCTGAGCTTGGTCCACTCTTTCCCCGGCAAGCTGCGACCACACTTTATGGCCCGCTGACTTTTCTTGTCATCATGACAAATAAAAACAATAGACATACTTTTTAACTAGTTAAATGACCGCAGAACAGTTAAATGTTGGTTCAAATCATATTCTGTTTCTATGATTTACCCTTAATAAATCACAAAATAAAATAACATTGAAGAGACACTTACCAGGTTTGGCAAACTCCCAGCTCCCTTCAAGTCAGCAGGGAATTGTGGCAGGTTGTTGGAAAGCGCCGTCTTGTTCTGGAGTTGTTGGGCATTGACCCCGACTGCCCCCATCTGCTGCACCCCAGACTGACCATACTGCTGGCCAAATGGAGCTCCTGACATACCCATCTATAATAGACAATCAGGACAGAGGGAGGTCAGAAATGTTGCACATATTGTAGCATAACATCACATTAGATCAATCTTTTGCATGAGAGAAGAGTCTTTGTACCAAGGCATATGGTCCAGTACACATCAGTCAAAAGTAAACATACAGTGAACTAGGGGTCGACGATAGGGGCCTGGCCGATTATTGGGGCCGATATTCCGCATCTGACCGATTATTGGTATCGGCCTTTTTTTTATATCAAATTGCCGATAAAACTTTGGCTCTGATGCGGCCGTTTCTCTGGCTGCAGTCACCACTCTGTGTCCCGCCCACAGCGCTATCTGATAGGCTATTACTGAAGTGTCAATCAACACTGAAGATTTTCCGGGCGGGAGCCAGCCAGAGAGGCGGGACCTTCTCAGATTACAGGCCGGTGCGAAAGAACGCAGACACAGACTGAAGCAAGCAGCAGCGCTGAGCGGCAGAGCCATACATGTGTTAAACCGAAGTTCAATAAACATCCCAATCCCCTATGCTGAAGTTGCAAAAACACCACGATCTTATGATCCAATTCTATCAGTTTCCCAGTTACACAGGGACGCGGGAAGTCAGTCAGAGTTGGGGGTGCGTGCAGCGTCTCGCAGCGGAGTAACTGTGGTGCGGGGAGGGGGCTGCGAGTGGAGCCTCGCAGTTTTTCAGGTTGATATGTGAAGCTCATTATAGCTAACATGTATCTAGCAAATGTTTATCAAAATATTAGACGTTAGGTCTACTGTAATAGCCTCACTTTTAATAGTTTGCAAAACATTAGCTAGCACTAGTGTTTTGCAGTTGCTCGCAGCTTATTGGGATTTTATGCTAGATAGACAGGCATTGTTTTGATATAATAAATTAAGCATTATTGTTAGTTAAGCATGTCAGCCTGCAGCCCCACTTCTTGCAACTCATTGCAGATGGCTGCACTAAAGAAAAGGGCACAGAGAGGAAACCAGTTGTAAGATGTTTAAAAGTTCATTAAACATAATATATGCTTAAATGCATTTCAAAGAAGTTGTGTTGGAGTTTGTGTTATTCTACATTTGACACCAAGATTTTCTGAATTTACTGCAAATATATATCGGTTCCAAATATCGGTTATCGGTCTCCTTGATTACTAATAATCGGTATTGGCCTTGAAAAAGCCATATCGGTCGATCCCTTCAGTGAACATTGCAAAACTCTATGTCACCTCTATGTAAATGCAAATAACCCCTGTACATCTTTTATCTTATCTTATTCTGCCTTTGCATTTAAAGGCTGCTTGAAAGCATCAGGTAGGAATTTACCTCCAGTTAGATTTTTCCTCGTCCAAAAGAACGGCACATTTGCTGATGCCATTGTGTTACCATTTCACATATCCAACAATGTGGCAACACCAACATCCTGTCCTAGTCTTATACACAACTCTCTCTCCTTTATTGTTTTAGCTGTGTTTAATGTGCGCTCACCATAGTGTGAATTACATGAGAAGCCGCTTGTTGTGCCAACTTCATAACCTGTTGCTAACACCACATGGCAAAAAGTTTCAGAGCGGCAGTCAGAGTTGTGAATGACATTTTATGACGGAGCACATATGACGCCACCCTCAAATTTCAAAACTCATCAGATCTGCTCATACCACAAAGATACTGTACTGTCATGAATAAAGTTGGTCAGCACGGCAGTTTGGTTCTCGTAACGGGTCAGCTTTGAAGCAGGTTGTAAACCATGATCCAACCAAATGTCTGCCCCATTATGCCTCAGTGCGAATGATTTTGTACCTTGACTTCATACCATAAGCAACAAATGATGGACTGCTGTTTAAAAGAAGAGCTTGAAAGTCAATCTCAAGCTGAATTGAATACAAAGTAAAATAACTCGTATTTTCTACAGAAATCTGCTAGAAATCGTATTTTTTAATTAGCCTTGAAAACGACAGTTAGATTTCTTGTATTGCCTTGAGAAGTCATTTATTCCGATGGCCCTCAGCATGCATCGGTCTGCCTTTCCTCCATGGTGGCCAAAGCAGCAGCCTGCTCTGCTTCGCGGAGGTTCCCGACTGCCAGCGGCGCTCAGACAGAGCAAGCCCACAGGAGAGAGCGAAACGGGAGGAGACATGGAGAGAAAGACCAGCTTGCTCAACAGCTGAGTAGAGCACTGCACTGCTGCCTGCCCCTCCCCCCTCTGCTGCACAGAAACATACAGATGCTTGCCTGCTGCCTCACTCCCAATTATACATGAGCACGGTCTCATCCTCATCTCACACTGAGGTTTTTTCACTTAATGATCCGCAGTTTACTACATGTCACCAGGCCAAATGACAGCTCTGTTGCACAGGAAGACCTGCAGTGTTTATCTTCTTCTTGGCATGTCCTTTTCCGTTGATCCCTCTTAACCCTACCTCCCGCACTCTATCAACAACAACACACAAACCCGCTCCTCTAAACATGATTTACAGCCAGCCATATTATCAAAGGCCAAAACAGAGAGAAGAAAAAGGAGTTAGCAGCAAAAAGTGAAGTCTAGCAAATACCTAAATGGTGGAAAACAAACAAACATCTGAAACCGCAAAGTCTGCTAATTAACTCAAGCATTCCATAATATAATTGTATTTCTGTTTACGGGAGGGAAGAGGTTCTCGGCATGACTTTCAAACAGGATGGACTGTCCTCAGTGTGTCAGGGGTCTGTAGCGATATTGGCAACCCACTGGAACCGTCTTGAAACATTGATCCCTTCTGGTTTACTGTACTTCATGTGAATGTTTTGCTGTCCCACCATTAATTTCTATACAACCAATTGGAGATGTCCAAGAGAACCAATGCTTTGATACAAAGTTGATGCCATTATTCTGTATTGTAACGGTATTTGTTTTTCTACAGTCCTGCAGGTACCATAATACTATGGATCACGAGTCTCGACTTGCATAGGGACAAAAGCAAATGGGTTTGGGAAAAACAGAGATCTTTGCTGTGAGATCTTTTTGGACGGCATTCTATGATAACTATCGCTCAGCAAGTGACAAATTGAACCAAGAGCTACCATGGTAAAATCCGAGAGGAACAGTAAACTCAGTATTGACACTTTGCAGTCTTTTTATCTCGTGTTATTGGTGAATTTTGAAAAACAAATCCATGTTGAAATCAGCAATAGGAGAGCCAGTACCGTTAGCTGTAAGCTGCAATTGGGCAGCACAGTTCTGTTTGGCAAAGTAACAGAGCTAACAGTTCTGTAACTGGAAGATTCATTGAGCTTTTTGTTGCAATTATGATGCGTGTAAGCTCTGGCTTTCTTTATATTTTTGCAATGCCGTTGTTATTTATTTGGAAGAAGCTAGCCAACACTAACAATACTGCTGTCAATTATGTGAGCAAAGTGAAACTATGATAAGTAAGTGAATGTGTGCTGTAACTACTGAAAAAGCCTTAGTCCTAACATTTAGGGGAAGTTTCTATAAAAGTGCATACTATCGACTTTTGGATGTTTGTATTTAATTATTTGCCAATGGAATGCCACATATTTATGCTATGCTACAAACCAAAGTAACTTGACGAGGCTCAGAGTCTTTTCAACACATCACTATCCCACATTTCAAAAGCAAGTTTTTCGGATGGCAGCTTGGCAAGGTAAATGTGACATGTGCCAGATTGTGTCGTTTTATCATGAGAACATATACACTTCTCACAACTAGGTTCAAATCTGTGTCCTCTTTGCTAACTTCGTCCTCTAAAACATAATCTAGGTATTGGCTTTTAGTATTGCATGGAATAAAGATACATGATTTACACACACACACCAAGCAATTTGATTTTGTACTATAATGTAAAGAGATATAGGCAGACATATACTGTTTACATCTGTATTGGAAAGGAGGGGCTTGTTTTTATGTGGCAATGTTGAAATAATCTTAGTGGGGGGGCTCTGGTTTAACTTTGGTTTCCTTTCAAACCACAAAGAGCAAGGACTCGTAGACACAGGAAAACCTTATCTCACATTGAGCACTTCAAAGTAAATATATTTACATGGAACTAAAAACCAGCAGCCAAACATGTTTAACATTTTTCATCCACAAATGAAAATAAAAAAGCTTCACTATGTAGTAGTACCATGACACAACTGCAGTTCTTGATGCATTTGCATTGTTTGTGCAAACTAGCGAGGCATGGGAATGCAATAATAAAACTAGGGCTGTGCAATTAATCGTATATTAATCGTATTTTAATCGCGATTACGATTATGGCTTGCGACGATTATGAAAACAGCATAATTGACAAAATACGATTATTTAGCTGGGTGCACTTTCGCCCCTCCCTAAAAGCCCACTCAGCCACGTGGGAGTGACACGTGTTGTGAGTGATCAGCGCGAGTGAAGATGTCAGAACAAGAGCAGCAACTCGTTAAAAAGAAGGGTAAAACTATTTCCACTATTTGGAAGTACTTTGGCTTTCAGGAGTCCGACGTGGAGCAAAACAAAGTACAGTACAGGATTTGTTACCAGGTTGTGTTGGCACCACACGCCAACACAACCAATCTCTTTAATCATCTGAGATACAACCACAAAGTGCAATACGACCGGGCAATAATACAACAAAAAGCAGACTAAAAAGCAGATGCCCGCTCGACTTCATCCACCACATCATCACAGTCATCGATTCAGGACGCATTGCACAGAGCAACGGCCTACGCGACGAGCTCGCAGAGACAGAGATATTACCTGTGCCATTACATTTCACATCGCTAAAGATATGTGCCCAGTTAGCACTGTTAGCAACCAGGGCTTTAAGCAACTTATCAACACGTTGGACAAGCGTTACGCGATGCCGTCTCGGTATTATTTCAGCAGGTCTGCGCAGCCTGCGCTATATGACAAATGCCGTGGGGAAGTTGAGAGAGATGTGGCTTCAGCTGACTACTTTGCCACCACAACGGACCTATGGTCTAGCCCAGGGGTGCCCAACCAGTCGATCGCGGGGAGATTCCCAGTCGATCGCGAGATGTGTCTAAAAATAGAACAACAATATTCAGTTTTATCGTTAATGTCCTGTGACATAATCTTCCTGTGCCAGAATAATGCACTTGAATGCATCAAAGCTTTGTGATTGGCCGGCATGACCCCATGTGTCGGGGCGTGGCTGGTGGGCAGTGCACTATTTCGCTGACGTTGTCCGTGTCAACAGGAGTGACAGTTCGCACACACACACACACACACACACACACACACACACACACACAATACTGCAATTATGGCAGAAGCAAAAAAGCCCAAAATATATAATTTTCACTCCGAGTGGGAGGATGATTATTTTTGATTATTATTTTGTATCTATTCCAATTCAAAGTCCATCTGTAATTTAGGAGCGGCATTTCAAAACAGTGCACAAACGCTACGTGACGGAGCGTTTGCGAAACACATGAAGTCTTTCAAAGATGGCGAAGTTGTGAAAGAAGCATTCCTAGAGGCTGCCGACGCGCTTTTGGGGAACAGTAAAAATAACAGTAGCATTTCAACAGGTTTTTGATATAATAAAAACTCAAGTTAGATAGTTATTAATCAGCTGTAAGTTTTAGTTTGTTTGAACTTATTCATTATAATTCAGGGTTTCCCACACATAGACTATACTTGGGCGGGCCGCCCAGGTATATTAACGGCCGCCCAAGTATATTTCGCGACCCATTTAGTTTTTAGTTTTTATAATTTTTGTTTTTATAATTTTTTTATCTGCGATCGATTAACTTGTGGACAATGATCCCTCGCTCCCTTGCTCTGATCTCGCCTCGTTAAGTGGCCTGCCTCACACAGGGTGACTGGCTGTCTACATGATGTGGCCTGCCAACATGGCCACTGTCATACAGATCATAAATCAAAGCCCTTGATTGGTCTCTGTGTGTCATTCAAGCTCGGGATAACCTCAGCTCAGGTGAGGTAAAGGACTGAGTGTTTAGATAGTTAACTTAGTCTAAGTTCTCAGTGGGTCTCAAACGGTGTGGTCACCATTTATGTAAACATATATTTCCATTTGAGAGGGTAGTGATTGGTCTAATGCAGGGGTGGGGAACCTCCGGCCCCCGGGCCGGATACGGCCCGCGAGACCATTTGGTACGGCCCTCGAGGTAATTTATAAACACACGCAAAAAAGAAAATTAAAGAAATCTAGACCGCAAAATAATTAAACAAGCGAGTGCCTGTTTTTCCTGGCAACGGTCATGGTCCTTGAACACAACACGAGCCTAGCGTGTCATCACGTGGTATATGTCTTGTCTGACAGGGGTCCAGTTCTGACGGAGAGCACCAGAACGCCGCTCCGGGACTTCAAAAATTGCAGTACCCATAAATCCGTACACATGCTGCAGTTTTTGCGTGGCTGTGTCTTAGTTGCCCAGTCGCGATCTGTTCATCTGTCATACAGTCAATAACTTTGTTGTTATTAGCATCTGGTTAGCTAGCTATGCTAACGAATAAAGGCACATCTTTATATGAACATTATAGTTATCAAAAAACAAGAGAATAAAGTAAACAGGTATAAAATACTATATGACAGTAAACAAAAGTTGTTATTAATAAACAAGAATACATTTTGAAAGGAGAGTGATTTGTAAAATATCCATAAAGAAAAAGTAAATCTGCTTACAGTTCTGTTTCATATGGGTGTTGAAAGATTTATATATGTATTGTAGGGGTGTAACGGTTCACAAACATTTCGGTTCGGTACGTACCTCGGTTTTTTGGTCACGGTTCGTTTCGGTATGTTTTCGGTACAGCAGAATTTTTTTTCACAAAACAAAACATATATATATATTTTTTTATTATTATTATTATTATTAAACTGTGAATAATGTATTCACTCAAATAAATACAAAATATAATAAAATAAACATTAAGGTGCAGCTTTTCGATGAACTGAAATAATCTGTATTTGAACTGTACTGTACTAGCACCTAAGCAGCCAGTTTGACATTAGGACTTGCTTGTCATTGTATTTTCATGTTTTTTTAAAGAAAAATTAACTTGTCCACATTGCTTGCCGAAAGGGCAGATCTGCTGGCACTAACAATGTCTCCTGTGGAGAAAACCCTCTCGCTAGGGACAGAGGTAGCAGATACAGCCAGGTAGCGCTTTGCTAACATGGCAACATAAGGATATTTGGAGTTTGTAATAGCTTTGGCTCGGTCTGAACTCTCTGCGAGTGGTGGAGGCTTAAATGCTAGTGGGAGTTGGGTTTGCACTTCAGTCTTTTTTCTTTTGGTACCGGTGATATTCACGTTCGGGTGATGCCTTTTCAAGAGTGTGCAAGTTTGATGTATTGCCAGCCGCGTAACCAATTTTAGTTGAACAATGCCGACAAACAGCTTTGGTTCGGTCCACCTGTCTTTGTCCGTCATCCTTGTACGTAACTGCGAAACCAAAATGTTCCCAAACCGGAGACTTCAATGATGCTGGAGGATTTTCGAGCTCAACTTTATCTGCGTTCGCCATTAATTTATGACAGTTCCTCAAATTACTGACTACATTTGAACGCATCCCTCTGACCAGCTCTCATAGTATGCCTCTCATCCAATGAAATGACTTGCTCGTTCTATGACGCGTTGAACCCAATGTGAGCAAATTACTCTGAATGCTGCGACGCAGCACCTGAGATTACTTCCAAAAAGTTATTCACGTTCTCAATTTTTTACGTTTAACGTTATATTCGTTCGGTACACTTCGGTACACACCTGTACCGAACCGAAGGGCCCGTACCGAATAATTTCGGTACGGGTACGTGTACCGTTACACCCCTAATGTATTGCCATAGATCTCTTAATGTTGCTCTCAAAGTGCACCAGATTGATGCTTTTAACTTCAACATTTAAGAAAAAAATCTTCCCGGGGGAGCATGCCCCCCGGACCCCCATAGAGGAGGTTAGGTCCCCCCCCCACTTAAATCACGTCCACATGGATAGGAAACTATATACATTTGCACACATCTTGTGTCCATATCTTTCTGTTTTGGTGGTCATACTACACCGTGCACGTGCATGCATGCGCGAGTCATGGCAAGATATCTGGATTAAGAGGTTGCTTTTTCTTTGCACAGCATGAAAGAAAGGCCAAATGAATGGGCTGTGATTTTTTAAGCCGAGGTCAATAATTTGTACGGCCCTCTGAGGATGTTGAAAAAATTGAAATAGCCCTTGAGAGGAAAAAGGTTCCCCACCCCTGGTCTAATGGATAGTGAGGTGGGCTGAAGATTGGAAGGCTGTGAGTTCAAATCCCGCCAGGAACACCACCACTAGTGTGCCCTTGAGTGCCATCTTTGCGCAAAATGATTATACAAAATGAAAACTTTTTTTTTTCCCCGTTTTTTTTCCAAATTGAATTTATTGAAATCTCCAATATCAACGTAAGAGCTTGTGCCTCTTCGGGGGGTGCTAACACTTAACCATAAACGTTATCGTTTACTTTCTCCGTCTTTATATGTAGATATTACTTTTCTCCGTTAATCTCCGTCACGTTGTTTCCAAAGCAACAACAACTTCCTGTCAACAGCGCTACCTCTCCTTCAAAATAAAAGCATGTCCACAAATAGGAAGCCAAGCCAAATTACACTTAAGACATATACAACTGCAACGAAAGTAACAAACACAATGCGATATCCTTTTCAATTTCAAAGAACACAAATTGGGTTACATTAACAAATAACTATAAAACAACAATACTGTAGAATAACTAAATTAATGCCGTGAATACACCGAAACACACGTGTTGAAGTGGTTCGCTGCTGATTACTATTGAATTGTTACTCCAGTAAGATGGAAATATAATACTTTGTTTATTCATGTTATGTTAAGCTGCTGTTGTTCATTGCATTATTACTAGACTAGTTAGTCTTAAGGCTAGAATTCTGCACTAAGCCACATTTGTATTTTATTTTATTATTTGTGAACTTGTGAAGCTAGTCAAGCTACCTCTTTCCAGTAGAGTTATTTTTGTTTTGTTACTGCACTATCTGCACTCAATTTGTTTACATGGTTATTTTGAGGTGGACCACTGATAAGCTTTATTTTGTTTTGATCCAATGCTGCACAACTGAACTGATCCAATGCTGCTGTGAAAAAAAGAAGCTATATCCATGTTGGATAGAATTAGGGATGCACGATATTGTTTTTTTGAAACCGAGACCGATACCGATAATAATATAATATATATTAAATGTACCTGTAGTTTTTGCACACCTGGTGGTAAAAAAAAGACTAGTAGTGAGCAAATGACATGAGCATTACTACTATGAACAACACAAAGCCAAGAACAGTTTTGACTCTCGTCAAGCGACATCATTTCTATGATGAAGTTAGAGATCGTTTTAGCCCTGGGGTCGTCTCTGGCAAACTTCTTGCCTTTTTCAAAAGCCTCGTCGATAGGTAAAAGCCCCGGTGCCTTTGCAGCTGGCTTTGGATTCGCCGCTAATTTAGCAGCGCAGGCGTCTTCCTACGCTTTTAACACACCATCGTAGCGATGGCGATGTTTCATTGACTAATCAGGTTGGAAGTATTATAGCTCGTTGCCTTTTTCCCTCCTCGTGGAACTTCTGCATTGCATTTGTTAATACAAATAGCAAGCGAACTATCTAACACTGAAACTTTGAAATAGTCCCATACTACCGGCGACATGTTTGTTTACTCTCCTGGCTTCACGGCCGCACACCATTTACGTCACAGCCAGGCACGAGTTAGGGAGCGCTGGATTTGTGAAAAACTCCCCTCTTCCTAAACCACTAATACCACAGTACTGGCAAAACGGGAGGAGCCGAGTGAAAAACAAGCGCCCCTCATCCCAATCCACCCACACCGCAGTATTTTTTTCTTTTACCCAAAAAATATATTGTATATTATCGGGGCTATTAATACTGTTATCGGGTTTATTGGGGTGACGTCATAATTCCTAATATCGGACCGATAATTATCGGGCCGATAACGGGCCGATAATTATCGTACACCACTAGATAGAATGGATAGTTGGGTACTGTCATTTAAATTAAAAAAATAACCTTAAGGGACAACTTGAATGGTTTTTTCCTTTTTTTTCTCTTAATGCATTGCATAAAGATCGGAAAAAATCTGTATCGGCAGATTGTCAAAATCAAATGATCGGAATCGGATCGGGAGCAAAAAAAGGTGATCGGGACATCCCTAGATTCCTGTGTAGCTTCAGATCCTGCAGGTCTCCCTTGAAAAAGAGATCATTGATCTCAATGGGATTTTACCTGGATAAATAAAGGTTTTGAATTTAATTGAATTGAGATCTGAGTTGTCTTATTAGTAAGCCTAATTTATACTTTTGTAGCAACACTATTTTTATATAATCTGGCAAAGAAAGGGTTCAGAATCTTTTCTTTTTTTCCTGTGTCATATGTGGCAGCACAAGTTCCTCTTCAGAGAGGGTCTTCAGTACAGGTGGCAATATTGTCACCTGCCTGCGCTCATCTCTGAAACCGGACCAGAGGGCTCGACATTAACGACTGCCCGATGGCCATCTAGTATTTAGCTCGGGCAATGAAGCCTCACCTGCTGGTTGCCCGATCGGGCAATCTATTATGCCAGTATCATGCAGCTCGCGGATCAGTAATGAGTGACCCGACAGTGAAACTAAACATATCTATAACTAGTTTAGGTAGTTTGAGAGGTAATTAAAATAGTTACGTGTGATATTCTAACCTGAAGTGTGTGTTTTGTCCGCTCACCGCTGCATGTGATGATGCAGAGCTGCATGTCGACTCGTCAGCAGCAGCTGATCTCTCTCTCCCGTCAGATTAGACTTCACTCGCGTTTATATCCATATCAATCAGATCCAGCTAGTTCTAGCTAATTATATGACTACCTGCTTATTAAAAGACACCTAAACAATAAGTGTCGCTATGCAACTGGGTGAGGCCACAAAGTATAGCGCAGCATTATGCATGTGTTTACATGCCCACCGGAACCCTGAGGCATTACCAACAGATCAACGCACAATCAACCCACACAGGTTTCTGAGACAGGGGTGAGAGGGCGTCCACCCCGAGAGTGGGGGGGGGGGGGCGGTGTTTTGAATTTTGTCTTGAGCCGTCCCTTATAGATACTGTCTTTTTACGTTAGTGAGCCGACGTCAGCGGCTCCCTCAGGGACTTATTCCGGTGTGAACGTGATTTACTAGATAGTTCCAGCAAATAAAAGTTCCGGGGCAAGGTTCCGGGAACTATTCCTGGGAAAAGTACTTGGTGTGAAAGCGCCTATTATGAACCAAGTGTTTTGTGTGAAGTTGGGAGTCTTTCAGCACGGTGGTTGTACTGTAGTAGCATCTGTCGTTTTAGCAGATATTATGAATGTAAACATTAGCCAGCCGTCCGCAAGTAACTGCGCTGCCGTGGCACATCTCAGAAGCACTCCTGTTGTGTGTAGTGTTAATTTCGTTGACTAAAACTATGACGAAATATGTTCGTCAACGACCTTTTTTTCCATGACGAAAACGAGACGATGACGAGACGGCACCGACGGCAGTAAACAATAACTGTAACGAAATCATCATGCAATATCGTTGACGAAAAGTGACGAGACGAAAATGTAGTTTACTAAATAAAAACTATGCCAAAATCTCTCTTTACTTTCGTTGACGAAATATTATCAAAGATAACGTTACATTTCTGTACATTTCTTTTTCTCCCAGCAGGTCCATTTCCGGTGCTGCGGCAGGGCAGCAGCTGTGTGTCTGTGGTGCGCGCGGCGGCACATTTGAGTTACACCGGGCAGCGGAATAATAAGAACTGTCAGGAAGACTCGGGTCTAACTCATGGTCTAACTAACCTTATGTAACAGAAAATAAAATGGCAACAACAGGGCTTGGGAGTAGTGGTCGCACTCGCGTTAACCGAATACCCCCCTTTCAGCGCGAGTGAGTGATAAATTGTGCACTCGACGGGTAATAATGGATTATGACAGAAATGTTAATCCTGTCCGTCAAAATGACTGACAACGTAAAGTCTAAAGCCACCACTGTGGAGAAAGAAACGATGTGCTATTTGTGATCATTTTCGCTACAATGAGGCGGAGAAAAAAAGTGAATGCATTGTTTTATCAGAAGGGAAGCAATGTGGCCATAACACAGCTGGTAAAAACACCACAAACCTGACCAGATACTCTCTGCAAAGCTGCATTCTAATCAACCTGTGTTTTTCATCAAATAAGGACAAGATATAATCTTATTGTGAAATACGTTTGACTAAAATGACAAATTATTGGTTTTGGCTACACTAGTTTAACTGAAATGTTCTATATAATCTGATGACTAAAAAAGACTCAACAGTTTTCATTGACAAAAAGTAGACTCAAATAATTTGTTTTCTTTGACTAAAATAAGACTAAAATGCTCAGCCTTTTAGTCGACTAAAACTTGACTAAATAAAAACAGGATGAAGGTGACTAAATATGACTAAAACTAAAAAGGAAATGTATCACAGGACTAAGACTAAAACTAAATTAAAAAATAGCTGACGAAATTAACACTGGTTGTGTGTCATGTCTTGTGAAAAACCCGCTAATAAAACTGAAACTGACTTGAAACTAAAATACTTCAAAATAACAGACGTGCTGTCTTATTTACATACGAGTTATTCTCCTGCATGTTGTACCCCAATATTTTCCTCACCCGTCTCTCTCCCTTCAGCCTTCACTATGTTCCGCTAACATTGGCTTTATCACCTCGGCCAATAGCGTGACCTCTATATGGGGAGGCAGGACATCTAGAGCACTAAGGCTTCATCTGATTGGTCAATGCAATGTTTTCTATCGCAGATGTTGATATCGGGATGACGATAGATTTTCGATATATTGTGCCGCCCTAGCCGGGAGTTAGCTTTTTAACAGAGGTTGCAAATTACTTTTCTTTGCATGACTCTTTCGAGGAGCAAAAACGGCTAACATGAACATTTACATTTCTATGTTCGCAACAACAAAAAGTCAGAATAAGCACAAAGTAATGTTATGTGTGTATCTTCTGCTTGGTAATTTTCGTTGTATTGTTATTGTGAATTAAAATCAAAGTAAAAATTGGACAAAACAGATAAATCTAAACGTGGGACCATCTGATATATTTGCAAATGTGACGTGAATTTGCTGTCCTCTGTTGTACAGGTGGAATAATTTGTTGCACTGAACGGATTATCATGAACTCCCATACTCCATGCCTCACTTGTACTTTGATAAACAAACAACTGGTAACTGGTCAAATACGAATTTTGAGCCTTACCTTATTCATGTTTCCAGCTTGCTGAGCATTCATCACGTTGTGTGTACCCATCTGAGGCACTCCTTGGGTGAGTGTTTCTGCCAGCACACTGCCTCCAACACCAGGTCCAGCACCCACTTGTGCCCCCTGCATGCCTTGGCCCTGATATTGCATACCAGGTCTACCACGGCCTGCCGGTCCCAGAGCCCCATTCATCACTTGTCCTGCCATGACCCCATGACCCTGCCCACTGTTCAACATGGCCTGGTTAAAGCTCATGCCCGTGCTTCCATTGCCTTGTCCAGCTGCACCTCCCTTTTGGGCCTGGGGAGACTGGTGATTGGGAGAGCCCTGCCGCAGTGGACTTTTACCGAGCACAACACCTAGCTGGCTTCCCACCATGCTTCCTTGTTGGGCGCTGGCAGAGTTGAGACTACTTCCCAATATGGAGGAGCTTCCCGGTCGTAGGAGCTCCGACAGCTGCTTGTGTTTGGCTGCGGCATCAGGAACGATAGAGTTGAGACCAGGACCCCCTCCACCTGGACCGCCATTAGAAGACATTCCCAAGTCTCCATTGGGGATGAGCTCATCTGGAAGGTCGTTTTCCAGGTCAAACAGAGACACAAGATCTAAAAAAGAAAGAAAGGGAATTAGCTGTTGATTTGTACCTTGACATAGTACGACTTCCCTGCCTTTCCACTTTGTCACCACTCAGATTTCGTCTTAGTTATTTTGATATTATGTACGTTATGTTTTTCAATATGTTGTCAAAAAAAACTTTCATAACCAAACTCCATGGAATCGACCTTTGAAATATGACTACTTTTGTTTATATTTTGAAGACAATGTCAAAAAGCCAATGGCATTGAGTAATGCCTTGCAACTCTCGTCACCAACTACTACTCACATAAACTAACAAAGCACCTCTGTGTCTTGGTACAGTTGGTTTTTCTCACATGATACAAATCAACATGAATAACAAAACACATACTAAAGACCACTTTTTCAAGTCCTTTCATTATCATACAAATAATTGCCGGAAACAATTAAATTCTCTTTTCTGGTAATTTTAACGCCACACATCAGGATTGTGTGTTTAGGCCGAAACTTTGTTGTTCTTTATGGCAACAAATCAAAAATATCGGATCATTGTCAATTTATCTTCAAATTGTTTATGAAACCAAGCTCCACCTTAAATTACGGCCCGTCCACACACAGGCATGAAATATTTCAAAGCTTCGCCCATTCACTTGAATGGGGTGACGTAGAAGAATCTTCGCCGAACTGCATTGTGGAGAGCGGAGCATGGCTTTGCAAGCATCGTGAGCATCAAAAGTTGAGCAATGTTCAACTTTTGATGCTCCCGATGCTTTCGAAGCTGGCATCAGCCAATCAAATCCCGTTTATGCAAATCCTGCCAGTACAAGCGCTAGCCAATCAAACCGCGTGCAAGCTGGGAGAGCCAGACCGCAGTTCATTTCCTCATATTCCAAACGAGAAAATACGGTAGCAAATCACCCGGTTCTTTACGACCAGAACTATTTACCGGGATACAAACCGGAGGAACCAGGCATGGAGGGAGGTGGCAGAGACAGTGGGTGAAACTGGTAGGTTTTCGCCTGTTTGGGGATTTTATATCCAGTTTACTTCGTTTTAACATTGCTATTTTTTTCTAATAAAAAATGTAATGCATTATTATTATTATTTATTATTATTGCTTTGTATGTCGGGGGCGGGAGATTCATGTGATTGGTTGTTGGTCGCGTGAAATCGCCAAGCTTCAGACACGCCCAGCATCAAGATTTTTCCAGATTTTTTTGATGACTGTGTGTGGACGGGCCGTTGTTTATCTGTAAAACATTTAAAAATCAAATCTATGTAGATGAACACAATGTAACTTTGCAGTGTGCAACATTTGTATCACTGGAGGATTACTTATGCTCTTGTGCAGACATGGGCAAACGTGCGTACACTACAAGAGCCCAGTACCTGGGGTAAGAAAGAAAGGTGCATATAGGAAAGGTTTTAGCTCTTCAACTGACAGCATTCTTGTGGCTGTGTTAAAAAAGTGAACGATAACATATACAGGGTATATGCAGGAATCCTGAAGTCAAATGTAAAACCTTTTAAGACCTTTTTTAAGACCCTTTCCATACATTTTAAGACCTCTTTGCCACTTGGAGTTTTAACCGGTTACATTGGCGACACACTTTACCTCACATTTACTATACAGTATTGATTGTCCTTCCTCCTTATCTTCCAACCATTTGGACGCAAACTTGCATTACCCCATAACGATGTTGCTTAAAGAGCCTGTGACACGAGTTTCCCCCATCATCCAAACCCATCAATTTGAGTAAATATTGTCCCCTTGAAAACCGTTACTGAACTGATTTTGGATATTTGTACTTTGATAACCATTAATCTGCCCTTCAATGTTGACCATATTCTGGATCTTCTCGGGATTCTTTAAGTCCCGCCAAATTATGTGTGACGTCATTGCGGGCCAAGAGCTCCAGCTGCACCGTTCAGGATCCCAGCATCTGCATGTAAACGCACGATGGCGCACACAGCAGCAAGCTCAGACAGCGATGACAGTTTAATTTTGAACGTGTCTGAGAGCTCATATGAGGCTGAAGGATCGGTTTATGTTGTATCTGTTAGAAGTTTAGGAATTAGGTGCGTCAATATGGGCGATCATACGGTCATGTAGCCAGTGGTGGACTGGGACTAAAAATCATCCCGGGACTCTCGACCGGCCCACTTCGGTACCGCTAGTAAATTGTCAACAGGGGGAGTGGGGTATGTCAGGGGCGGCGGGTGCTGTAGGCTAGGGAAGGCTAAGCCTTCCCAAATATTTGTGTCACTGCATCCTGGTAAAATACAAATATAATGTATAATGTCTGTGTCTTTGACATTAGCGCTGCTAGCCACCTGTGCCCTGTACTACGAAGCCAGTTCAACATACTCAAACATATCCAGGGTATGTTTGAGTAACAAACAAACTAACAACAACAAACTAACAAACGAGATCTCGCTAAGCGGTCCTACGACGCTGGTTATCAACTCGGTAAATCAAGCCAGGGTTTCTCTCACCAGCTGAGAGCGCGTTCACATGAAAGGGGCGGGATTAGCTACATTTGACCAATCACAAACAAGGACAAGTGTACTGACAGCGCAGCGTCATACTTCATTAATGAAAAGAAAACTAATATGAGCTTTAAACATCCATGACTTAAACATATAATCCAGGATACAAGCCACAGAGTTGCACCTGCAAGGTGAATACAGAACAACTTGTTAAAAAATAACTAGGCCTACCGAGTGTTTGAAAGCGTATAGTTTTATGATATCACTGCCCCTAAGACACGAGTGGATCTGACTTTAAATGACATTTGACTCGAGTGTTTCGTCAACATAATGTGTTGCTTAAAATAATACTTCTGCATACAGTATGTGACACTGTAAGTGTTGCACGGCCAGATACGGCTGGAGAAGCTGACTCAGATAAGGAAATATATGATATATTATGATATTATATGATCGATGATCTGATTGATGATGTAATATGAATGATAAGTGCGACACGTCGCCGTCTTCTCTGCATACGGCAGTTTAAACTATATTTCCTTTATCCTGTAATATGACTTGGGAGATTTAAACTCCGCACACTGAGTTGATCTCTTTTCTATAGACGCCGGAGGCGGGCAGCGTCAGGTAAAAAAAGTTATTTAGCCTTCCCAAACCTGAGCCACAAGCGCCGCCTATGGGGGATGTGCTAGTGACTTATACCGGCCCATCGGGATTCGTCCCGATGGCCAGTCCGCCACTGCACCCAGCCCACGTAAACTGTCAACGGGGGGACCCTTGCTGCGGGGAAACGGTGGACCTAGTGTCCCGATCGGAGTGGGAATAATAATAATAATCCGTGCATTTTATCCATTATTTTCCCCAACATTGTGGTGAAAAAAACCACACGTTTAATCCATGTTGGTGTACTACAACTACAAAAAGCATCGGCTTGTTTTCTCATCAGGAAATGCAGACCGGCTCAAACAAACGATTTTTAAATCATCATCCTCACGATCATTTAATGTATCATATGTTCGCCGAATTGACATGAAAGCACTAATAAATGTAGTTTAATCCACTTGAGTTTACAACTACAAAAATAATCGATTTGTTTTTATATCACATCCTACGGGAGGAAATTCAGCAGCTCTCACTACCAATTTTTAAATCCTAATTTAATCATCATCTTCACCAAGATCATTTATGTTTATGTTCGCCGAATTGACATGAAAGCACTGACAAATATGAATATACTGTAGTCAACTTCATTACAACGTTATTAACGTGCCTAAACTCAGTAATTCACCATTTCTACGCATGACAACACACTTTGTCCGTGTTTGGCTCTCTCGCTGCACAGTGAAGCGTTCCCGTATTGACGTCACTTCCGGCTTCCCCCAAAACTTCAAAATGAGTCCAAGGAATTCCCCCGCGATGTTCGAAATTATTGATATTTATCGGAACGGTATCGCACCTTCTTTTTTAAACTGACGGTTCGAGATTACTAGTAGCCCAATATTTCATTGCACAACAGTTGTTGGGGGGCTGTCACAGGCTCTTTAACAACCGGCGTAAACGGACCTTCGCACGCTATCAAGCAGTGAGCGTGCAATGTCCTGTTCAGATCAGGGCTCTCGACTAACTTTTTTCCCCATCCTCCCGGAACCGTCCCGAAATACAATCCAAGCCGTCCCGAAATTAATGTGGACCGTCCCGAATTTAAAATGTTAGTTTTTCTACATTATCATTAGTTAAAAGCATTCAAAGTTACCTTTAACATAAATAAAACATCATACAAATCATTAGATGATAATTCATAAACTTTTTTATTTGAGTAAATCATTCAATCACATAAACAAAGGCCAAATATATTTAAACAAACACACAAATGAGAAAATTACTCTAATATTGAAGCCAATCAAGTCCCATCCAAATCACAAAAAAATCCAACACTGTGTCCTGAAGACAGAACCCAGAGTAACCACTAACCAGGATGACAGTCTGTAACACAGTCAGGAGGCCTTTACAAACGGCCCTGCCCCCTCACACCCAAGCCCCCAGGAAGTGCGCCGGACTCAGATGAAAATATTCGTGCTGGCCAAACGGCGGTACTACACTTCCGTTTGGTTGCCAGGCCCGGAAACACTTTTTCCCATTGACTTACATGGGGAAAGAGTGGTCTGTAACTCGTTGGATAATTTTTTTTTAACTAAATAAACTACCCAGTATGAACACTTGTATAGCCCTTATTAAAAACATTCGTTTCTCAAGTTGTAAAAATGTGCTAATAACGTTATTCTGAGAGTTATTTCCCTCTGCATTATGAACGCGCATCTAACCCACGGGACCGCGCCGCCCGGCACGTTCATGTTACGTGTCCCGACCAATCAGAGCACACTGTGCTCACAGGGAGGGTGGGGCTGGAGCTATTGGAGCTACAACGAGCCGTTAAAGGCAGAGAGTGAAATTCAGTGAATACACGTAGTTTACAGAGATGCTGTTTGAGAAACCAATGTGAGTTGCGTTTATCTTTACCCATGGATGCACAATAAGAACGGATCCATATCGTCTTACTGCCATCCCACGGAGCTGTAATAATGGATATATTGCACATGTTTGCTGTAATTCATTATCATACTACATGGGCTGTATGATTAAATCTTGTACCGTAAATGTTGTATTAAATAAAGTTAATATTACCGACATTATTAACGTCCCTGTAGCTTCGTATTGCACTAAGAAGCTTATTGCACTGTATTTAAATAAATATATATATATATATATATATATATACTAGGGGTGTAACGGTACACGTACCCGTACCGAAATTATTCGGTATGGGCCCTTCGGTTCGGTACACATGTGTACCGAAGTGTACCGAACGAATATAACGTTAAACGTAAAAAAATTGAGAACGTGAATAACTTCTTGGAAGTAATCTCAGGTGCTGCGTCGCAGCATTCAGAGTGATTTGCTCACATTGGGTTCAACGCGTCATAGAGCGAGCAAGTCATTTCATTGGACGAGAGGCATTCTATGAGAGCTGGTCAGAGGGATGCGTTCAAATGTAGTCAGTAATTTGAGGAACTATCGAAAATTAATGGCGAACGCAAATAAAGTTGAGCTCGAAAATCCTCCAGCATCATTGAAGTCTCCGGTTTGGGAACATTTTGGTTTCGCAGTTACGAACAAGGATGACGGACAAAGACAGGTGGACCGAACCAAAGCTGTTTGTCGGCATTGTTCAACTAAAATTGGTTACGTGGCTGGCAATACATCAAACTTGCACACTCTTGAAAAGGCATCACCCGAACGTGAATATCACCGGTACCAAAAGAAAATGACTGAAGTGCAAACCCAACTCCCGCTAGCATGTAAGCCTCCACCACTCGCAGAGAGTTCAGACCGAGCCAAAGCTATTACAAACGCCAAATATCCTTATGTTGCCATGTTAGCAAAGCGCTACCTGGCTGTATCTGCTACCTCTGTCCCTAGAGAGGGTGTTCTCCACAGCAGGAGACATTGTTAGTGCCAGCAGATCTGCCCTTTCGGCAAGCAATAGGCGCATTCACACCGCGGTACTTTTCCCACAAAGGTTCATGCGATCTTAGTTCATGAGAACCTTTTTACCCAGCTCTTTTGTGAGAAAAGAGCTATATTTCTGATTGGCTGGGCGGATTACAAACCCCGCCAAACTCCCATAAAGTTTTGTGAAGCTGCCATTTTATTATCCTTGCATTAGCATTATTAGCATTAGCATTAGCCCAGCGCAGAAACGCAGAGAGACTAACTTATGGCAACACAAAATAAAACATGGGAGCGGTGGAGATGAGGAGGTGTCGGCGTTCTGGCGATTTACTCGGAAGGCTTCAGTAGAAGCTGCTGGGACTCCCAGCAGCTTCTACTGAAGCCAGTCCCCAACTCCGGGGACTTCCGGCCGGGGACTTTGGGCGGCAGTATACGCCGTGAAGTGGTTTGCGGCCTGCCAGTAAACCCAAAGCAGAAGAAGAAGAAGTGACGTCAGCGGCTTAATTTGCCTAATCCACCCCCAGGGATTTATTCCGGTGTGAACGCGATCTGTACTTAGTTCATGAGAACTAAAGAGTTCACATGAACTAAGTTCTCATGAACCTTTGTGGGAAAAGTACTGCGGTGGACAAGTTCATCTTTCTTTCAAAAAAACATGAAAATACAATGACAAGCAAGTCATAATGTCAAACTGGCTGCTTAGGTGCTAGTACAGTACAGTTCAAATACAGATTATTTCAGTTCATCGAAATGCTGCAGCTTAAATGTTTATTTTATTATATTTTGTATTTATTTGAGTGAATACATTATCCACAGTTTAATAATAATAAAAAAAAATATATATATATATGTTTTGTTTTGTGAAAAAAAATTCTGCTGTACCGAAAACGTACCGAACCGAACCGTGACCAAAAAACCGAGGTACGTACCGAACCGAAATGTTTGTGAACCGTTACACCCCTAATATATACAGTGCAATAATAATAATTTCATGCTAAATGAAGCTCTGTTGGATATCACTAGATCCTGTTACAGCGTAATATAAGTACATAACGATTGATGTGTACATTAGCATCATTACTAGCTAGCCGCTAGCTGCTAACTGCCGCCTCGTTCATATCAAATCCATGATAACAACAATCCATTACCATGCTGTCATGAACGCACGGTGCTGTTACGTGTACGCAAATTGACGTGCTTGATGTGAACGAGCATTTTGGTTAAAGTTGCGCATGCTCTATGAGTGTACATACGGGTAATCTGTGACGTTTCACTCTCTCAAAAGTTGGGCCATTTTATCATCATGCGCTAATGAGCAGCTCTCATAGGAATGAATGAGGCCCCGCCTCCCACGCTGTATCCAGTTCTTATTATACATCCATGCCTCACACACAGACGGGAGAGAGAGATCTCATCTAGATTGGAAAGCTCGACAAATACATCATAGACGCATGTTGTAGTCTTATTGCATATTAGAAACGGAGTTGGTGAAACTAAAACTGCGATATAATGTGTATGTAGCAATAATACATATGACATATATTTTTTAAATGTCTCCAGTACAGATAAAAAGTCCGATAACGTCGGAGCTTAACGTTACCACTGTCTTTAATAATTCCGGCCCGGGGCCCGTTTAACACCGGGGCTCGGTACCCATCCCTACATGGGGAGAGGCGCAGCATATTGCTAAGGACTAAATACGATGGAGAGTTCTCATCTCAGCCTTATTACCCATAGGGGATGAAGAGGAGTAAGTAAATAAAGAGGCCGGCGCTCCAGGGTCTGGTTCTGCTGTGCATTTTTGTGATGTAACGGTAAAACATTTCAGAACTCCTCCACGGGATGCCATTGTACATCACTCAACCCGCGAAATACATACACTCAGTACATAGCTAGACCCGCGAATTTGCTGCGGGCCAGGAATTCGCTGGCACAGCCAGCTGGGCGGCTGGCTGACAGCCAGCGGCACAGCTGTAGCTACGTGTGTGTGTATTTCGCGGGTTTCTTAATGTTTTGTGCGTGTGTGTTTATGTTGACAAGGAGGTTTAATAACTGTGTGCTACATAAAACGTGCAGTCGGTTTCATTTTCATCGCCGTTTGTAGTAGAGTTAGCCGGGTATTTTTATTTTAACTCTCGTCCCAAATTCGTCCCAAAATTATTTTGTATCCTCCCCGATACTATTTTTTTCGGCCCCGGGACGACGGGACGTCCTTAAGCTCGAGCCCTGGTTCAGATGACGTCAAATCCAACGGGATGCCATAAATAAACTACAGAATCACACTACACACCTACACAATGATTACATTCAGCCAGACTGTAGAATACAACCTCTTTGGACAATTTATATACTTAGTGAAAACAAGCAACAAAATGTAATACCTTGGAAAATGCCGTTTAATACTTTTTAATAGCCTTAATTTTTGCTAAATTGATTTATCATCATTTATTTAAGACCCCGCGGACACCCTGATATAACAAACATAAAAAATTAATAGAACATTAATGAGGGTCAGCCCAAATCACACATTTATGCCAACGTCCTTCACGTCAAGGTGTGATAGTGCCTGTGTGTGTCAGCCAATAGAGATCTTACAGGCCTTAACAGCCACACCCCCACACACGCCTAGCTCAACGTCTGGGCACACTGGATTACTTAGGTTGGAAAGAAATCCAACCTGTTAATTTATGAAATATAGTGCTAATCAAGGGAATCTTGAATATGACAGCCACGCTTTAAATAGAGTGCCCAACCTTGTAACACAGCAACTTGTCTCAGAGTACAGCAAGAGATATGAATGGTGCATAGTTGAGAGCAAGCACCTGTTCATTGCCCCAGGCCTATTCAGAAACAGAATTTAAACCACACAAAAGTTTTAAAAAAGTAAAAAGTGCCTCCAGCACGGTAACTATTTTCTATAGGCTGCAAGTACAATTTGAACTTGCTTGTTACACAACAAGGATAAGATGAGCATATCCAGCAGCACGCAATCATATGCCAAGTAGTGACAGCGGAACCAATGACTAACCAAAGAATCCGAACACTTGGGTCACACTTATCTCACCTGAGGAATATATTGATGTTGCCGGTTGTATCTGACCAAGAGCTTTACAGAAGCCACATGAACATTTCCAATTGACTAGTCTGGTTGATAATAACAGACTTTGCAGATGACTGCTTCAACAGAGTCAGAGAGATTGAGATGGAACGGCTAAAATGCAACTCCTCTCTCAAAGGTATAGATGGAGCAAGGTTGTTACATTATCATTACAGCGCTAAAGGGACATAGACTTATGGTGGAAAGCTAAACATGGGGAACCTTAATATTTCATTGCAAGGGCTCCCTCGACCAAAAGCACTGGGATGTTTTTCATTGGATTTTGGAATATTGCAGAAAAGTAGTAGCCATAAGTAATGCTTGACGACGTTGGGAATTCTCATTTAGTTAATAATTTAGATATATCGTAGTTTTTTTTCACCGTAATTAAAGTATTAGATTTTATTGTGCAGTAAGAATTAGATGAAAAAATTGAAATGTCATGCCTAATTCAAAAAGTGATAAAAGCAGCGTGCCAGGCTATTTTCCAGACATCCGATTGGCTGTAGATTTGTAAAACTTGTTATAAGGTGTTTTATAAGAAGAGCTCTGATGACTTCAAGATGTGCAAAATTAGTGTGGCACTTATAAAGCTTGGGCTGCAGTGATTTGCAGTGTTTATGAAGACCACAGCCACTTTTCTAGCAGACAGACTTGATTTGAATGAATGACACAGCCTACAGTTTCTTTCTGAAGTATATGATACGAAGGTTAAAAGCAGAAAGAGGAAAAAGGTAGAAGAAGGCAACAGGTCTGATGGAGGTGGCTTTCAGCGCCACCCACCACTCTTCTCATCTCAATCAATGGCACCTCTGCTGACACTTTAGTCAGCAGATCCAGAGTAACGTCTGCCATGCTGGCGGAAGGCAGAACTAACGCTTGACAGTTTTAAACAACAGGTAATGGTGGTGTAGCTGAATAATGCAGACCCAGGGGATGGTGACCATTCATACTAGCCAGACAAAGGAGGGGGAAACCCCGCTAGGTGAACAGGAGGGTTGGAAAGTGGCTGCCCTTTCTCACCCCTGGCGCTGACACGCCCACTCAGCCATACGAATGAAAACCAACCTGGCACTTGCTGGTGGCTACGGGCACACGCATATGCCGACACGGGACCAGAGCACCATAAAAAAACTGTCACATATTAACATAGACAACAAACACAGACTGCTAATCTGTAGCTGTCAGTGACAGCTCAGTGTGCGGTGGGCTAGATGTGGCAAAGGGAGATGTCTTTGCTATCTGTCAGGCCAGCAATAATGGAAAGGCTTTACCAATTACCAACTCAGTAAGTCAAATCCATAGGGTATCCTGTTATAATAATATATTTGTAACACAAGTAATAATTGCCATCATGAATTCAATTTTTAAAGCAACTAAATACATCTTTTTAATTTTAATCTTGTCCTGCATCAACATCCAAAGTAAGAAGGAATCCATTTTTTTTTTATTATGAACCACATCTATCTGGTACCTGAAATTAATATGAACAGATACATTGCATCCATTGACTGCAAATCCAATTCAAAGAAATTAAGTTAATGTAACTGAACAAGTACAAGAGAATAGAAACAAGGCTGTAAGATACAGGTTCCTCAGATATCTTTCTGAATTTTTTTCTAAGAATCGGGGCTTTTTCAACTAAAGAAAAAAAAAGTACTTATCATTCCATCTGCGGGGTGGCCCCTAAAATCTTCCCAGTGTACTTAAGACCCTGAGCTGCGTCCAGAACTTCAAAGAAAGTAGGTCTACAAGAGACGTGTGCAACTTCTTACTGAATACATGTGTTTGTGAGCGTGTGTGTATTAGTGTAAACTGAGACAGAAAGAGCTTCTGGCAGCAGCAGTGGGGGAGGAGTCAGTCTCGGTGTCAGACTGCTTTATTGCCCAGAGAAATCTTCGGTCACTCCTCAGAGAAGATGAGCTACCTCGGAGGAAAACTTAGGACTGTCAATGACCCCCCCCCCCCCCACCACCACACTTAAATCATGCCCACATGGATAGGAAACTATATACATTTGCACACATCTTGTGTCCATATCTTTCTGTTTGGTGATCATGCCACAACCGTGTACGTGCATGCATGCGTGAGTCATGGCAAGATATCTGGATTAAGAGGTTGCTTTTTATTTGCACAGCATGAAAGAAAGGCCAAATGAATGGGCTGTGATTTTTAAGCAGAGGTCAATAATTTGTGCGGCCCTCGAAGGATGTTGAAAACATTGAAATGGCCCTTGAGAGGAAAAAGGTTCCCCACCCCTGGCCTAAAGGATACCAACAAAGCTATGTTCATGAGTAAAGTTGCTAAACAACCAAAGACTGGATGGACGATAAAGATACAAGCAGTATTATACTACTAGATTATAAGCATGATGAAAGTGACTTGTCAGCCCAATGTTTCCAGCCTTTGTAATAAGAAAACAATATTTAAGCCAAACAATGCACTTCATGTAAAATTGGAAACGTTTTTAGTTCTTAAGTAGAGTTGCAATTAGGGATAAGCTGATCAAAATATAAATCAACTACGACTAATTACTTCTTTATTATTCATCTTAATTCAGTTTAATTTGCCAACATTCAGTTTCTCCAATGTCTGAAATCAACTGTTTTCTCATCATTGTAAA
Source organism: Gymnodraco acuticeps (assembly GCF_902827175.1). Taxonomy (NCBI): domain Eukaryota; kingdom Metazoa; phylum Chordata; class Actinopteri; order Perciformes; family Bathydraconidae; genus Gymnodraco; species Gymnodraco acuticeps. The sequence continues at coordinate 2,293,179 of NW_022990238.1, forward strand.
TACAATATACTGTGGTTTTGGACAGCGGTTGGACAAAACGTACATTTAAAGATTTGCCCACGAAATGGGTAAAAAGTTACCAACTTATTTACGCATTTATATACGATTAATCTAAAAAAAGTTGATTTATAGTTAGTTGCAGCCCTACTCTAAAGACACTATCCTGTAATTGGTCTGACAACTAGTCCAACTAATTTGTACTCTACTTTCTACTGAAAGACACATTAAATCGTCTTCCTCGTGTTAAATATAAAAATATCTCATGTGACTGCATGGCCAACTTTAAAAACAGTATCAGCAGGTTTCTCTCTTCAAAGTCACTATCCATATGACGTCCATGTAAAATCTGTGTAGGTCAAATTGATGTCCAAAGGTTGCATTGAAGTTTGAATTGGACAGTCTTGGAGATTATGCATATGTGATTCTCTTTTACTAATTATTATGAAAACTTAATATTACTATGAAAACCGACTCATCTGTCAACACAGCAACTATATAAAAAGTAATCAAATGTATGTGGGTTAAAAGGGTTTATAGAACAGTTCTTCCAAAAATGCACCTGTTACATGGCCAGGGGGGTGGCTTGCTTCTGGACAGTAATAGTTGATATGATAACTACAACAAATAATGACCACTGGAAAATGTCCCATAATGTATAGGGCCAGTGATGTTCAAGATGATATCAAATCTAACAAATGTATTCTGCATTTCCATATAGCACTCTTTTTGGGATATGTGTGCTAAAAACATTCTCCCCAGATATACGTTTCATCCAATGTGGGGTCGTCCAGTATATTTTTCTGGATACATTTGAATCCTGGCCATTCAAGCATTTTGTTGAATGAAAGAAGGGTTGAGCATTCAGTGGCAGACTGACCTAGTGGAGAGAGATTATCTTTCTGTCAGACAACCCAGGTTCAAGTGCCTGCTCAGTCTTTGCATTGCTGAAGAGGCAATGAGCACGAGTCAAATCCAACTCCAGGGATACAGATGCAGCTTTTCCTTTGTGATGGTGAGCAAAAAGCTAAATATTGTTTTCTAAAGAGCGATCACATGACTTTTTGATTTAATCATGAATGGCTAATAAAATGTAAAGGTACAATGAGACTAATAAAGACAGCATCAGACCAATAATGTGTCAAAAGGTAAAGAGAAAACCAACCTATGCAAATGAGCTGTCAACACTTTATTCAACTATTATCTCAGATGATATGATGGGTGAGCACGATTATGTGTTATTCAACCCTACAAGAGTGAAAAGTTGGGACACTACTACTGTTGAGGAATTCAGTGATGAAGAGGTAGTGAGTTTGCACTTTTAAAATTAATAGCATTTTCTGAATCTGCTGTTAATGTATTCAAACCAACCTGTTGGGACTTTAGTACTGTAGTTGCCATGTGACATTAGCACAGCACAACTGAAGAGGCGAATTGGTTGACTTTACTATGGCACTTTTCCTAAAGTGGATGCATCCTAACCAGAAAACATCAACGCGATAAAGGGTGCAGGTTTAATACATGTATATCTTGTTGCCGTAGCACACCCTCCTTGTCAGTCAGTTAAATGTCTAAAAGCATGTCTTACCTGGGCCATCTGATACTGGGAGAGGTGAATTAAGCTTGGGTCTCTTTGCAGTGGGGGGTCCGACGTCCAGCAGATTGTCAGCCATCCTGGTCGGGATATTTTGTGAATGGTTTATGTTGCAGAAAAATAACAACGGGACGAGTCCACGTTGTCCACTTCTGGCTTGTAAAAAATGTAACTTTTCCTATCGTTTCGCGTAAAGGAGCAATGCAACTGTTTTTTTTCTTGACTGGCAGACTGGCTAAATGCTGCCTGGAGAAAAGGGTTTCAAAAGAAAGGCAACAGCGCCACGCTTCGCCGCCGAAGATCACCCCATGATAATCCAACACCCAACACCCACATAATTATCCTCAATAATAACGTCCAAAAATTATTTCCGTTCGAGAAAAATAAATAAAAATCAATCATAAAATATTACACAAGGCGTAAGCAAATCCCTTTCTCCGCAGATCGCCGGTTTCACGTCTGTACAGAATCATCTTTTTCGCAGTCGAAACGAGCAGCCATAAAATCAATTTTGGGCTTAAATAAAAAGAGCAAAATTCAAAAAATATTTTCTATGAAGTGGATTATTTTTGTGGTCGCTGTCTCCCGGTAAATTCAGCGTCTCGGGACGGAGATACGGCGAGAAACGGCGCTCTCCAAAAGGGAAATCAAATATACAGTGGGCTTTCGAGACGGTAAAAACCCGTGTAATCCTCACATGTTTGCATTATTTCTCATCGGAAGGACTAACACTTCGATCTTCTGCACGAAAAAACCCGTTTGAGCCTCGTCTGAGTAGCTCCGATCGGTTTTTAAAATTAATGCTCCCCCCGAAATCCCGATTCTGAGCCGCGTCAAGATGGCGGCTGTTGATTCCTCCGATACAAAAAAAAACTTTTTTTCTTCCCAGCTAGACTGTGGGGGGAGGAGGGAGAGGTGTCGCGCTATGACGCCCTGACGTAAACCTGTATCCCACCGTACGTCATGTGGACGTACGCTAAACTGCCCCTAGGGGTGCAATAACCCAACAAATACACTATGTTGTTACTTTGCTTTAACTTTACAAACACACAGAGGTGGGATGTAACTAAGTACATGTACTCAAGTACTCTTCAATTTTGAGATAATTAAGTACTTTACTTGAGTGTTTCCATTTTATGCTACTTTGTACTTCTACTCCACTACAATTCACAGGTAAATTGTGTACTTTTAATCCACTACATGTATTTGGTATCTTTAGTTACTTTGTAGATTTGGATAAATAATGTGAAATATAATCAACACTTAAATAGGACCTTAGCAACACCTGGAGTAAATCCACAAGTATTTAAAACTAGCTGCACGTTTACCAGCTTTGATAAACACTTTAATAATGCATCAATAATAATAATCAAACATATAATAAATATGATTCTGAAATGGACCAATTTGCATAATAAGTAATTTTACTTCTAATTTGATGCTAATACTTTTGTACTTTAACTTGGGTTACCTTTGAATGCAGACATTTGACTTGTAACAGAGTATTCCTACACTCTGGTAAGTTGTACTCAAGTACAAGATCTGAGTACTTCTCCCCCCTCTGCAAACACACAGTAGTCAACACTCCAATATATAAAATACAGCTCGTATTATCAGTGGTGGAGGAAAGTAACAACATGGTGAGGAGAATGGTATACTTTTACTTCAAGTTTATCCGACAGCTATCTATATTTTACAATGTTCTTTCATGCAAAGCTTGTAAAATGTGAATCACGGCCACGCATTATACCTTGAAATAAACAAATGTGTTGACATTGTCTCCTTGTTGTACAAATGTATGATAATACACACCATTAAAATGTTGCGTACAAGAAAATATGTCATTGCTAAAACATCCAATAATGTAAGATTCTGTGAAGTGGCTGTTATGCATAATGAGCACCTTTACCTACTTAACATTTTACTAATGATACTTTTGTACTTAACTTTAGTATATTTTTGAATGCACATTTTGTTAAACCGTTCGTCTCCTTATGTAAACCATTTGATTAAGTCTTATTAAAGTATAACATTAAAGCATTATATTACAACCACTTTCTATTCAGATCTACCATATTCACATATATAAAACACTTCCACTTGAAGTCAATGTGTTTAATGTAAAAGCTAAATAGTACCTAACTAATATAAGCTAAATGTAAGCCTACCTACATAATTTAAAGTAATAGTATGTATAATGCAGCATAACTTACCCTTCTATTTTGCATATAAGATTTCCATTACTCATTCAGTTACTTGTAAGCAGAAATTAATATTGACACTAGTTTGAATTAGACTGAATTTTAAACTACTTTATTTTATGTTGGGTAATTTAATCTATGGCAATGTTAAATATTGTATAACAGCGCTTAATGTTTTGTTTGTGAAATCTCAATCTACAAAAGCAACAAGGCAATGCAAAGTATAGTGTAAAATACATACAGTATAACACAGCATCAAATACTAAAGTAAAGTACAAAATACAGAATCAGAAGTAGCGACAGGGTACACTGTAAATTCAACCAGACAAAATGTACCATCATTTTATTTTATTCAATTGTGACCTTCACTTGCATTTACCCATTAACGTGCTATGTACACAAACATTTCTAAATAAAGCAACAATGCCTTAAAACTTGGCTGTAGCAGGCTTCTGAAATACTGCCTAAGTGCAGACATCTAGCAGTGTCTCGCCCATTTTATTAGCCCACTTTTTATTTTTAGAAAAAGAAATAAAGGACGAAGCCTTATTGTCTTGCATGTCATACTTTTTGAGATGATACAAATGGAGCATTGCTTACAAAAACACACAACCACACAGTTTTACAAACACACTTTTTTACAGACATGCAGGCAAACTGAACTAACAAGTGTTATTCCAACATAGTCAAATTACACAGTTCTTTAGACTATTTAATACTCTAGTACATGCGTCTATATAAATAATAGAAAATGCTCAGAAACTATACAATATAAAGCCATACTATACATAAAAAGTGAGCTCCTTTCCAAATGTCCGTTAACAGTGAATATATAAATGTTATTGAACAAGCACAAGATAACCTGCAAATTAAGGAGAAAATAAGATACAAAAAAGCTCTAAGTGATGGCAATAACACTCTTTGGCATCAACATTTTCACAGTGTGCCATTCTGCTGGGTCAGAATGTCACTTACATCTCGATAAATCAACCCAAAGTAATTTAGAATCATGTTGGTAGAAAAAGAAAAGGGCAGAAAATAGAAAACACAGCTATGTAATTATTCTTGTTTATCCCAAATACAATACTTATAGAAAAAAATGTTATCAAAATAACCAAGGAAGGAAAAAAAGAAATGTTTACTTGACACTGAAGTATCTTGATCTAGATTAAACACTTAAATAATAACAAATATTATTCTAAAACTACCTTTATTTTAGGCTGGTAAAAGGGTTGTGTGCCCATAAGTGTAAAGGAAGGCATTTCCCCTTTCAAACTTAAGAAAAGGCACTGCTTTTTTTACCTTAGAAAACATCTTTTAAATTAAAGGTATTTATAGCACAAAAGTTAACATTATCCTGCAAAGCTTAAGATACATATTTAGTGTAAACGAAAGCAACACAGAGCAGACAGTGAAAAAAAGTAGAAAGTTAAAAGGCACGAACAAAACAGCCAATTATTAACTTATTAGGCATTTGTTAAAATAACTTTGATGATAAAAGAAGGAAAATGTGTCCCTTATGTTGTATGCATTATTACTTTAAAATACTGATTGGTTTAAGTGATGTTAAAGATATTGAAATATCAAAAGACACTGAAGTGGATGTCATGGTAAAACGCGTTTGCCTCTGAGCACACAATCCTTTTTGTTAAGAAAACAATAAAAGAGAGAACATGTAACAGCAACCGAGATGTACAGTTTAATCAGTTTGATTTCCTTCATCATCTGACATAATAGAAGTCTATAAGGAATAAAAACACATACAACAAAATACATTTGTTGCACTGCCTTTGCAGTTACAGTGCCGTTTTTACATTAAGTTGCATGCCATTAAAAGTATGAAGCAGCTAATGCATCCAACTGTTTCCATCAAATAGTATATTTCAAATAATACAATTAAAGACCGTAGCTTCACATAGAAAGTTCAAGTTTTGTGTAACAATAAATATAATAGAGCACATTTAGTTTAGATTAGTGACATTCCACTTTGATTATCCATGTCTAAAAAGCCATATCACCTAAACACACAGTGTAATCCATAGCAAAACCTAGGCAGTTGTTTTCTGTAATTGATCTACGGTCAAAGTAATCTACAGGTACAGCAGTGCCTTGTAGGATCCATCTAAATACTCATCAACATCTAACACAGTTTGGGTACCCATAAGAGTCCAAATCATGGGGGAGGGCACAGAACTACAGATCTAACCTCGTCTACGATGCTGCTATCGTTGCAAGCATGCTGATTAAATGTGGCTGGGACAGGACACAGTATTGAGGTAAGACAACGATCTTAACAGGGGCCAGAGAAAAAGCTGACATAAGATTTTGTTTTGCCCCCGACTGCGTTCCTGAAATGTCTGTCCTCATCCTGCAAGTCTTTGATTAACTCATAGGCAACTCGCTTTATTAAACTGAGCATGATATTCTTCCTACACAGAGCCATAAAAACAAACACACAAACACACTCACGGTTTGCATGCAAATACGACGCACAGCTCAGCCTTGTTTGCCCTTAGCCTGTATTGATTCATTTCTGCTGTGCTTCTCATGAAGAGTTTTCTGGTACTCATGAAGAACAAGGAAATAGACTCTGTTGCATTGTAGTTCAGATTTTACTATAACATATATTCCCTTTAATTGACACACATTGTGATTATCTTCATGTTGTAGCACTTTCCATATGTATAGTAAGCTCTTCTTTAATAAAAGGCATAATAGCAAAGCATAGTTTACAAAGTTGTAACAAAATGTAAGCTGGTTTTCCCAAAAAGTTTGCTTATTTACAGTTTTCCCTTTTTATGATATCCTTCTGTTACTCAAAAAGGCTTAGTCTACACATAATTCTAGGCACTTAAAAGACACAAAATAAATGAAGATTAAAGGTATACAGATAATCAAGTAATGGGAGACAAATGAGATCTATAGCAGGCAAGAAAAGGTCTGTGTGTGCCTGACGCTTTGAGGTCCAGCCAGCACCCTCCACTGATAATATCAGCCAATCAGATTTACACTAAAAACAACCTGCTGTCTGCTTTCTGCAGAGAAGAGGCCTGCAGGTCTTTCTCTGATTCTAGGACCAAATATATTGTAATTCTACAAATGCCAAATGGCAGGAACAAGAGCTTAAAGGGTAGACAGTTTACGATAAAAGCGCCATAATATGACATTCTTAGAGTCGTGTTAATTCTCCAACATTACTGTCAGGCGCTTCATCGCATTTGTCCTTCTTTATGTATTTTTGGGACGTTATGGGCGTATTTTGCTGGGCCGATGATGAGATGAGAAGCTGTTGGTTATTTGCAGAAGAAGTTGGTCCGTCTAGGTGAGATGAAGGTCTTCTGGCATTAGAGGTTTCTGTAGAGGAACGCCTGACGGCCTCTTTCCCGAGGCTTAGCCCTTTGATGGTTGAGGAACCAGCACTGTGTACCGTAGTATGTGTGCTGCTCGCAGTTAGGCTGGTTGCTGGAACCATGCTGGCGATTTCCTCAGTGGGTGAGCGTCCGATGCTACCATCCACCTGTGCCCGAATCTCTGGTGACACTGAGAGCTGGTACTGAGGCACAGGGCCACTATCACTGCTCTTCGGGTAAAGGAAGGTCTTCATCTGACCTTTTCCTTTGACGTTAACTGTGCCCCGATAATCAAACTCATAATCCATAGCACTAAGCACACAATAGCTCTCCTCACTCACCTGCACACGGCACTCCACCCCTGTTGTATCCATGCGACTGGCGATGTTAACCGTGTCGCCCCAGATATCGTAGAGAAGCTTAGTAGTGCCAATCACTCCCGCTGTCAGAGGCCCGTGATTGAATCCAATGCGAAGCTTGAAGCCAAAACCCAGCATGTTCTTGTTGAAGTCGTCCACCACACGCATCATTTCCAGGGCGAATTCGAAAAGAGCGCGGAGATGTGCGTGAGGATGTGGCGCGTCAGCACACTGCTGCGCATTGAGTCCTGCTGCTGCCATGTACGTGGCACCGATAGTCTTGATCTTTTCCATATTCGAGAACGTAGGCTTTCGTAGCAGCTCGTCAAAGTCTCCAATTAGCTCGTTGAGGACACGATAGCACTCCTTGCCTCCCTCGTAGCTTTCCTCGTAAAACTCACTGAAGTTAACAATACTGGCAAATATGACACCCACATTGTCGTGGTTCTTGGAGTAGCTCTGGGTGACCTTCAGCTGCTCGGCCACATGGATGGGGATGATGTTGCGTAGCAGCCAGTCGGCCTGGTCTCTCATGTTCTGGATCTTGATGCGGTGTTGATCAGCCTCAACGTTGCCATGGTAATGCAGGCGGTGGCTAACTTCAAATTCACGGTTAAGGAACAAGATAAGGAGAAGGACCAGGAAAAAGGCAACGCAGGCCTCAGGGCCCAGCAGGTCCTTTGGGGTTGGGTCTGGAGGACTTTCAGACATGAAGATGGAGCTGTTACTGAAGCTGGTATTGCTTTTAACATCCGACCTGGTGGAGAGACAGAGTGAGATAGAGAGTGAGAGAGAGAAACACAGAGGGAAATGCAGAGAAATTAAAATCCTGAGGTTAAAACAAATCTTTGTCTTATTTACAGCATCTATTTCAAGTCTTACTACAAAGGCTTTTGGCATACGTTTCTTGCACCCTTCTACATTTTTAACACTTAATCATGCACACACAAGCCTGATTTTCAGCAAGTGTCTACAGAAAACAATAAAACTGACTATGACATCAACAATGCTAACAATAATAAGTACCACAAAAACAGACTCTTAGCAATGCTTGAAGGGATAAAACAAACAAAAAGCTCTAATTAATGCTTTAAAATAAAGTCCATGTAGAAATCCAGCAACCTATCTTTTCTTGAAATACAATGGGTAACCCAGTGTCATTATGTCTCTGATATTGAGCTCTATTCATTATGTCATACCTGCAGGGGGAGCTGAAGATCAAGGCAAGCATTGCTAGTCCCACCAAAGTTGCTAGAACTGAGCGCATCCAATAGCTGAGTTGGCAGAAGTTACAGTACTGAATGATAGCTATGATGACAGCACAGCAGATGAACATGGTGAACTGGGGAAAATATGAAGCGCAGAGTCATTAGTCAAAAGGTCCCATAAGATTAGAAAATACAATTTGCTGACTGTAGCCTATATTAACATATTGTACCATTAAAAGACATATGCTGATAATAATTAAGCCGGATGGACATTTTTATGGCAGCCCTACAGGGAGCTTCTTTATTGGTCAGAAGCAAAACTCAACTATAAGATTTGAGAGGAGGAGAATACATCTGATATGATGACAGCAATCAAATGAATGTAGTTTTGAAAAGGTAAACAAAGAGAAAATATAAAACTTGAAAATCCACCTGAATTGAGAGATGCATGTCACAGGTAACATGGGAAAAGACTGCCACAGTGGGCAGGGACACCAGGACGGCTCCTATAAAGTGACGCGCTATCCATCCTGAAACCACTCTCATCAGCATCCGAGTGCAGTGCAGCACACTGTCCAGGTAGAAAGCCATACTGAAGAAGAAAAACAATAACTCATTTTACCATAATAAAGCAGAAAACAGATGCCCGACAAAAATATGGCCATGTGATTTACATGGAAACTAATCCTAAAGAAAATCTGTGTCATCTGGCCCATCCCTCCACTTTCTCCAGAAAAACTTGCAAAAAACTCCAAAGAAAGCAAACCATTTTTACCACTTTATAAATTACTATTCGTTCTAAAACATATTTAAAATACCACATTTCAAATGAACTACTACAAAAACAAAATAGTCAAAACTGTGCTGTCACATTAGTCACATCAGATTTTCACTACACAATTAACTAGGCAATAATAATTTATGATATCAGCACAATTTCTATATGACATTTCTTTGCAAAACACAATCCTTGTTTATCCTGCATTTTGACTCTTTTTTGGCAAATTAATTACAATCTGGATACATTTAGTACATCTATCCTTTGTATCAGGAGTCTAAGGAATAACAGTTTGTCAGCCTCCTGTGAGTAATGGACAATTTCCTGTCACATTTGCTGCATTAAGGTGCAGTTCTTCATGGTTTTAGTGTTAATGTTGCATGTTGCACAATTAGGAGCAAACTCTCCAATGTGGAATAAAGAGCCAATTGCTATTTTGGGATTATGCCTTTAAGGGAAGAAAATGCTAACACATTAAAACAGGAAAACATATTTGCCGGGTTATATTTAACTATTAATTTTAAATATGTGGTGGGGGATTGTGACATTGACCAGCAGACTGTATTTAGCAATGGGACCACACTTTAAAACCCACAGTCTATATTCAGTATCTCACCGTATAGCAAACAGAAGGGCCACAGCCTCCAGCAGGTTGGCTCCAGCTGTCAGAATGAGTGCTGGTGTGGACACGCTCTGCTGGGTGACAAGCGGTCGGAGGAAACAGGCCAGTGAGAGAGCCAGAAACACTAAACAGCAGAGCAGCATGTCCAGAAAAGAGCTGAATGTTGGACTGGCAAAAGTCTGCACCGGTGCCTGGGTTTCCACCTGAGGGTAGAAAGAGAGGGAGGATAAAACAAATCTAAAACATATGCGAAAATAGCAAGAAACACGTAAGAATAGGGATTAAGTTGCAAAATTAGAGTAATGCATTACTGAAAAGTAGTCTAACCAAGGATCTGCAGCATAAATGCATGATCAATAATTCATGATGCCTTGGAATTTCATTATCCAACAATCAAAAATAATTTAATGACTTAAGTAAGCCACTACTTAAATCTATTTCCATGTCAATGACCCAGATTCTAGAGACTAGACGCTGTAGCAACAGTTGCAGACATGACAGCAGGGATGCACTTCTGAGGTTACACCAGCAGAGGACATCACAAACTAATACAAAACTACTTTTAAGGTCCTGCAGTGATTTCTATTTGCCGCAGTCTTGACCAGTCTGGCCGTAACACAGTGCTAATAGGCTTCCCAGACAACAGATAAACTCCAGAGGAACACAGGTAACGCACCCAGGTAGAGACAGCAAGTAAAATATGCTGACTCATTAAACATGCATACATGCAGGCACTGTTATGTCATGCACAAAAACAGCTCACACACCTCTTCCTGGTAGCTTATCCGGTAGGCAGACTCCAGGCTGCTCTCAAGGAAAGTGAGGCTGAGCTTGTTTATTGGGGGTCTATAGAAATAGTCCTTCATAAGGCTGTCAAAAAAAAAAGGTAAGTCAGAATTAAAACTGCCCAAAGCTTAAAATTGGCGCGAAAATGAACATCAATAGCTGAGATTGACATTCTGATCAACTCTACATCATGTTTAATGTTTTTAATGTATTCATCATTAGATCATTCTTACCTGTCCTCTTTAATAACGTCCACAAAGTGAGCATCGCTCCTCTCTCTGAAGTTCTTTGAGCGTAGGGGGATGAGCGCTGAGTGGTCCATGCCCATGGTTCCTCCACTCCACGTCTTCTTCTCCTTCTCCTGCAGCATCTCACACAGCGACGTCTGGCTGTTGGTCAAGGCCTCCAGCTGAGGACTGAGCAGGCCGTTCAGAACTTTGGGGCTGCGTCCTGCAGAAACCGCTGGGGAGCACTTCAGATTTGTAATGTCCTAAAATGAGAAGAGGGGGGGAGGCAACATCTGACTTTACAAAATAGCAGAAGCTGTGATAATGATGATGATCTTTTATTTGGAAAAAGAGCAGCAATTAAACAAAGTAGTCTAAATATAAATTATAAAGCTAAAGAGTGTGTTGTAGTGACACCAATTCAAATGTGTCTTTGGCACACTTTATCTGGGAAGTCCTATTTCTTTTTAAAGATTTTCTATTAATCTTTTTTGCTGCTGGGTATGAGGAAATGTAACCAGGCTGGTTCATGTACTACATATAATGAAATATAACAGATTGGACATCAAAAAAGCATACATATAAAATCTATCCAAGGCTAACCTTGGTGTTGATCTTGTGGTCGTCATGGCAGCCATTGTGCACTGCTCCTTCCTCGAGAACCGGATCTTCCACTGGTATCAGAACCACACTGCATGATATACAAGGGGACTGCAGGGGTGTAGAGGTTGGAGGGGGGCATTATGGAGGGAGATGCAGCATATGGAGGCAAGAAGGAAGAAAGATTAATACATTGAAAAATTAATATTAAGGGAAGCATGTGGGTATAAATAAGGGCAAAAAGATGGCAAAGATCACGAGAGAAACAGTAAAGGAGAGGGAGTGTAAACAAGAGGGAAAGAAGGCAAACACACTAGAACAAGGTTTGTATCTTTATCCCATCATCCTCTTCGAACTGAATGGAAAGTGTGTGTGTGTGCGTGCGCGTGTGTGTGTGTGTGTGTGTGTGTGTGTGTGTGTGTGTGTGTGTGTGTGTGTGTGTGTGTGTGTGTGTGTGTGTGTGTGTGTGTGTGTGTGTGTGTGTGTGTGGGTGTGGGTGTGGGTGTGTGGCCTAGCATTACTATACTTGTGGGGACCTAAATCTGCTTACACAGTCACGTGTGGGGACTCACCTCCCTTATGGGGACAAAATGGAGGTCCCCATGAGGGGAATCATTAATTTTAGGGTGAAGACTTGGTTAGGTTTAGGGTTAGGGTAAGGGTAAGGTTAAGGGTAAGGGTTAGGGTTAGGGTTAGGCATGTGTTGGTTATGGTTAAGGTTAGGATAAGTCTCCAGGAAATGCATGTAAGTCAATGTAATGTGTGTAAGTGTGTAAGAGTATGAGCTTTGTGTGAAAGTTCTGCTGTGCTATGAATGACCATGACACTGACATGTGCAGTGCCAAGCCAAAACACACACACACTACATAATGTAGACACACAAAGAAAGCACACTGTGCACCTACATGCAACATTAAACGAGCAGACATTTATCACCACACCTGGCTCATTTCTACTTTCAAACGTTGAAATGTCAGCAGAATTGTCTTAAGATGTGTGCCATTGTAGCCCTTCAGCGTTTGCCATTTCGGTATTTGTGCAAGAGCCACACTAGATGATGAAAACCTTTAAGTGAATGAGTCATTCGTTGAAGAAGAAAGAAGGGAGAAGGACATCCCACCTCCCCTGCTTGAGCGTATTACCCCTGCTGATTTTCCTGCCTACCATCATCCTCTTCCTACTCGTCCCTCACACCTATACATCCCCCCTATACCTGGCCTGCAAAGATCTAAACGATCCATGCTGGTTTAATAGGGTGCATGTGTACAGAAAATGGAGGGTAATTTGGAAGGCACATGCAGGGTTTGAGGGTAATTATAAGGGAATATTGTGCTACAACGTTTAGGTGTCGGTGACCTAGTGGTACAATTTGAAGGCAAATGAGAAATCCAAGGAGGACACAGTGGCTGGAAATGTTCTGGATTGATGAGCAGAGCATCATACTGGGTCAGTCTTTATGCAGACTACCTGCAGGGCAGCACAGTACTTTGAATTTCATAATTAATAAGATCTTACTCATTTGTTCTCATATTCGTATTAATAAGGATTTAATGAGGACTGAGGTGCTACCATGCCATGTAATTACATTAAACAATTCAGTTGCATTATTTTCACATGGTTTAAAGACGCTTACTTTTTCATTTCATCCACTCAATACAAAAGGAAGTTACTTGCATGCAAAGATGAAAACACTGATACACCCACAGGAACAAACGTACAGAGAGAGCGAAAATCAAAAAGGTTAGAGCAGAACATACAGCTCAGTGTTCTTCCTCAGGCTATATTGATGTGCAATGGAAAAGGATCCCAGAAACGTATTCTCGACAACATGGTGTTTCATTTTCTCAGAGATACTGTGCGCTCACCTTAGCGCTATCTGGTGGCAAGGGGCCGGCTGGAGGGTCTCCATCAGGTGTTTGTACCCCGGGGTTGGGGCACTGAGGGTCTGCATGCTCAGGCCCCACTAAACCCGACTGAGAACAGCCACAGAGAGAGTGAGGCTCCACCTTCCTGGCAGAGATCAGGTAGGTCTTCAGGCCTGACAAGACAGAGACAGAGAGAAAGAGAAGGATGTTACTCAAAGGGTCTGAATATCTCTAAGGTTGTGGTGACTGATGTTGCTCTCTCTGACCATTCCTGTGTTTTCTTTGAAAGCTCTATTTCTGTTCACAAAAATGTTCAAAAAGAGATAACCACAAAGCGATATTTAACTGAAAATATGAGGGAAATGTTTACTCAGAATTTTTCTTCCACACTTGCCCCTGCTAACATCTCAGTAAATGAGCTAGTAGATCATTTTAATTAAAAAATTAAAAAATGTATAGATGCCATTGCTCCAACTAAGGTAAAGGAAGTGTCTGGCAAGAAAATATCTTCATGGAGAAAGGCCATGAGCGTGAAAACAGAAAAAAGAGAATGTCGAAAAGCTGAACGCAGGTGGTGAAAAACAAATCTCCAGGTTCACTTTGAAATCTATAAAGAGAGACTTGGCCTTTATAATTTGGAATTGAAAAACGCACGACACTCTTTCTTCTCCGACATCATTACCAAAAACAAAAACAACGCACGTGCCTTGTTTGCTACCGTCGACAGACTAACTAACCCCCCAGTGTCAGTAGCCTCTGAATTTCTATCCACCAACCAAGTGCAATGATTTTGCCTCCTTTTTCACTGACAAAATTCAGAAAATCAGACAAGCAGTCAGTGCCTCTGCATCAGGAACAGCAAATGTGTTGTCTCTGTGTCCACTTAACATCAATTCAAACACCATGACATAATTCCATCAGATTAATGATAAAAACCTAGAGGACATTATTCAACTGAAATCTTCCTCCTGCTGCCTTGATATTATTCCAACAGGATTTTTCAAAGATGTTTTGCCTTGCATGGCCTCAGATCTACTTCATATAGTAAACAAATCTCTTCACTCAGGTATTTTTCCACAGGCCCTGAAAACTGCAGTCATTAAACCGCTCTTAAAAAATAATAATCTAGATGCTTCAGTAATGAACAATTACAGGCCCATATCAAACCTCCCATTTCTAGGTAAAATCATTGAAAAAGTTGTTTTTCAACAGTTGAGTAATTTCTTGCATTTAAGTGGCTGTTTCGATGTGTTCCAGTCAGGCTTTCGTCCAAACCACAGCACTGAGACTGCTCTTGTAAATGTCTTTAATGACATCCACTTAAACACAGACAGTGGCAGAACTTCAGTGTTAGTATTATTAGATCTCAGTGCTGCGTTTGACACTGTTGACCACAGCATATTACTAGACCGACTGGAAAACTGGGTGGGACTTTCGTAAACAGTTCTAAATTGGTTTGAATCCTACTTAAAGGACAGAAACAACTTTGTTTCTATAGGTAAATACACATCTGAGTTGACAAATATGACATGTGGGGTACCTCAAGGCTCCATCTTGGGGCCTCTTCTCTTTAACGTCTACATGCTACCACTGGCTCAGATAATGAAGAACAACAAAATAAGTTACCATAGCTATGCAGATGACACACACATTTACGTAACAATTTCACCAGGAGACTATGCTCCAATTCAAACACTGAGTAAGTGCATTGAACAAATCAATGACTGGATGTGTCAGAACTTTCTCCAATTAAACAAAGATAAAACTGAGTTAATGGTTTTTGGAGCCAAGTCACAACGTATAAAAGTTAGCGCTGAGCTTCAGTCTGCAATGTTCAAAACAACAGATAAAGCCAGAAATCTAGGTGTAGTCATGGACTCTGACCTGAGTTTCAACAGTCACATTAAAACAGTTACTAAATCAGCCTACTATCACCTGAAGCAGTGTTTCTCTAACTTTTTCATACCAAGGACCACTTAACCAATAAAAAAACACTCCCGGACCACCTAACTCCAAAAATATCCAAAGACACATCGTTTTTCTAGAACAGATTACAAATCGCATGCAAATGGTACCAACAAGTGGCAACATGTGTGATGAAGGTGTTGCGCTGGGCTATATCATGCAATCGAAAGTGAAAAATGAAATGAAACTTAAGCTCGCTCCATTGCGGAGATATTCCCGTGAGAGTGTGAAAAACTTTAATTAATTCATTTCAAATGTGAAATTTGACCAATATACTCACGGACCACTAGGGGGCGCTCACGGACCACCAGTGGTCCGCGGACCACACTTTGAGAAGCACTGATGGATTAAAATACTAATGTCACAGCAGGATTTGGAAAAACTTGTCCATGCTTTTATCTTCAGTAGACTCGACTACTGCAATGGTGTCTTCACAGGTCTCACTAAAAAATCTATTAGGAAGCTGCAGCTGATTCAGAACGCCGCTGCTCGAGTCCTCACTAACACTAAGAAAGTGGATCACATCACTCCTGTTCCGAAGTCTTTACACTGGCTTCCTGTGTGTCAAAGAATAGATTTCAAAATACTGCTGCTGGTTTATAAAGCACTGAATGGTTTAGGCCCAACATACATGTTTGACCTCCTGCTAAATTATGAACCATCCAGATCTCTCAGGTCTTCAGGGACAGGTCAGCTTTCTGTCCCCAGAGTCAGAACTAAACATGGTAAAGCAGCGTTCAGTTATTATGCTCCAAATATCTGGAACAAACTCCCAGAAACCTGCAGGTCCGCTGCAACTCTGACTACTTTTAAATCCAGGCTGAAGACTTTTCTTTTTGTCGCTGCTTTTAATTGAACTATTCATATCTTGGACTGCACTGTGACTTTTATCCATGTATTTTTTCTTTTAATGTTTATTTTATTAGCTTTTCTTTTTAATGATGCCATTTTCTTAATGTCTTTCATTTTTTGTAAAGCACTTTGAATTGCCTTGTGTTGAAAAGTGCTATATAAATAAACTTGCCTTGCCTTGCCTTACTTGCATTTGTTCTTACTCTCAGATCAAACTGGCCTGTTTTTGGATCATCCCATGGTGTTGTTTTAGGATTCCACAGATTCAGTATAGGATGAATTCCCTCAGTGAATACCATTAGCCAGTATTCACATAAAAGTAGAATAAAGAGATGGAGAAGCAGAAAATATCTACGAGTTAAAAAAGCCAAGGACCCATACATGACTCATATTTGCTTCCAGAAGCATATCAAAAATGTGTGATGCATTTGTGAAGGGTTTCAAATGTTTTTCTCTCTCCAGAATTAGACAGATGAGCAAGAGAAGAAGTGGGAGTGCTTAAACGAAACTGAAAATCCCTTGTCAGCCAAAGTTGTGCATCCTGGGTATTTATCCAAAAGACTTTGTCTCTAGGAAGAGTGAGCGTGTACTCAGGGGCGCCGCCAGGGATTTTGGGCTCCATGAAAAGATATCACATTGGGCCCCACCACCAGCCACAGGCCATGCCAACCAAGCACAATTACTGTAACCACACCTCCAGAACCCAACCAACCCGTTTATGCTTTAAATAACTCTACCTGTACAGGCTTGCATCTATCTTGTAGTCCAATATTAACTGCACAATATTTACTGACACTGAGCGGTGAACATATAACACTGTGCAGACTGCAACATTCTGCTGCAGTAGAATTCACTATTTGATATAACACTAACATTCCTGACAATAGATCTCAATAGTCATCTTTTATGGTGTACATGCCTTTTTAATGACATTTTTGAATGGAACATTCATAAATCAAAATAAATATAACTTAAATATACATGACCTCTTAAATTAAAATAAAGTTAACATTAACACCAATATTATCATTTATAAAATAGTTATTACGAGCCCTTGCTCAGCCTTACTCACCAAGAGCCCAGCGCCTAGCCTTCTTACAGGCAAAGTCACTGATCAAGTCCTTGAAGTCCAGCTTTCTAGCCAACTGGCTTTCAATGGACAGCATGGCAAGACTGCAAAGCTTTATGGGGGGACAGGGCTGGGACAGGGACAGGGCTGCTAAGCCTAAATATGGATCTGTTGGTCCTGGCAAATGTACCTGCATTTATTAAATGTCGGCTAAAAGAGGAGTGAAATGAAAAACCTCTGCATTTTCTGTGAATATATTAACAGTAGGCTACTTAATGTCTGCAAAACATTACAATTATTATTTACAATGGGCTAAGCTTAGCTAACAGACTAATTTCCACCACTCATGGACCACACCTACCTTTTCTTTTGAAAAACTGGGTGACATACTGTCGCCCTTTAGTCCCTCTCTCTCTTGTCTTTCTCTCCTTTCTTTTCTTTTTTGAAAGCCTGACTTTGTTAGTCGTTGAGACATCATACACACGTAAGTACTAGCACCCCTCCTCACATGCTCTCACTCTCTGCCAGAAAGTGCGGTGCCGCCGGGTGCCGCACAGCGTTTGGAGGCAGGACCAAACCATTACATGTAAATAGAGGGGGGTGTACAGAGGCTTTGGATAATTCACTTTTGGAAGAAAAAAAGTGAAATGAATTGTAAGTTTAGTGAGTACATTATTAATTTAACGTTATATTAATGTTAATTGTTGATGATTGATGAAAGGTGACTTAAACTTTTTTTCTTAATGTTCTAAAAATGTTTGGGGCCCCTGTCAGTCACGGGCCCTTAGAATCGTCCTAACTTTTCATCCCCTTACAAGGGCAATAGCTATAGAATGGAAAAATGTGAACAAACCAAGTATGAATAAATATATTAAGGATCTGTCAGCAGGTGTTGCTTTAGAAAAACTAATATACATTACTAAAGGAAAGCTGGCAGTTTTTGAAAATATCTGGGGGAGCTTCATGGAGTTTTTGAAAAAGAATGTTGGTAATGATCAATAAAACCAAAGACCGGGGCGGGGAGGGGGGCAACGGGAATAAGATTATAAAGTGTAGAAACCCCAGTCGTATTCTTTCGGATTTCTGTACTTTGTTATCCATGTATCATCTGTATACTGAGCTGTGTTTATTTACATGCCTATTCATTTGATTGCACACTGTATCTGCCACCTAGACTGACCGTTTTATGTATGTGTAATGTTCATTATATTTGAAAACTTCAATACAAATATTGTTAAAAAAGAAAAAAGAACTAGGAGTGCTTAAGAGACAATCACCACGACACCATAGCCGGACGAAGAGTTTCCTCGGAAGTCTCCCATATAAAGTTAGAAATTAAATAATGACTTTTTCACATGTTTCCTACAGCTGCATGTACACATGCATCTATTTGCAGAGTTCCTGCATGTTGTGAGGTCCCAATGACCATGAGAGAGTAACAGTTGGAGACATAACAGGCCAGGGTCAAACATTTGAACACCTGCGTCCTCCCACTTCTATCAACATGTTATCATTTCTATCAGTCCTACAAGGTGGGTGTGTGTTTGTGTGTGAGTATAAGTACCTGTGACCAAGTGCTTAGCCACATAATCTAACTGTCAGTGGAGTGTCAGCCCCTGGCTCTGAGCATTGTCTGTCTTTAGTACTCTAGACAGGCCTGCCACTGCTCCCCCTCTGCTGAACCACCCTGGGGCTGCACTGTGACACACTCTGAGACCACACATGAGTAACACAATCACACAATCTTATTTTCAATGATACACATGCACTCAAATATTTACAAACACTGATATAAGTAGCTCAAGAAGCAGAAGCCAAAACACCCCCTCAACCTCCTACACACAGTGAGCCGAGGTATAGATGGACGGCTTTGCTGTTGCTGGATCAATAGCCAGGTGGATAGAGATTCAGGGGAAGGGAAATTAAGGTGGTAAGTAACAAAGAACTAATTCCCTGCACCAGTGATGCAGAATGACACAGCAGTGAGAAGAGGCACCAGGAAACTGTGGGGGGGGGTTTGACTGCCAGTAAAGATGAGAATGTGTGAGTGTGTGTCAAAGACAGATCCACAGACACACATGACTTTGACTGATTTCATTAGTTTGCTAATCAAATCCTTCCCTGCCTCCCACAGTGAGTTATTCTTGCAGGTCAATGGCTTTTAACTCTTTCTTCTGTTTTCTCTTTTCTTCTGATCTCTTTACCTCAATACAGTGTTTTCCCTTTACCGCATGTTTTATATCTTTTTTTTTCTATTTTCAATACTGGGTTCTTACATTCGAGTCAGCGAAAGTCATGTCCATTTCAGGGCTGAAACACACACAACTACCAAAGTATGTGAGTCACACTGTATTACTTATTAATACATTTAGAGTTTTACTTAATGCAAATCCTATATATTCTATAAAAGCAATAGTGCCAGCTGAGTCATAACAAATCTGCATTAGTCGGGGGAGAGAACCAAATTCACCTAAGCAAAAATCACTGAACTGGCCTTTATTTTCGTGTGATGAAAAGATAATGAGGTATTTCAAGCTAGATAATGTGCGCAGCAAGCCATTAGGGAGAAATGTTGAAAGGCAGTAAGAGCAAATAACAATTGGTATTGGATGAAACAATAATTACCCAAAAAAACACACCAATAAAATATAATTACAAAGAGGTTGCCAGACATGAATACAAACTAGAAAAAAGGTGGAACACAACACTAAATATGAGAAAGGGGTTGGAACCTTACAAAAAACACACAAAAGGAAGGTGACAGGAAATCAGCTTCACCCCTCTTCGTCCTCTCATGGGCTTTGACCTATACAAATGGTGCTGGGTTGATTTCAGACAAGAGCAACATGGTTAATATGTACAGAAATAATCCATAGTGATCCCTTTAAAAGGTTAATGAGATAGTATGTTAGAGATTGATCACCTCTTTTGGTCAGACTGCTCGTTTCAGGAAGACTCCTGAAAGCTAGAGAAGAGCATAATAAATCGACCACAGGGTTTGGAAAGGTTGACAGCAATGTATCTGTGTTTGTTTGTATGAGGGGTAACGTGAGTTCAAGTGTCTGCAGATGTTTGCGCCTGTTCTTCATGATTCTGGAAGAATCTCTCGTGTCCGTGATTCAACCTAGTGGCAGAGGAAAGTGCAATGTTGTCTCGCAGTAATTTGTGGCTGTGATAAAGTGTGAGGCCCAGCAGCTGTTTCCAATATCAACTTGTGTCCAATATCATCAGAATACAGCTGTGCTCTAAAAGCAAGTGGGTTAGGAATCTTCAGTTGAGTGAGTGTGTTTCTGACTATCCATTTCAGTCTGTGCACGTCTGCTTGATGATCTTGGATACAGGTTGTGTGTTTGCCTCTTCTAATCGCTGATGACCCTTGGCTAATTCAGTAGCATAACAAGTGGAAGCCTATAGACATTATGGAACTTGCAGCATACTGTCTCGTGCGATCAGCTGACGGGGAACAGTAGGTAACCTTTCTCCTCGAGAGCCCAGTCACATTATCTCCCTCTCCAAGCCCTTTTGTTCAGGACAGAGGAAAGTGACATGAGAAAAACCACTTTGCAACTAAATAACACCATCACCTCTGCTTTTCCCTTTCTCTCCCCACTCCATAACATGTCCACTCTCTTGTGGGACAATAGCTGTCCCTGAACACCTCTCTGAACGATGCTAAGAGGGGCTCATTGCAGAGGCTATATCCCAATGTTGGATATAATAATTTGTGACTGTAGTGGTCATTTCAAAAACTGCCAGCATAATCCTTCATCAGCCTTCAAAAGGGACAGACAATTGGCTGGAAGGTAACAGTGACCTTTTCCTTTGACTACCAAATTCTAAAGAAATCCCCTCAATGCAGTCCTGAGTTATCACGCTTACGAAAATGAGTAGGACAGATGTACTGGACAACCTGAAAACATAACCGCTAGTGTGGAGGCATAACCATAATCTAATTTTAACTTGAGATACACAACAGAACAAGATACATTGGCAAGATACTCTGTTTAAGAAAGCACATGGATGCTACAAGTACAGTAGCTATAAATATTTAACCGTTTCGTCATTTATCTCAAAGTTTCTCCTTTGCTTTCAAATTCCATTTACAACCAAAGTGGGACTGAGCAGATAATGCTGCTGTCCCAGGGAGGTTTACTAAAAGCAGTGAAGCACAGAGGGCAACAGAGAGGGAAGTTGGCAGATATGCTTGGATCAGCACACAAACAAACAAAAACATATCTTGTGCCTTATCTTCTGATAATGACAGGTTTGCCTTCCACGACCAGGTATGGGAGCAGGAGGGCAGTGGAGCAGATGGTGCAGAGAAACTAGCATGCTAGGCAGGGCATCTCTGTATGCCAGCTGGCACCGCCGGCCAGGAGCCACCACCGTCTCTCTCCACTGCGTCTCCTTCCTGGGATACACTCTACATCCTGTCCCTGTCGGGGGGGTTGAAGAGGGCAGGAGGAACAGAAGGAAACCTGTCCTGAACGAAAGGCTGTTTAGGAAGACTTTATTATGGCATGGTTCGCAAAAAGATAGTAGGGATTGCAGAGATATCGGTAAATATTCGAGCGAGAGAAGTGGAGGCTAGAATGAGTCCGTGAGTTGTTTGGTAGAGGTGGTGAATGTCTTTGTGCTGTCTAACAGTGAACCCATTCAGTCAGACATCATGAAAGACACATACATTTTTCATAGGAAACCGCTAAGGGACTCACACTGTCCTTTCTGATTCTGAAGGAGAAGCAGAGTTTTTGTGTCTCCTGAGCCGTGGACAGGTGGGAGCGGGGGAGGCAGCAGTTGACCTTCTATTTTTCTTTTCTTTACTTTTCAACAGCTACTCCCTTATGCTGAGCCCAGGTTACTTGTAAGGCATTGAAGGGCATGTAAGAAAATGAGCAGACATATTCACAGTGTTAAATTAGGGCAGTGTCTCCTCTCAATGTCAAGCAGAGATGTCTGTACTGTCTCATGAATAATATAGAGACAAGATTTTACACTTTGCTCCATTTACTACAGACAATAACAAGTGCTATAGTAAAAATGTTTATACTTTTTAATTTATATTATTATCCTATGGGCTTTTTCAAGGGGTTTTCAAATATGTTGGTTGGGAAGCACTGCAGTAAAGCTAGCCTCTGCATGGAAGACAAAACTATTGTGTAAGGTATCAAACTGGACTAAACCGAAGTCGTGGCTATGATGAACACGTCAAACTCACTGAAGCGCAGCTAAACCAATACAGTTTTTTTCACAAATATCCCAGATAACTCACAGTGAGCTCTCAGCAAGAGTTACATAAGCTGTAAATAAACTGCAAGTCTTGCTCACCACCTGGGCTCTCTCAGTTTGGGACAAAAACACTTTTCTTGACTGTGAACTTCATTAGAGCACTTCTCTACTTACACAAAGGCGCACTGTGCCGGAACAACCGGCCACACAAGCCTCTCTTTCCGTTGCAATCAACAAAATCTGTCAATATCCTTCCCCTCTCCCTGTCCCTCAGGGCTGTAAACAAGGGTGGCACCAAAACTAAAGTTGCATATTTGGCTGCTGTTTTTTTTCCTGGCTGAAATCCGGCCCCATTTGGGCTCACTCCAAACGAGAATAGAAACACTTGACATCTCTCCGAAGTCTTAAACTCTCGCCTGGCTGCGTCTGTCTTGCATATACTCTGCAGTCATTTTGAATTCGGAGTCTTCGATCTTTCCATCCCTGACAGTTCCAGGCTACTATGGTCTGTTGGCAGAACAATAGACAGGCTCGCAGTTAACACCCCTCCAAAATGAAAATGTGTTACCACCCCCCCCCCCCCCCCCCCCCCCCCCCCCCCCCTCCTCGACCCTTTGTTCAGTGGCCTGTATCTTCTCCCTGTTTTGTCAATCTCACTGTAACTCACTGTCTATTTTCTCTTGCCATCCCTGTTCTTTTGATGCCACGACGATACTTGTTTCCTCATCACCACATTGGCGTTAAGGGCTCCTCTCTGCGAAGAATAGCCACTGCTGACATCATTCCGAAAGCTCAAATTCACCTTCCATCTCATCGTCCTCTCCTTTGTCAAATCCTGTTCCCATACAACCTCATCCAAATGCTAATGCTCCCGCTAGCTTTAGATTTATCTGATATGGCTTCCATAGACTCCTTATGCATCTGTTGATTTAACTTGTTTCCTGCTCAAACAGTTTCAAAGATTTTCTTGGGTGAGTCATTTTCTATTTAATAGTGATCTGCCTTTCATTGTATTAATAATCAGAAACTAAATCACTCTTATTCCATCTTTAATTTGTTTTCACTTCACTAAAGAATAAGAGATTACCACTATTCATGAGAACAATAGGTTGTTCCAGCCATTAACCTTTTAGGAGTAAGGCTCTTATCTCAAAGAAGAGCAAATTAACACATAAAATGAGCAATCTCAAATGTATTGAAAAAAACAAAAAAGACAGTCTTGCTTCTCAACAAAAACTCAATTTAATATATTGACCTGCAGCTAAAAATGTCGCAAAGACAAATAGACAAATAACTCCCTCCCTCATATACTTCGCCTCTCATCTTATTCTGCTCTCACAGACATTTAAATAAAAATGACACATGCATTGGGTAAGATGAACAAAAATGAGCAGGATCTTTTGCTGAGCATTGTATTACTCCCTGAGGACTCTTTATCTAAAGCAGGCCATCGATACAGAAGGATTAATGAGGTTGTTAACTACAAGTTCAGCGTCTACCACAGAAACCTCTGAATCATACTCTCCTTCAGACAGTAATATGGGTTTAAGTATACTGAAGTATCATGGCATAGCACATGCGGCACTCAAGGCATAGTAGCCCATGACATAAGATCTGTAGGGCTTTAAACGCAAATACGTTTTGTGATTAATTTGGTTGGATAATTCATTAATCATTCTATAGAAAAGTAAAAAACCCTGATTTCTCTCTTGTTTTATGCCCCAAGAAAATACAAATAATTCCTAGCATTTTAAACTTGTCAAGCTATAGCTGTATGGGTACAGGTACAGCTTGAGAAAATATAATAGAAGAGTGGATAGAAGATATAAAGAATAAAAGGTCAGAAGTGAGCCAAATAAAATTACGTAACTTAAGAGTGTCTTGCTATACTGAATAAAAAACTGAGAAAAACGATAGAGAGGGTGTGCAGGAAATTCTGAAATATTTCCTCATTCTCACAGCTGGTCTAAGACACCCTAAAATACAGTTCACAGCCTGCACTCACATTAATAAAATACTTAGGCATGCAACTTTAAAAGACACAAATATAGGCCACTAAAGGAATTCATAGAGGAGTCCACACTTTTACTGTACAGTGCACAAACGCACACGCACAAACAAGCTTAGTCAATCACTGAGTGCAGTAGCAGGCTTTAAGGCGGGCTCCCTGTCAACTTCCCTCATTCATATTTCACACACACACGCACACACACATGCGCGCACACACACACACACACACACACACACACACACACACACACACACACACACACACACACACACACACAGAAAATTGAGTGAATGTTAAGGTGTTAGCATTTACTTGAATGCAAAGTGCTGTAATTGTGTGTTGTGTGTCACCATAAGCCTGCGCTTCATCTTTTAATGTCAGTAAAGGCTAGTGTGTGTCTATTAGGAGTGCTTGCATTTTCTGTACCCTTTTTATCAAAGTAGAAAAAGCTTAGGATGCATCAATGACTCATGATAGCAATGTATCACCTCAGCACGGCCATGAGCAGAGCAATCTTAGCACCACGTGCAGTACAGAAAGATGGCAACATCATGAAAAAAAACACACAGAGAAATGTCTTCACAAACGTTTCTTTTACTTGATCAAGGTTAACACATCTTTGAGAGACACAATGTGAGCAATGTGTAGCTGTGTAGGTGTCCTTTAGAGCTGCGGCAGAGTGTTTTTACTTGTCGGGCCGATTCTCACGAGGCTCACACAGAAGTAGGCCTTTGCTTTTACCTCAGTATGAAAGGTCCAGCTGAATAAAGTAAATGTAGCCCCTCTTCTTCCAGTCATAGCACCATGCCTTCCATCTAAAAAGAGCCTCCAGTTACCAGCTGACCCACACCCCTTTCGAAAGCTTGTTGCCATGGCAATTAGCCTTAGCAGGCCCAGGGTGCAGAGCTGGGGTAAGTTTGTGTGTGTGTGCGTGTGTGTGTGTGTGTGTGTGTGTGTGTGTGTGTGTGTGTGTGTGTGTGTGTGTGTGTGTGTGTGTGTGTGTGTGTGTCTGTGTGTGTGATGCTGCCGAGGGGGAACGTCTTTTCCCGTGTGTTTTGTTGTGGCTAGTGTTGTGACTCTGAGCCAGGTGGAACTACGCAATGGTGATAAGATGAACCATGAGGTGCAACTATATAAATCTTTCTCTCCCACTCTGTTTATTTTTCTCTTACATTTTTGTTTCTTTTCTTTTTTTTTTGTCTGCAGGAGACAAGCAGATATTTTCAGCCAATTTGAATATGTGAAAACTACTACAATGTATACCAGATTGGTTTGTTGTGTGCTAGGAGAGAGCAGCAAGAAGATTATTTTACAAACTCAGATTAAAGCATATCAAGATATGACATCTCTGATACTGTAAATGGGGGTTTATGGCAATGAAAATAGTCCAATTCTATTGGTATTTATGTGTGTATGCCTCTTCTATTCTGGAGCAGGATAAACATTTTAAATCCAAATACTATATAATAAGAAAAACATCGAAACTAACTACAAACTTTGAAATGTGATTATAAAAAGAAACCCAGAACTAAAAACATCCATGATCAGCTACTTACGATCCGTCTGAAATATGAGCTAAATATACAAAAAAGTCAATATCTGCCACATAACCACTTCCACAAGACTAATACATTTCTTTATAACAATTTCTAACAGAGCCTGTGACTTACAGAGTAGTCAGAGTTAGAATTATGTTAAAGAAGCCAGTTAAACAAAAATAAATCTTACATGTTTTTGTGTTTTTTGCCTGAACTGAAACTAAGTAATTATCAAACAAGTTAGCAATTTATTTTTTGTTTACATTTTTGAAGTGAGTATGTTCTGCAGGCTCAGCCATTTTAACTGCTTGCATGTGTTGCACCTTATCAGAGAGACAGTGGTAGTACTGCTATCAGGCTCTCTCATCCACCTTGCCCTGAGTCATTTCTGTCAGAGTAGATAGAGACAAGACACACTACCATTGAGGCAATCGGATAGCTGTGTCCTAGGGGTACTGAGAGGTGCAGGGTCTCCTGACAGGAGTTAGAGAAGCACAACAGCAAACATAGCTGTTCAGAGGGAAATCACCAACAGTATCAGTTCAAGAAATAGCTCTCTGAGCAAGGCGGAAGATTATTTGCAGAAGAAATATTCGTATTGCTTTTTCTGCTCTTGATCCAGAGAACTGCACCACCTGAGTAAAAAGCTATTTTTGCTGCTGGGTTAAATAAAGCAGCATGCCGTTGCTGCAGTCTTCCTGAACAAGTGCAGGTGGCCCAATCCTGCTGAGTAACAGTGTGACACAGCAGATAACCTTAAATGACTGCAGCTATAAAATCCATTTAATCACAACAGCGTAGACCTTCACTAACCTTGCCACAAAGGCTGCATGTTTGCAGAGCATGACAAGGGATCCTGAAGCTCTGCAGACTTGCTCAGTGTGATAAGGCCAAAGATGATAAATGATGAGACTGCATTACTGCAGGCTACAATGCCTTGCTGTGTTGAACAAAAATTGCAGTACAGGACAATAGTGTGATGCCATTAGCCTCCCAACAGAGCTGTACTTTACCATGCAGAGCCAAGGTGTTTTAGGCAGGACCCGGTGACTGTAATATAATATAGCAGCTTAGAGTCCCCCTGGCAGTCTTTGCCCCTTGTGGCCTCTGAAGAGCAACGTTCCCCTCTCATACTTCAGTTGAAAGGGCACCTAGAGAACGCAGTATGTTGTGTAATAGTAATCCCATGATCTATTTGCCATTGGTTTCATAAATCATCCCAACAGCTGCCTCCAAAGCCTAAGCATACTCTTGCTCCATGTCTTCTCCTCCTTACCCCCTCCTTGTAAGCCACTCCACTTCACCATCGACTCCCTCTGTCTCTCTACAATAGAGCTAAATGCTGCGTGTGCATACTGATTTGGACTCAAGAGTCTCGACAAAAAATTATGCCAGGTTTTGGATGTTTTGGCAGAGTGAGAAGACAGCTGTGTATATATTAGGGTGAAAAAGCCAAACCATTTAACTTTTGTCAAGTACAGCAGTGTGTAGACTGACAGCATGCCAACACACACGATTTTGGTGTGAAATCCTGAGGCTTAAATGTACACCACCTCCTTTTTTTTGCGTGGGGTTCACACTTGAGCTCAACGATGAGGTCCAGTTACATGGAGGCTTAATGTAATGGTGGTTTAGGAAAGATGCTGCAGTGCTACTTTTTAGTGATACCACCCATTGGACATAAACCGAGTCACGACAGAACAGGACCACAGTTAAGGGCAGTTCATATACTTCTTCTGTCTAGTTCTGTTTAATTTATTCATCCCTACATCTTTAACTGTTACAACAAAATGCCTAATTTATAGATTTTGAAGGTCATAGATTATGATTATTATAGATGCCTCAGGCCAATACTCCAATACTCAGGCCAATACTGTTGAATTAGCATTCCCGTGGTAAAGGAATGGATGTGTTATGGCGCGTTTCCACTGCAGCGGGTAGCCCCGTTTAAGCGTCCTTAGTCAGGCCGGTTTTTGGTGGCGTTTCCATATAGCCTAGTACCGGCCAGCGGGTACTTTTTCCCTCTTTTTCCGGCCTCATAAAATCGTGGTTCCCTCAGACCAGGGCCAGGGCTGAACTAGTGACGTCAACACTCTCGACTGCTGATTGGTCAGAGAGAATCGTCACAAGATTGCGCGCGAGTTCATCCCTAGCGTCGCATATATATCTAGAAGCAAGCTTGCAGCATTTTTATACACAGCATTTTGTAAACGGAGGAGCTACAAAAATGGCTACTTCTAAGAAAAGCACACCGTGGTCGGCCGAGGAGGTGACGACGTTCCTTCATCTCATTGGGGATGATACAATCCAGCGGGAGCTCGACGGAACAACTCGAAATGTGAACAAAAACAAAGCCGATCGCCCCGCCTACACTGCGTTGCTAGCACAGGTCCTAAACTGTAATGGAAATGCGCCACGGCCTCGGACGGCCAGTGAGGCAGCCCGAGGCCAGAGCGAGGACGCTTAGGGACGCTTAAACGGGGCTACCCCGCTGCAGTGGAAACGCGCCATTAGTGTGCCCAAAAGCACAAATGGCTCTCCTGACCAAAACCGTGAAATATTACGGCCATATTCATCACCAGGTACACCGAGAGAAGAAGAACAGACTGCGTGATATAAACAAACAACAAATAGCGTGTGCGTTCCATTTTCACTCTACAACGAGAAGCTCATGGGGCTTTCCCGAACCTGTGTCGAGAGCTGGAGTTAAATGAAATCTCAGATTGGCCTTCTTAATAGTTTGTTTGGGTCCCTCACTTCCGTTTTGCTTCTCATGCACTGATTCGCTAAGCTGAACAGCCAATCAGAGGGATTTCTTTGGCCGAACATGACGAATCGGCGGGGGAAAGTGTCGGCACGGCCGAAAAGACACAACGGTGCAGTACACACCAAGACACACTAATCTGAGTAGGGTGACACGACGCTCATCGACGGCCCGACATCTATCGACGCCGAAAATCGGCTTGGTGTGTAAGGACCTTTACAGCAACAGCCTGGAAGATTCACAGCAGGATAGAAGAGGAAGATGCATAAACAGGAAGACTTAAAAATCATGAAGATACTTTTTTAAACCTGCGTAACTGATTTTGTTTGCATACTCATGGCAGTGATGTGACAATGACATATTTTCCCTCCGCAATGACGGAGCAGCATTTGCATTCATGTGGAGATGTGGATTAAATATTCTCTCTCTTTTAGATCTGTAACACCAGAGGGAAATATCTGACTTTTAAACTGCCCTTTATTCCACTGTGTTTACCAGCCACCAACTAACAGGGCCTGCTGTTTGGTGAGTAGGTAGTGTACAGTGTTTTTGTTACTTTTTCCCTAAAGGAAAGCGGCCAAAAACTAGACTGTGAGAAATGTGAAAGTTAACCAAAACAGTAATGTTGGGGATGGCGGATAAAATTCTCTGCAGTCACTACAAGATTTTCGTTCACATTTTCATTCAATACAGTACACTTTTGTTATTATATAAAATAAAGCCGATACAAAGTGCCACTAAGTCACTGAAGCAGTATTAGCATGGAAGTCGAGATACAGAAGCAGCTGTTGTAAGACTGTACTTCCACTGTAATGTAACAAATTAAAACAATAATTGCTAATGACTCTTATAATACAATTTTCTCTCATGTAATTGTAACACACATATCCCTTAGGCAACATGAGCATACAAACAATTTAATTTCCCCTGGAAACAGATGCAGCTTGATCCATCTCTGGCTCTGTGGTGATACTGTCAGCAGCAGACAGATAATAGGGCCACACTCACAGTCTCCTCCGAATGTGCAATCATTCTGAATTACGCACAAAAGGAAGGACATAAACAGGAACTTTCCAGGGAAATGGATCCAAATATAGCTCCCATTTCCAGTAAGGAAATACTTACAAAAATAGCATGAGCAGCACCTTATAGACACACATAAAGAGCTGTGCACAGAAGGGTTTATTCAGATAATCCCAGTGTATCCTTTAAACCAGCTGTGTTGTAGTTTAGGAGGGGCTACAACGAACCATTTATTTTATTCAGCAGACTTACCGTCAAGGAAAGAAACAGTTGCGTATATTTTGTATGCCATCTTTAAATCTATCAAGCAAAAACGCCAAATATTCCTTTAGTTCTAGCTTACAAAAAGCATTGTTTTGTTGTTTTCCTATACCATTAACAACATCAGCTTTGCCTTTGAGAAACTACTAGGCACTGTTATCTGACATTATATATAGACTACAAAAATAACCAATTAAAATTAATTGCTGATGAAAATAAACATTAGTTAGAGCCCTCAAAATAATCTGACATGTCGACAAAGGGATTTACTTAAAGGTGGGGTAGATACATTTGAGAAACCGGCTCGAGATACACTTTTTGTTATATTCCATGGAATGCTCTTAACATCCCGATAGCAATGAATATGGCCTAACTGTCTCTCAGCCTTCCATCTGTGAACAAATGTATCTCGTGCCCTCATTGGTCATGTGCGCGATCGTGTGTGTTGGAGGAGGGGCTCTGTAAGGAAGTGGCAGATTTTTTCCGGTTGTGTATTTTCAAATTCTAGCGCACTCGAGCTGGTTTCTCCAAAATTACCTACCCCACCTTTAACCTAAAACACCAGCTATCACTCAGCTGGATGTAAAACAAGCCACAACATCTCCATTTGTTACTAAAACCACAGACCCCGGATCAGTCCTCGGGAGCGAACAGGATGCAACACCTTACTGACCAGACGTGGCTGAACCGCAAGTAAACCCCTGCTACAGTCAGCCACTAATAGCATATACACTGGGAGGCTGTAAATAAGAAATACGGAATTATACACTTTTAAACATGTGCGCCAACAGGGTTACACAAAAAACTGAGTATATAGCCTCAATCTGAGGTTATAGTTCAACTGTAAAAGGTAAATTATCACAATTACTCTAAAAGAGCATACAAAATAGACAGCCGCACAACAATCAGTGCCTGGGTCAAAGCAATTTGAGTGAGGCAACAGGGACCAGCCCCAGCCAGGATCCATGCCTGGCTTCAATGGTACCAAGTGATTAACACAGACTGCGCCAGACAGGGATTTTTACAACACTGGAGCACAGCTCTCTCCTGACAGCCAACACTCTCACTGGTAGAGCAGATCTAGAGGGAAAGGATAAATCTTAGGAGGAAACTCAATACATGATTGAGGCAAGAAAAGAGTCTAGGAGAAAGAGTAGAAGAAGGGGGAGGCGAGGTGAGGTGATAACAATGTGAGTAACACATTTCACGCCTAGACTACTGCAACTCCCTCCTGGCTGGTCTACCTGCATGTGCCATCCGACCCTCGCTGCACCCTCGCTGCGAGGGGGACCCAAGTTCCCATCAGCAAAAACACGTGGGTTTGCTATCCTGGCTCCAAAATGGTGGAATGAGCTCCCCATTGACATCAGGACAGCAGAAAGCCTGCACATCTTCCGGCACAGACTGAAAACTCATCTCTTTCGAGTCCACCTCGAGCGATAGAATTACTAACAAAGAACTGCTAACAGAGCACTTATATACTAATAAAGGACTGGCTTATCTAAAGCCAGTTGAGTAGCACTTGAAATGTTTGGCTCTATGAAACCTGATGTACTTATATGATTCTGTTTTCTTCAAGGTTGTGTCTTCCTGGTCGAATGTACTTATTGTAAGTCGCTTTGGATAAAAGCGTCAGCTAAATGCAATGTAATGTAATGTAATTTATCTTCACGCATAAAAAAGTAGACAAGAGCAAGAGTGCTAGTCTCTCATTAATCTAACAGATGAGGGGGAAATGCAGGCCCATTAATCACTCCTGCTGGCTAGTAAACAAAAGGCCACTCCGCTCCAGATTTTTCCTTGACAGTTCATGGCACACGTTTTCAGGGAAAATATATAGGAAATCTGTACAGAATCCGCATGTATAAAAAAAATTTGTTAGAAGTTTATGTGCATAAAGTATAAATATGTACATCTAAATTGGTATCTTGAGTGAATTTCAGTTTATAATTACTTGAGCCTGATTTGCACTGGGCAAAATCAGACATGCAGCCTCCAACCTCCAAGGAACAAATGTGATATGAACTGAAATGCTAATTCAAAACAGCACATGCACACCATCTGCGCGTCCATATTCAGAAACAGTCACTTTTACTTCTACTATAGCTAATAATGGATCAGCAAGCATTGCATGATGAAAAGAGCCATTAGGCCAACATTCAGTTACTTTGGGGCGATTTGCATAAATGTATCAAATAAAAGCTGCAGTCAAGCAGTTTAGAGACAAGAAAAAGGATAGATGTTAGAGCTGAAAATACAGCTGCAGGAAACTCTCTATTAGAGGAGGCAACAGTTACATTAAGTCGTAAAGCATTTCCTGGAGTTCAGAGCGAGGTTAGGACAACAGGACACATTAAGGATGTCTGGAAGGCAATGTAATTGAACAGGAGAACAGAACAGAGGCAGGGTGGTGTGGAAGGAAGATGGAGTCTGTCGATGATACAGTCACATAATACTCACACCACAGAGGGCACTTGTGTTAGACTCAAATCATTGCCAGACCATCTGTGCCGGGTACATGATGCTATTACCAAGTGACAACCTTGACTATCCATGCAAAAGCTCCCTTGCCACTGTTCTGATCCACTTGGGGGTTGAACTGCAGATATGCTGGCATAGACACATTATCTCCAGGGGTGGTAAAGAGGCACTACAGGGTATTAACGGTTTGCTCCCTAAAATGCAGCGAAAGGTTTGTGAGCTGATGGGGGAATACATGCAGCCTTAAGTCTCACTGTTTTAGCCAATTTGTAGCAACTGCATGCTTCTGACCTTTGAGTTGTATTATCCTTGATAGGAATTCAACAAAGAAAGTTTGCTCTTTTCATACTGTTAGCTCAAATAAATCTAAAAGATAAAAGCAAACAGCTAAAAGTACTGAACTTAGTACATCTCTAATATGCAGGGTAATTTAATGCAATATTTTTCACAAGAGCACCTACCTTTGAGCTGGTCAGCCACAACACTGTGTCCTATTCTCTCAATGACTTGTCCATCTTGATGCTGGTAGCGGTCGTCCAGGAAGTTGGCAGTGGCCTCTGATAGGTGGACCTTCCCAGCCACTCCCAACTGCTCCATTAGGTTGGCCAGGTTGACGTCATTTGACCAAACATCAAACTTGAAGCGTTTCATGCCCAGGATACCACAGAGCACAGTACCAGTGTGGACACCCACTCTCATGTTGACCATCTCCCTCTTCTCCTGGCAAAACTGTTCAATAGCCTGAATCATGCCCAGGCCCATCTCTACACAGCAATAAGCATGGTCTGGTCTGGGTTCAGGACAACCAGCCACGCAGTAGTAACAGTCTCCTAAAGTACTGATTTTTTCACAGCCAGTGAGCTCACAAAGTCGGTCAAAACGTCCGAATAAGTCATTTAGAAGCCCAACAAGGGCATGAGCAGATTTATTGGCCGACATCTTGGTGAAGCCCACAATGTCTGCAAAGAGGATGCTGACAGGCTCCATCCGTTTCATGTTAAAGGGTCTGAATATGATCTGGCCACGAGGGATGGAGGTGTTCTTGCGTTTATTGTTTTTAGGGCTAGAGATGACAGCTGCTGCACCGCTTGTGGAGTATCGTTTAACAGAATTGTCCCCTATCTCCTCGTCACCCTGCTTCATGAGTTCATCAGCAACGATTCTGGGCATGACAGAGTGGATCATTCGCTCTTTCAAGGCTTTCTCCACCTCCAGATCTTTGCCATGCATGATAGCTTGTCCCACCTTAAGGAAGGTGCTTCGCGAACGTACCTCGGACATAATGAACAGGTGGATGCCAATGGCGTGGGCACAGAGGTGGAGCAGAGCTTTGGCTGGGCCAAGCCAACATAATGTATCCCAGTCTGACAGAGAGGCTAGGCTCCAGTTATCCCCGGCCTGCGTCAGATGCAACCAGCTCAGACTCTCAAAAAAGAAAGAGTAGAGAAACCCGAGCATGATAGAAGCATAGAGGCGAACATGGAGAACACTGTATAGCAACAGAAGAACCTCAATACAGAGGGAGAAGGTGCCTACAGGAGAAATACAAGGGGACCAGGAGCTACTTCCTAGAGGCTTATCATAGGACAGGTTGTAATTGGGCCCCATGCCACTGAATTCTTCCATATCAAGTGCAGCTGTTGGAGTCTCTGTATCCCTGAAACTTGATGTCTGGATCTGGGGGGCCAGGGTTAGGGTGAAGGTTACAATGATGAGCAGCAGCGAAGCTTGGTTGTAGCAGCGAGAGTAAAGCTTGGTAAAAGTTAAGAGAAAGAGAATGAGGCAGAAGAGGAGGAAAGACGCAGTGGGAATAAGAAAGGCAAGCCTGTCACAGCGGGAAGGGTTTGCAGCAAAATACAATCCCCAGAGGAGGGCAGCGACAACCAGGTAAAACAGCACATAGCGGAAGCGCCGCCGGGTCTGAGGGAAACATCGTTCTCTACAGGCTTCTTCCAGGATTGAAGAGTCAAATTTAGGGTCCCAGAAATGACCAGCAGATCGCTCAAAAAGCTGAGGCATCTTTTTCTGTGAGCGAAAGTTCTTAACCACTGTCCTCTTGACTCCAGACTCTCCAGAACTGCAGCTGGATGAAATGCTGTACTTGCAATGCTTGGATCCCCCCATGAAGCCTCCTCCAATTGAACCCAGCGGCCCGCCTCCATGCTTGTGTTTGACACTACTGCCAATCCTAACGGAGACGCCTCCATCTCCACTCGAGTCACAGCTCACTTCTGTGTTGCGAGGCAGCAGTTGTTGATGATGGGGGGATGCCATGTTGCTTTTTAATCTATTCAAAAAATCAGAGACTAAGTAAAGCTTTGTATGCGGCTGCAGTATATCAACTAGTGCAATTATTGTTTAATCTTAAAAGTAAAAAACATCTCAGAGAAAACTACACTCAGTAAGCAGTGTAATGGCTATAGAAACACCAGCAGACCTTCCACAAGTTTTGGCTTGTTCATTATTGCCCCTCATGACGTCAATCCTGCATTCCTCTAAATTCCCGTGTGTTGGACGCACTTGACTGCACAGTTAACTCGCTGCTTGCTCTGTTATTTTCCAAATCCACACAAAGTTGCACCCACTCGAACAATATTTTGGAAAACTCGACAATTACAAAATAATCTACGTAAGGGGAAAAAAAGAAACAACCACTTGAAAATGTGCTTAAATGGTTCTTGTGAAATCGTGAGTTTGTGAAATCAAATCCAGTTACATTTTCGAATAGCCTGATGCAATCAATATCCTTTTTTAATTATCAGTGCATGTCCTATCCCAGTTCTCCACTCCGTTTTCCGTTCAGCTCCACTGAGGACACAATACCTCCTGGAATTAATGCCGTTTTGTTTACAGGTCTGAGCAAAACTTCATCCAAAAAAACACCCTCCGCAATGTTTGATTGGACTCCACATCTGTGATTTGCGGTCTCGATGGAAAAAATAGTTTTTAATTTAAAGACGCAGAGAAACTCCAGGTACAGGGCACGAGAGCGCAATAACTGCAATCAGCGTTTTTATTTAGACACACACTCTTCTTGCTGCAGGGCCTAATAGCTACTATTTCCGCGGACGGAGCCCCGTCCTTTCCTGACTTTCTCCTCGCAAGTCTCCGTCACTGCTGCATCTCCAAAACAAGGGGATCGTTAGCAGAGGACACATTCATGAGACCTGAGGCGCAGACAATCCCGATAAATTGTTTTATTACAATTGACCTTAGCTGTCAGTAACTCGTGTGTAATGGGCTTTTCACGAAACAGTGTTGGGTCTGCGTTAGTATGCCTTGGATCCCACAATAAAATCAATGTAGCCAATTCATCGTCACTGCGCCCCACGGAATGTCCAGATATTGTGACCATGTAGGTTCCTGAGATCAGCCTTGAGCAGACTGCATGAAGTATCGTCCTGTCTCTCCTTTTTCTCTCAAGTGAACTTTGCCCACCGTTGCTCGATCTCAAAGGCAGACAACGAAAGCCCGGAGAGTGTGGGGCTAATTACAAGGTATCCACCTCCGTTCCAATGCCCCCCCCCCCCCCCTCCCCACACACCCACACCCACCAGGAGTCCCACAGGTCAGAGCTGAGTGCCGCCTTGATCCAGACACTTTAATTGAATTGCACGGGATAAACAAGAGCATGTCTTCATACCTCAAACGAATTCCTCTTAAATTCCAGGAGAAATATGGGCTGAAGGCTCAGGGCTGCTGAATAGTCCAGCCTGTCCATTCCCAGGCTCGTTCAGTGCAATAATAGATTGTTTTATCCCCGTTATCCGACCACTATCTGTGCGCTGCAGCAGAATGGTTGCTTTCTATGCAGGCGCGGTGCGCAACGCTGAGACCGCAGCCGCCACCATCTTCTGTGCGCTGACAGCCGTCCAGCAGCGAGTAATGTGTGTGCTTGAGTGTGTGACTGTGAATACGTGTGCCAGTGTGTAAAGTACGCCGAAACGAAATAGAGATGACCGATTTTTTCTTTCAAAATAAAACCGCATGTGCATTTAATGGCATAAGAAAACGATACATTGATAGGTGGTCTACTACTTTTGTGACATCGACCTGTCACCTGTTTTCACCAATAGAGCAACTCACATGACTTAAAATGTAAATTAGTTGGCATGAAGAACAAGGTAGACTATTGTTATAATTCTCCTTTCAAATAAAGAATAATTATGTCCACCATGAGAAACAAAAACAAAATTCAACTCCAACAAACACTCATGTCAATTTTTTTGGATGAGTGCATTTATTTGATGCAACTTCACACTGCTACACAGAAACAGGAGCACCTCTCCAATGTATCAAATGCTCCAGCTATTCCCTTCTTTGGAGGCCAAACTCAATATAAAGCCAGACTTTATAGTGCCAGAATATATTCAAATATTTGCTTCTATCATAGGGCACATGCTTTCAAAGGCTCTAAAATATGAATTTCAACCCAAAAAAGCGATTAAAAACAAAATGAAGGTGCTTTATTTTTGAAAAATGTGTTTCCGGTTTGGTGGCTACCGTTGGCTTGACACAGCTTTCTATTTGGCGAGCACGCGCTTGATAGAAAGAAAAAGACTGAAGTAACGAGCACGTTCTTTAGAGAAGGGTGGGGACGAATGATCGACACGAGCCCCTTTCGGTTCAACGACGAAGCCCCTCCACCTTATTGTCTTCCACTTCACCCTTTACAATTATAATATAGTCTTTTTTAATAGTATATCAATGTAAACATCTGTCCTGGGATAATATCAGAGGAAAATTTAGAGGTCTCATTG
The DNA here is from genome assembly GCF_902827175.1 of Gymnodraco acuticeps. Classification (NCBI taxonomy): domain Eukaryota; kingdom Metazoa; phylum Chordata; class Actinopteri; order Perciformes; family Bathydraconidae; genus Gymnodraco; species Gymnodraco acuticeps. The sequence goes on from NW_022990238.1 coordinate 2,330,719, forward strand.
GGGTGAAATTGAATAACATTATATTTTATTGAGGCTATAGGAGACAAAGTAGCCTACCCAATAAATAGAATGTCAGTAAACTGCTCTAGAGGCTCAAATGTGATGGAGACATTTAATTACATTATTGTGATTTTTAAGGGACGGGACAATATAATCACTCAGTGACACAACAGTCCAGTAGCCTACAAAAAAATAAAAAATAGCAGCCCTTTAGTCAGCATTTTGGCTTTTATAGTTGAACAGTATTGAGGAGAAGCGAAAGTGGACACCTTCCTCCAATCGACCAGCATGTTGGGGAAACATAGCATGTTCCTTATCAAATGAATGAAAACATTTCCTCTGCATTTAAATTACAGTGTCATTTACAATGCTAAATGTTGGGGTCAGCCAGCATTGGAATCACATTTGTTTGCATAGAACTGGACATTTTCAAAATGCAACATTTACTCTGTCTGCAAGTACAACAGTCTAAAAGAGGGATCATTTAAACTGAAAAAACAGTAGTATGTTTGTCTGCCTGCATGAGGTAGAGCACTGCACATGTTTATACGGTTTATACATGTTTATTGTGATCTTTGTATTTGGTGTTGCAAACAGTATGTTCTGTGTGCCCTAAAATTCAGAAATATCCTTTATAATACAAATTATGTAATAAAGGAAGAAAAAAGTGTATGAGAATGTGTGGTCAATGTAAAAAAAAGGGTAATGGGCTTTCGTTTGTGCATAAAAGACTTCTTTAGTATTTGAGTATTTCTGGACTTTATTTAAAGTGAATCTATGGAAAGTAATTTTTGGGGAAGAGTTTAAATAATCTTATAGGTGTGTATGAGGGAGTCTTGGTGCACAACTATCAAAACTACACTCCAAAACATAGTATCCACCACACGCACACCCCTCCCCACTTACAGTCACGACAAACTGCTGGTGCATTGCAGCTACAGAATAAAAACAAATATACAAAATATCCTGTTAACAGCATGAACCCTAGGCATAGTTTTGATAAAGACATATACTGTATGTGTAAGCAAGAAAGAGAGATACAGAAAAAACGAGTTGTTTAAGTCAGTTTCATCACAATAACCACAACATTTCACTTCCTAGTCAATCAGAAATCTTTATTCTTGATGACCAAGCTTCCAAAATTGGGCCAAGATTAATGAAGATGTTATTATACCAAACAAAATAAAAGGTTAATGAATAACTACTTTAATTGGACACACATTCGTTCCAGATCTTATTCACGATTAAATTAGGAAAATTGATGCAGAAATATAGCAAAAGCATTATCACACATGTGATTATCCCAAACTATCACTCTAACAATAAACGACTGCCATGAGTAATAATGGTCTGTGTATCTTTTTACACTTTTACACAGCGCTCTCTGGTGGGCATCTTCTGTATCTGCAGTGTAAACATACTAACACATTCAGTGGAGCACACACAATCAAATAAACAAGGGAAACTAAAAAACGTTTGTTGGTTTCTTATATTTTTCATTATGTTTCAGTGTTTAGTAAGGTAAACAAATGGGGTTAGTGAGGGAGAGGGAACTGGACTAGCTATTGTCCATGAGTTAACATTTCGGAAATATGTATTACAATGGGTAGGCCTATTACTCTTTACCTATCCTTTGATTATTTGGAAATCGGTTAATTAAGGCAATAGTTTTGACGTTTTAGTAGATTGATACCACATTTATGGATGTGTAGCTAGCAGACATTTAGCGTAGATTAGCTTAGTCTGGAAACATATAGCCTACGTATGTCTAGGTTAGGAAAAACAAAGTCCGCCTACCTATACCTACAGAACCCCGCAGGCGACATGTATAGTAGGCCTATGTTAAATTCAGTTTACGCAGAGTTTAAACGATGTGCAAAACTATTTCTGGGCTGGCAGCAGTAAGTTCCATGAGTCTCTGCTATTTGCCTAGCAACCCATTTTCTCGAAGTTACTGCGACTGGCCAAACACTTGTACCCAAAATGTCAAACTATTTTTAGCAGATTTACCATGCCATACTCATGGAAAGTTGTTTGAGGTAGGCTTACATAAGAATTTGCATCTACTACATGCGTCATTGTAAAATATTGTGGATGTAAATGTCAGTAGGCCTTCTGTCAGCTTACTTCTTTCCACAGAGGTCAGGGGTAAACTCAGAAGTCCTCAATTTTACCTTTACCTGCAGCCCGGCTTTTGCAAGCTAGGAAAACGCATTCTTGTTGTGGTAGTTTATACAAATGTAAAGCAGGGAGTATTCAGTACACCTACACAGACTACTTCAATGCCCATTTGGAATAATTACACATTCAAACCAATAAATAGCTTTCTATCCTGCAAAATAAATGGTTGAATAAGACAGCTTTAATCAAAACACATCCTCCATCTTTGTTTGTCATGGTCATTCAGCTAAAAGGGGAAAGAAAATCATAACACAGTATTGAATTCCTGCCAAAGACTGGCAAATTTATAGACGCATACAGAAAACAGTAAGAACAGTTAAGAAGTGAAGCAAAATTAACATACCCAGCCCGCTCTGAAGAGTCTGACCCTTGAACCCTGAACTCTGCTTCTATCACAGTGCCCATGTCATAAGTTGTCAACAACCAGGACTGATGAGCGTATAAAATAAATGGAGAAAAAAAGGCCTTATTTGTTGCATGGCAGGGTTGGTTCAGGTTTCAGTTACATAAGGAAATATTATTTTTAAAACGTTATGCTAGCAGGAATTACATGCATCTGTTAAATAAGATCTAACATGCATTGTTAAAGTTAATCTATGTCAAACGCAAGAGTTGGATGACAAATGCAAAGGCTTATAGCACCCACAAAAAAGACTACTTCAAAATCGGCTTTTGAAGTTTATGGAATTGACTTTCTGCAATGCAGTTCTCAAGATTTTACAACACAAATTTGCAACTTCTGTTTCCACTTTTTCCCATTTTATTCACATACAAGGGAGCTGGTATTTGACTGTTTTCAGTCTCAGGGTTATCAAGATTTTACTGAATTTTACTTTTTCATTTCTGTGCTTCTTTACATAATTAATTCCCCACCCAAAAGAACCCTGTGGTTGTACAAGGGAGAGAAGGGCATATATTTTAACAAAACTCAGTGATTAGTGGCATTTTCTTATTTCTTCAGCATGTGTGTCCTTAAGCTGCCTTATCAAACAATGACCATTCGCTTCTTTTATCTGTCTCATTAATACAGTCCCTAAATGCAACTCCCCATATTATCCTGAGGAAAAAAACAAACACTAATCTCCCTTCTCCTCTGTCTTCTTCATCAATACAGGCATTCTGACAAACGCAAGGGTGGCTCCCACCCGACCCCTTCTCTTCTTACTTCACCCACTCAAGTTATTTGGATTTCCTCAGTTCTTTCGATAACGATTCTTTGGCTTCTCACCACAGCCCGTAGCCTCACAGGAGGTCAGGCCAGGCTGCTTGCCTGAGTTAATGCTGCTCAGAAGGGCGGGCAGCTCATTGGTGATTGCCTTCTCAATCTTATCCAGCAGACAGCCACCCATGTAGGAGCACTGAGCTGTCAGGGGCTTGAAGTTGGTGACAGGATTAACGCCAAAGAAGTCACGGTAAGCATCGCGGTTGGGCAGGTCAAACTTGCTGATGTTGGTCTTGGCTAGGATGGATTTGAAAATGTAAAACTTGTCTGGGTCATCTACGATCTCCTTGAAGACTAGTTCAGGGTCACTGAAGTAGCTCATCTTCTCTTTAAAGGTCTGAACGTAGCGGTCTACCAGCAGGCCGTGAATGCGCACGCGGATGCCGTGTTGGCGGATGAAAGCAACTTTGTTCTCCATGCGGTTTTCAATCACCTGGTTCAGATCTTCCAGGAGAGAGATCTCTTCCCGTTTGAAGAGGTCACGGCTGGTGTCAGGAGCGTAGTCATATGGCCAGAAAGAGCTGACGTAGACACGGGGGGGTTCGGTCACATTGATGAGCGGAGCTAAGCTCCAAAAGAGAGCACCATAGACTCTCATTAAGTCCTGGGTGGCAAGGTTGTCAGCCTTGTTTAGGATGATGCGGATCTGGGATTCACGGCCCTTCAACTGTCGGAAGAGCATCTCCAGCTCAAGGCCTACGTCCAACTTGGTGGGGTCAAATACTACGAAGATCAGGTCAGCACGGTCAATGAACCACTGGCAAACATCATTGAAGGGATAGCCTGGACAGAAGAAGAGAATATGTAAACCCCTAGATACTGAGTTGCAGCCAGATTGCTTTGTGTTTGAAATGTTGGATTGTGTACATTTGCAAACTAAGGTAAAGCTCTCTGTTTACCTCTCTCCTGCTGCTTCCGGTTCTCAATAATTCCCGGTGTGTCCACAAAAGTCACACGTTCCAACATCTTATGGGGCATCTCAATACCAACCAGCTTTTCAAGGAAGTTTTGCCCAAACTTCTCCAAGGGAGAGAAGGACCGAGAGCTGTCTGCTGCCATTACAATACCCTCAACTGAGCGGATCTTCTCCCCATGCGTAATCACAGTGAACTCAGAGGTAGTAGGCTCAGCTCCTGAAAAAAAGGAAAACAAGAGGGAAAGATTAGCAGGAGTAGTATCAAAATATGTTTTGCTGAAAAACGATGCTGTGAAAGTAAACCAAAAAAGTTGCGTGTTAAACTATGCGCCAAAACTCAATTTAAATCTCTTCAAAGCCAAGTGAAGCTGCAGATTCAAGACACGAGTGACCCTTTTCCATCATCACATTGTTTTTCCATTGTCATTCAAATATTGTTATGTTAAAATATTGATTATAGCGATTTTTGATCAACTGAGTAATGGTACTAAATTGTCAGAGATCACTTCATTTATTTTGGATTACAGTACAAAGGATTACAACAAAAAGATGATATTGCTGATCTGTATAACATACCTGTGTAGAGCTGATAGGGGCTATCTTGCATGCCCAGGAGGTAATTGATCATGGAGGACTTTCCTACACTCCAGGGTCCCAGGAACAGCACCATTGGCTTGGAGGTAATCTCTCCATCTGTTAGGCAAGGAAAGACAAGATTGAGTAAAATCTCAGCAGGGTGGCTAAATAATGACAAAGAACCTCTCAAGTTCATCCCAAATGTAATGTGAATAATTACAAAATAACCACTCATGATAGGATTTGGGAGATTGAGAACTTGAGCTGCCAAAAGAAGTCAATATTTGCTTGGCTAGCTTAACAACACTCCATCCATGCGAAAAAAAAATCCTGTGGTTGTTTTTGGGATGAACTATATTTGAAGTCTGAGAACACCAAAGAAGCATGTCAGTACAACACTGTCACTCGCAATCCAGAGCACGAAAATAAATATTTCCTCAGACAGAATGGAAATAAAAAGAAAGATGCCTGTGGAAAGAAAGCTGCAATGCTTTTTTAATAGCATAAGAAGACATTTTACAAAAAAGAGGCAGCCATATTTTAGTACCACACGTCAAAGCAGTGCCTCTGACATACAACGTTGCTTTCAAAGCAATCTGTGTGTCTCTTAAGCTGCCATGTGTGTTGTCAGTGGACATAGTGTGCTAGGGCGCAGGAAAGTTATGTCACAACCTTGTGGTCCAAGGCTGAAAGAACTCAAAAAGATGAAAAAAATCAAAAAGAAGAGAAATTAAAAGAAGAGAACATTTCATCCCAAAAGATACAAAGAAAAAGGTCAAAATAGCCATCCCTGATTATATTGGTCTAAATAATACTATTTTGGACAAAAAGTCAGTCAATTCACTCCCATCACCTCCTGCCAGTGTCCCCTACTCAAGCATGTGTGTTTTGCACATGCAACCCCCTCCAAATGTTACAATGTGAACCCTAACTACACAATGTTATGCTTGTCATCTGTAAATACTGTAGATAATGTGATTACCAAACCATATTCATTTTTTTTTATTATTCTTAAGTAAACCTTTTATTTACATTTCTTCCCTTTTCATTCTTTTGTATTGGATTGGAGTTTTGGTTGGAATTGTGAATCAGTAAATCAAGGGAAAGTAAATCCATGTTGATTAGGCTATAAAACTGCTGCATATCTTGCTCTATATGGGTTGAGCCTTTTGCCTATGGATCACTTTGACTAAACCTAATCTGAAATGTTACATCTGGGTAACCCCAAAATGGTATCCATCCAATTGACTCACAAATGTACAAGGACAAATGAATGGGGTAGGAAGGGGCTAAGCACTTCAGGCAGTGCCATGCACAGGTAAGCCCCGCCGACACCCACCTGGGTCTGAATCCCCCAGGGTTCGTCCGGGGTATGCTGTTAGATGGGGGGAGTGGAGGGAATGGGGAAACGGGACAGTAAAGGGTAGAGTTCAGAGAAGTGAGTGGAACAGGAGGTGGGTGAGAGTGAGGAATGAGGGAGTGAGGTCTCCTGGAGCGGTAGAGTAATAATGTGCAGGAATGGGTGGGAAATTGGGAATACAGTACCATCTTTGACCTGATATGTCCAAGATGGTGTCCCTTTTTGTCTAGGGGATTTTGTGTGAATGGTTTTTTACTCTCATTTTAAAAAATTGTTTAATTAAGAGCAGAGACAAGCACAAGCCCAGGCTAAAGTTACCCAAGCAACAGGCCATATGCCCTTTTTTGGCTGGGCTGCCCTTCTTGAGGAAAGATTAAATACAAATTGTTGATGGATGACACCTACAATCTGAGTGGTTGCCCCTTTTTGTCGGTAAAACAACATCCCCTGAGAATTTCTGTGCATGTCCCAGATTAGGAGGCATGATACAAAAGGGATTTGACAAGTTTGCATGTATGCCAAGCCTAAAAAGCCACAAGAGGGCGACCTTTATTTCATTGTGGTAAAGTAAAGTTCGTTCTTGACAGTTAAGTATGCAGCTCAGAGTGTCGCTCTGGAGGAGAATTGAGGAGTGCAAAAATCATTTAAGAATCAAACAAGGGCAAAGGGAAATTAAATAGAAGAAAAGGGGAAGAAATATGTTAAAGCTAATATATTACCTGTCCTGTATATATAACTTAAAAACAAATTATACACAATTCTTTCCTCACCCTCATAAAACAGTGAGTCTGAGAGCCCAGAAAAAGATAATCGCATACCATAAAATCCAAGAATTGAAAGAAGAAGATCTTTCTGTTATGTGTTGTTGATGGAGTAAGGATGATGTGTTTGTACAAACAAGTCAACCGACCAGTCACTAAAGCAACCCAAACATTAAAACCCACACATCAGAACAAAGTGCAGACATAGCCCAACCCTCTTTGATACCTGAGATCTCGTGCTGCCTCAGCTCATTGTACTTGTAGGCCTGCTCCATCGGCTTGATGGATGAGTGGTAGATCTTCCGCAAATTCTCAATGGCCACTGAAGGATAAGAAAAGAGAGAGGAAAGGATGATAAAGATGCTTTACTGAGTAAAATGTGCCAGTTACAGGCAAGCGAAAAGCTTTCCATAAAACACATCCAATGTATCTTTGATCCTCACCTGCATAGTCTCCTGATTTGTCCTCAGTTGCAAGCCGCAGCGTCTCATCGATGTGAGATCTGTCTCTGAGGGCGGAGATGAAGTCTTCTACTTTTTCTTCCTCTGTAAAAACAACATTTAACTTGATTTAAGTCCTCACTGTTTGTCTTCAATTACAACATGAACAATGGAAGTTGGGCCAGGTTTCCAGATATGGTGCAAACCAACCCAGTGATTTGTATTATGAAGTTGCCACTGGGGCTAATGACAGACATGTTCAACTAAGCTATGCTACAGAGGCCAACAGCGCCGATATTTCTGGACGCAAGTCAATCAATGCATCCTGTATATACATATCAACACTGCTTGGAATTTAAGTGTGACACACATATTTGATAATAAGAAGTGGGAGACAGTTTTGCATTTGATGCCACTATCAACTAATGACACAGCAGATATTTGAGCTGTCTACATTTCAAGTGTTTCCAACCTGAGCCTTGATTTCCTCTGCAGCTACATCGTCTTTACTGCATTTCCATCTACCTCTCTGTCTCATGGTTTGTTTTTGTAAATACAAAAAGGTTATTGCATGATAGCCTCCCATAAAGTGTTTGTGTCGGGCAAAAATGATAACTAGCTATGCATGAAACCCTATTGATTGTTCGTGATGACACTGTGCCAGACGTACTCTGCGACATCCATTTCCTTCTGAATGATACATGCAGAGGCCAGAGGGAAATTGAATCATGCATTGTGAACAAGACATAACTTCATCCGGTTTTTTCCCTACAAATCCATCCATTTATTTATTGTTTTTGTACATAATTAACCCAATAGTTTCCACCCAAATATATGTTCATGACTTTGTGGCTATAGAGAGGAACAAAGTATTTGATGGTTTACAGTTTTGGGTTTTTAAGGTTCTCTATCCAAATAAAATGGGTGACTTTCCCTGATTGTGCATACATGCCATTTGGTGCTTTTTTACCCAAAGTGCCTTAAATGTTCGCACTCCGCAACATACACATGTCTAATTTTTCAATGACTATTCACCCCCTTATGCATGTGTATGCGAGAGAGAATCTTAGAGAACATATCCGCTCACCAGTGTGCCGTGTCCACTTACGAGCATGAACATATCAGATAGCTCAGAACTCAGCTGTTACTCAGCTCTTCATTTAGAAAGCAAAGGCCAAAAATAAACATAGCTATTTGTTTGGCATCACCATGGGCTTTATAGCAACTGCAAACATAAGGGGGGCAGAGAGAGAGAGAGAGAGAGAGAGAGAGGGGGACTTCCCCAGTTTCATTACAGACTGGGAGGAGAACTCAGAGCTGGACTGAGTGTTCCCATCAATAATACACACGATGAGACAATGATGTGCAATCCTGTGTCTTTCCTCTTCTATATTTACCCACCTATCAGGGACTCATCGCACTGTGGGGCATGTCCTTGTGTGTCCAGGCCTCAGAACAGGCCTCCCCTGTAACGCCTCCCACACGGTCCTGCTTCGGACAAACCTGCTACGGCTACATGCTATATATAGAAGGAATGGGGAAGTCTTCCTGGTTCACACTTCAATGTCCCTGAAGGGTTATGGGTCTGTGTGTCCAAGGCAGCTATTAGACACTCCCTTAATAGAGTTGTTAGGGAATTTTAAAGGTATTTACAGCATGCTATAGGAGTATTAAAGATGATAGTATAGCAGCGATGGGGATGATTCATTGCAATCATTCAATTGTAAATCATACTGTCTGTGTCTGGCATAATCTGAATATTGATTGCGTTATATAAATACATCGGCATACTTCTTGTCGGCACATCGGTTAATCCAGTTTACTGGCACAGGCAACATGTAAAGATAGTTTGAAAGGAATCCTTGATCATAAAAAAAGATTTTGATACAGGCTTCTAAGCTTGATGACAAAAACACTTGAACATGGCTGACTTATAAAACTAAGACTATAAAATAAGATGCCCTGTTCAGAGGATGAGACCTGCATGGACAATCAGAAAGCATGATAAATTGGCGCTGATGCTCCAGGTCACGACCCTGTGATCTCAGCTGGCCAATTCTCTGGTCAACACCAAACAGACCTGACTGATGTGAAGCAGAAACACTTAGTAGGGATGCTTGATTTTGCAGGTCAAGCACTCTTTTGCAGACATGCCCAAAACTTTGCTTTTTGTATGTAAACTGCCAACCGTCACTTTCTCTTTATTCATGTAAACAAACAACCATCTCTCTCTCGAAGTCTCTTCCAATGATTTCAAATGCTACTTAATTTTAATCATGTATGCTTACAATGTTTTATTTAATTTCATAGATTGCTGTTTTTTGGAGTCAAAATCAAACAAATGACTAAGAATAGGTTTATTATCAAAAAGCAAAGATGTAATAATGATTCAATATTGCAAATAGCATAATCAAAGCGACAATATGTCCAAATAATTACTTACGTATGCCACCTATTAATGTGTCTTTAACCTTATTACTTAATTCCTGATATTAGCTTAATGGCTTTTTGTATTATGCAGACATGTAAAGTAAATCTATGTGAGACACTGTCATGGCAACCTCCACCCTAACCTGAATTACCGGCACCAGCCATGTCGTCAATGAATTCTAGTGTTTCTGGCAAAGTGTCATATTGGCACATTGCTCTGGCCAGAAGTAATGGTGCATCAAATGACAGGAAATATATCAGAAGGCCTGTTTGTTTACAAGTCTGAAGCAAACTAGTTTTGTATTGATGAACAAATGATAATTGAAGAAGAAATGTATTCACAGTCAATACAATGAACCGAAGCATGGCTTCTGACATCTGAGGCAGAGATAGAAAATATCTCCCCAAAAGACCTCCTCAAAGTATGGCTGGTGCTTTAATTAAAACACCAACTGCGTTTTTGCAGTGTGGTAGCAGTGACACACACTGCTGGTTAAGGAACAACGTAGCACCACTGATTCTCCCCGAGTCGACCTGCTAAAAATAAGCCTGTGCAATGTTGCTCGCAGCACGATGCAAGAACAAGAGAAACCAAAAGGTTAGAAGCCAGAATAAAAGGAGAAGATGAGTAATACTGCAATCCCTAAAAAGATTCAGTGACTGATCTATATCTGTCATTAAATATTAAAGTGGCTATTTGTTAAGCTTAAATTCTCAATGAGTATTTTTAAGGAGCTCTGTAGGATGTGATGATAAGAAAAGCATGTATGAAAACAATGCAAGAGAATGAATCGAATTTGACAATAATCACCAATTAAAAGCATTTCAAATCAGCCAGTGTAGGTCATCTGACCTACACTGGCTGATTTGAAATGTATCTACATGCCAATACAAAATGTCTTTTGTCATGTTTTTTGGAAACAGCAGTAAGTGACATCTTGTTGCACAATTTGTGATACATGGCTATCATTTTGCAACCCCCGCAACTCATCACTTGTCATGGCACAACTGCATGTCAAATTGAGTCAAAGAGAAACACTGCACACAAAGGAATTTCAGTCATCTGAACCAACACTGAGTGAAGATATGGCACAAGATGAGTGATTTTGACAAAGAAGAGAGAAGTCAGCTTTCAAAAGAAACAGAAGATCCACTTGGATGCTTGAGGCACATTTCTTATCTTTTCACCGTATCAGGCCTGTACCCTTCAGCCGCAAAGCTTAGTTAACTTCTGTAACTTGACTCATCACTCAGAAGAGTCATGTCTTTTAACACAAGCTCTTGAGTAGGTTTTAACTGCTGTGGGAGTGTTAACACCTCCCAATCCAGCCGATGCCTGATAGAAGGCCTGGGACAGAGGTCTGCAAAGATCAGAGAGGTAGTGTTGCCCGCTGAGGGCGGGCCTTGCATCAGCGCTCAAAATTAACTCTGCAGGCGCCAAGGGAGTAGAACCCGCGACATTTGCGCTCAGGACCATGTGTCCTCGGGGAGCCGGTTGCCACACAACCCAGCCTCAGTTTGGAGAAACATTCTGGTGGCATCAGCACATCCGGTAGGAATGTTTGTGAGTTAAGCCTACCAGCGGCTTAGTAAGTCATGCCTCAACTATAGATCCTTGGGTGGAGGCTATTCAATAATCACAAGGAATGTCAATCAACTCCTGTAATTGTTAAACGTCTGTGTAAATATGTTGCTCAAGTTGAAAGAACACCATGGATGGACATTAATGTGTGTGCTTGTGTTTGTTTGCACTCATGTGCATTTACACTGTTTATATTAGGTATCTGTGTATGTTTAAAACCCCAGGATCATGTTCTGCTTGCAGCACAGTGGAGGTACATTGAATTATGAACATGATGAGGGACGACAAGCCTGGAACCCCCAGTCAGAGGATTTATCCTGAGCACGGGGGGATTCAGGCAACCTTTACTAAAGGCCAGGGGGTTCCACTGGAAATATCCATGGAGAGGCATTGGTTTAATTTAAAGCTAAACCGAGTGGACCATTTTTACAAAATCACTGTTTTTTTAAATACTAAATGTTATATACAGCCTTAATGTGACAAAAAAACAGCTTTCCTGATCACTCTAAAAGGACAATGCATATACTTTTGACTAAAAACGAAGCCCATTGAATATTTAAGAAACCTAGAACTATAAAAATGACTCTTCCTCTGGCAAGGGTCAGTGGTGGGAGAGCAGTCAGCAGAGCGTGTGCAGGGTGTGGTGAAAATAGGCCATGGATGGCAACAGGTGGAGCAGCTTCTGGAGCTAGTACTCCCCCTCAGTCAGAAATAGACCCACAATGGGTCAGAGGATGAACAGAGGAGGGGGCAGAATGGTTGGCTCCTATTTTAGTCAGTGTGTGGAGACTCAGATACATCCACATCCCTCAGATCGGAATCTGATTGTGTAATATACAGGGAAACGAGCAAAGCTACTGTACCATCATGTATGTTTTAAATAAAGTAAAGATTGGCCAAAAAAAAAGGAGAAATTTGCCAATTAGACACATTAAAGATGTATATTTGTATCTCAGGAATTTACACAAGAAGTGCAGTTAAATGCGTCTTCTAAAGTACGTTTCCACTATGGAATTTCGATATTTCAGACAGAAAGTATATACTTATAGACAGACTACTTTTGTTGGTGTCATTTGTTTTACTTGAAAGAAAAAATACCAATCAAACAGAAACATGACTTAATGGTTGTCAATGGCCCTAGAGTCTTTCTTATGTGAGCCACATCCGGACTGTAAGTCCTCTAAGGGGACACTGACATCTACGAATGTAGTTGAGGGACAGGCTCAAAGGAAGACAGAATGGCAAAGGCACTTTACCCTGAGGTGTTGATCTGACGCCTCTATCCCTGCTCTCCTATTTGAAAGCCAGGAGAGGACATTAAGTGCCCTTGGGACTGGGGGGCTTGTCTCAAGAAGGGGTGTGTTGTAAGGCAGTTAAGTATGACTGGTGTGTCCCTTCCACTACTACCAGTGTAGGGATGTCCCAGACATGCCACATGCCTTAAGAGAGGATTATGTGGAGCAGTGTGCCTTTAAATGTTGATGCCTCCCCTCTACAAAGTGACGACAAAGATGTTTTTACTGTATCGAAGATGGGTAGTGCTACCTCTAAAGTATAAACACAGTTGTGTGAAAAACTAATCAAGTTCCAAAACAGGCTGTTAAATGATTGTCAAAAATAGTCAGCGTCGCAATTTAGCAATTCATTACATCTTCACTATCAAACATTACATGTGACATTGGACACTGAACATGGTATGAATCCACGTTTGGTCTGTCAACACCATTCACACTAGACCTGGTTAGTCTAGGATTTCTGGCAACCTTATAATAACTCCATCGTGACTATAGCAATCTATGTTTACTTCTACATGGAAAGTGAGCGCAGCATCATGGAATCAGGTTGGTCATGAAATGCAAGTTGAACGACAATAAAACCAGGCTTCCCTTGCCTGATTCAATCATAAAATGAATGATCAAGCTATCAACATAGTTGATCAAGTTCAACTATGTTGTGCAAAAGTCACAGTATCCTTGCCTATCATCAAAATGTATCATTTTCAGTTTATCACAGCTTATTTATTACATTTGTGGACAGAAATGTGGGACGAGTGTAAAATATCAAAAACATCAGCTTTTCTACATGCTGGTGCTTTGAGTTGTATTTCTCACAAAAATGTGATGTTATATGCAATTAATTTATTTGCTTTTTGGACCAGAACATCTGCGCTTTCCAGGACTTCTATAAGATGACCCATGATCAGTTGATAGAAAGTCAATTTTAGATTATTTTGTAAGGAGATTACCCTTTCTTCTACTCTCTGCACTGTTAGCTACTCCAATGGATTCCTGACATTGATTGAACCAACCAACAACATAAATAATTGGACATTAAGCAGCAAGAAGTTTATGATTCTTCTCACAATTGTCCGTAACCAACAGGTATTGGAGTACAAATCAACACATAGTTTCCACATGCTGTAGATTACAAGACAGAGGCCACCAAAAGATGCACGGGCCTGCAGAAGGGGTCTATGAAGGCATGCATTGCAGCCATAGCCCAAGCCCTCCTGCCTGGAGAATGCATGTCCCTATAAGGCCAACTGCTGGGAATAAATTGCGATTGTGACAGTGCAGAGTGACAGCAGCTGTGCAGTGCATCTAAAGGGAAGCATTGGGCTGGGAGGGGTGAGGAGTCAGGAGGGAAGGGGAGAGGAGAGGGGGGGGAAGACTGTAGTGGACAGTGTTGGGTTTCAGGAGGCCTTCCAATCTTAGACACCTGACAGCAGCCTGGAATATGGAGGCCAGGGCCCAGCCATGGAGCTCAACGCCGACCCAAGGACGGACAAGGGTGACAGACAAGGGTAATGCCAACCGCTTTGCTCCAGACCCGCAGACCTGTCTTCAACTCCATTGCTGCCATGTTAACATATTGATTCCTATATTTGTATTTATACTTTGTATTTTACGATGCTATAGGTTATCGTCCAGATAATGTTGCCCCCCACATGTAAATGGGTATAAGTATTTATTCCAAACCAAGTTGTGGAAAATTAATTAAAAAGAAGCAATGAGATCACATCTATGAATGAAAAACTATAAATGACATCAAAGTTCATTGCCCATTCAAGCTCCCGCGTGGCTGTTCTCCCCCTGGTTAGACTTTCCATCAGCTGGTGCCATGCGTTACGACAGCTGACATGCTGTCAGTGATCGGGAGAGGCTGAACTCTCGATTGAATGATCTTTAACTGCTCTGCTTTGTAAAGTCACCAAAAGGTTTGGTACATAACAAGTGAATTAGAGTGTTGTGTTTGTTTTGGATTCGAATTAATAGACAATTAAAAACTAATTCAAAGGGACACTCAAGTCTGTCATTTTGTACGGGGCGCCAGCAGTTTAATTTTAAACTGAGACAGGATTATTATAGTCCTGCTTGATGGCAAAGAGGGACCGGACTAACATTTCTGTCTCCATCCAGTCTATCCTCGGTTGGTGTCCCCATGACTGTCTCTGTCCCCACACACTCTAGAAGCCAGTGACATTTCCAAAAAAACTGCGCAAACATTTGACACAAGAACTATAAAACTTTCAACCATCTATGTTTAACAGTCTAAATCAAAGCTTCTGAATCTCAGAAGGTTTTCGTAGTAGATCAAACTCACAAAGCAGCCAGGAATCCATTTAACATTCCTTAAACCAACTTCCAAACCTACCCTGCATCACTGTTTCATTCATTAGCAACATTTGTGTGGAAACGTATATCTAGAGCCTTAAATGCACCACCCAACATAAAATATGAGGAATCCACGGATATTTGACCAAAATGCTTACTAAAAGTCTTACCTGCTGTGGCCTGCAAAAGCAGCAGGGACAGGAGACAGCTGATCACGACTGTACCCTTCATGATGGCTGCCAGGAGAACTCTGATAGTCACACAGACTATATATACCAAGGCAGGAAGGTTAAAGGGCATGCAGATTGAAGAGGAGGGGCACAGAGAGGGCCAGCTGGTGGAGGGGCTGGGATCTGTGTGTGAGGGCCTCTATGTGTGCAAGCAGCTGACTTCTTTTTAAAGGGGTTGCAGCTTGGGCCTCTGCAAATATTTCGGCAAAGACCTCGCTAAACGGGTCAGTGCTGAATAACACAACTTCTTTCTGACGATCATTTTAAAGAAATTGTGTTTTATAGACTGGAAGTAGATGGTTTGAAATGAGCAACAATTCTAAGAAGATGACATTAATAGAATGGGATTAAAGGCAAACTGGTGTGAAATCAGCAATTTTAGAGGCCTAAAAGTAAAACGTATTATATGTTATTTTTTCTTTTCCGCATAGAGTAAGATCAGAAGATTGATACCACTCAGTCTGAATCAGCATCAACATGTGTACCAATTGTTTTACTTTGGAGAATGGGCCATGCTAGCTGCTAGCATGCAATATGGCAAATGGTAAATGGACTGTGTGGCAGTGCAGTGAGCTGGCCAGTCACTTCAATAAGGAAAAGAACATCACCTTCCTCTAAATTAGTAACACAAACGTTAATACAAAATCACATATTTCACAAATTGCAGCTGCTAGGGTTGCTTTGTGCAACAACAAATAATGATCAAATGACTGTAACAACTTTACCTAACTTTAACAACTTAACTCCCTAATTTTCAGGAAATGTTCATCAAGGTAATACGCTTTTAATGTTAATTTAGACACAACGCTGCCAGATTGGGAAGTAATCATCATAGGACTGTGTGTGAGAGGCAGGGATGAGAGCTGAAGAGAGGGTATGTCTGGAAAATGTAGACCCTCGAGTCAACCCAGAATCCGAGTTAAACGCTAGGCGGATTACTGCTTTATCACACTCAAGCAGACACACTGTGCAGAACATAATCTCACAATTCAAGGGAATAAACATCTCAACTATAAATTCATCCTCAAATATAGCAGGACTTTCTCACTCAAGCATGTCCATCCCTAATGACTCTGGCAGCATGTCCAAACAATACAGCATGTTCATTTTGGTGCGTAAAACTGCCTTAATGCTTAGAAACTTCACGTGGCATGAATATTTGTTTATCTGTGCTTTTTATGAGCTAAAACAATTATCTTTTGTTAATTACTGTGACAGGCGCTGAATTCAGTAGTGTGCCTTTAAAAAGTGTTTGTAAAATGTGCTTTGTTGTTGCTTTTTTTGACAATGAAAAAAGTCACAGAATATAACAGGTGTTAAGTTGTTAAATATGTACATGGTTTTCAAGTGGCAATTGTTAAAAGACTATACTTTTCAACCGTTATTTCACAAATGTAGAAACAGAAGGCTCTTCACCTTAAAGGGATAGTGGAAATCCGCGAATTTTGGGTTTAACTTATGTATTTGTATTAAAAATAAGCATAATAAACAATTTTTTTTAATTTCATGCGCCTAGTTTCATTTTATTTTCAATTTTACTGCGCCCTCTCAATGAAACGAAATACTTCGGGAATCGTCGGGAATCTTCGGGTGATGACGAGAGCAGAGGAAGACGGGCACAAACAATGGCGGACATTCAATAGCATTTGCATGTGAATAGCCGACCTTTATTATGGTGAATAGATGTGTTTTGTATGGCTGTAGTGCGACAGCAAATGCAGAGAATGGCGTATCGACTCATGCGTTTCCAAGAAACCCAGCCATTCGTCGTCAGTGGGTGAAATTTGTTCAGAAATTGTCACTATAGGTAATACTATAAGACTGTAAGACGGCAATACTTTATACCGAGTATATTGCCATAAATATGATGATTGATTATCAGTAAAAAATTCTACGTGACACAACGACATTGGATTAACCTTGAGATGCGTTTTTATTCCGTTGAACACAACTTTTGATCACAAATCAAAAAAGGTAAGACGTAATTATTGTAATATTTTTGGAACCGGATGTTGTTTACTTTCTCTTTTCTGGCTGATAGTTCCAGGAATTCGAGGTCTTACAGTGATGACATTACATCTGTGGAGTCTCAGCTTTAAATCGTATATCTTGTTTGTGCAGTTAAGATAGTAATAAGGGCATTTCTACCGTGTGTTGTGTGTAAAAAAGCGTTAGCATTAGTTAGCATTGTTTCGCTCAATGCTAATTCAAAGGCTTGGTATTACTCTTGTGTTTTTTCTAGCTAACAATTGTTCTTATTGTCAGTTAGCGGAGTTTCTTACCTTTAAAAGGGTATGAAACATTAATAGTTTCATAAATGTTAAGAAGCCCTGAGACATGTGAGAGGAAAACAACTGTGGGAGGGGTCCACTGGGGGGACCTTCGGGCTTAACTGGTTAACAATGATTCATATTTGTAAAGGCTACAGGTGATCTTAAGATGCGTGAGCTATGCTTAGGGACCTACCAGTCAAGATTATTTGTGCAGGGGTGCATCATCTGGCGCCTGCTCCTGGTCATCCTCGCCATTGCCCATGCCGTGAACCATCACCTCGGGCTCGGGCTCGAACAAATAAGGACGTAATGGTCCATCGTCTGGCTCAATATTGTCACCATCGTCGCTTACTGAACCGGATTCAGATTCAGTTCCTAAAACGACATTTTCGTAGGAAAGCCGAGAGGATGTTTCTGACTCGCTATCATCACTGGATACCTCGTACAATCCTTCTTCTTTGTCTGGTATATTTGCCCTTCCACGTTCATTCTGCATAGACGCCATAGTTTGTTATCGTATCGTCTTCCTGAGTTTTCGTCACTTCCGGTTTGGCTGAGTCGAACATTTCGTTTCTAAAAAACTTCGGGGAAGCTGCAATAAAGTGCTTCTAACATGCGTAAGGCAATTATTATATTTTTTTAATCAGGTGTGATTGTTTTGGTACGTAATTATGCTTGTATATAAGATAAAACGAAACTATTTGAGGTTCCATTTACACTATCCCTTTAAGGGAGATATATGTTATCAATGTTAGTACATAGTGCTTAGGTTCTTAAGTACTATGTACCACCTTTACCTTACAAAGTGGAGCTTTGGATGTGTCTAAATACCCTCTTAAGAACTACTTAATCCCTTAATACATCTGCCTATCCATTTCTCCAAACTCCTCAAAAGTTGTGTTTTTCTCTACCTATCAAGGCTATAGGAAACAAAACAAAAGTAGGTATGGTTTAGACTCTGGACACAAAAACCTGAGGTCTTGCTGGATAAATGTGTGAGGGTGTGAACATGAGGCCTGGAATGAATGAATGCATGTCAGGGGATAGTGGCAGGAGATGCCACCTACTGTCCCTTGTGTACATTTTAACTGTCACAGGACGTGGTGGATCTTAATTTAGCGATGAGCTGTTGAGCAAGAGAGGGAGGTGGGGCTTCAATATCGCAGCCACCAATCAGGAATAGACACTTGGACATCAACTGTACTGCTTGAGTGATGGCCAGCCACAACCAGAGCTGGTACAAATTCAGCTGCTTATGTCATTATTCGTGCTATGATAACCGTTATCAACTCAGAACTGGAGTGAAACACTTGTTTCAAAGACTTAAAAAGAGAGAAACAAAGTCACACACTAGGAGCCCAATGCATAAAAAACAAAGTACAAACTTTATTATTCTGTCTTTACAAAGGCACAAGCCTCTTTATCCCCAAAACATTTCTTTAAAAAACAAAACAAAAAACACAAAATAGCTTCTTGACGACCATAAGCACTGACAGGTCTAACAAAAAAAGATACAGATAACAGACGAATGGAAAGGGAGATGAGGGAGCCATCAAATGTGTAACGGGGTACAAAAGATATTGAAAATAGAAAAAAATAAGACAGCTAAATAAGATTTTGCTAAAAATGTGATGGTCAAACAGGACAATGATGTAGGAGGTCTTGACATGAAGGAGAAGGGGAGACACAGCTGTGCGGCTTTTACTCATAACCTCAAGAGCTTTATCTGAGGAGAAGCTCCTTTATACAAAAGAAAGAGGCCAACTCCATAGTACAGTAAGTGCTTTGTAATGTTGACCCTATTAAATGATCCCCAGGCCCACCCCACTCATCTGATATGTCCACTTAACATTTCCTAACACACAGAACAAAGTTTAAAACACATTTGGAAATAAAACAGTTCTGGTTTTCAGCAGAAAACGAATAAATGAAAATACTCAGAGAAAAAAAGCACGGGCTCTACAAAAAGCAAAGCTTGCAAAACACATTTTTAACATATAGGAATCCCCTGCCCATAGTGACAGGGAGATGTCCCACGATTTGACAGACACGTTGCTCTTTTTAGTGCAGCTGACATCAATATTTCTTTAAAGGGCAATTCCATGACATAAATCATGATAGATGAGTTGCGTTCAATTGAACACATTATCTGTCCAGCAGTTCAAAGCTCCATCTATGCATCCATGCAGGGGATATTAATAAGGAGTTTGTCCCTAAATGCGATTCTAAAATAGCATGATATGTCAAAAGCACTAAATGTAATCTCTAAATACACCAGGGTTCACTTTTGAAAAGTAACCTGATAGGGAAAAATGTGTAAAATGTATGGAATGTCAAAATTCATTGTGGAATTTTTCCCCAATGAATCTGAAATCTGGCTTTAGTAGAGAACACTAACGGGACAACAGTTGAAAATCGACATGTAAGTCTAACCAGCAGTCAGTATTCGGATACATTTTGAATAACTGGGGAGTGCTTGAATGTAATAAGTACAACTGCCCGGTTTGTGGCAAACACAATACAACAAAAAGAAGAGACAAAAAAACTGGAAATACACTGTATATTCCAACACACCTGGGTGTTTGCAAGCCTGTTTGGGAAGGCAAAGGAAAACCAATTCCACCGGCCACCAAGCGACCCAGATCAAGTGTTCAGATTTGCCTCTCAGACCCCATGGCTGTGTTAAGGCTGGCTTCACAGTGCCTCCCTGCACCATCGGGCTATTAGTAAGGCAAGCTGCTGCCTCTATCCAAGCTACATGTCTGAACGCCGAAAACCAACAGCACCAGGCAGAAACACTTAAAGTATGATCTAAGCAGAAACATGTAAATAGCATGGTAGGATAAACATAAAGCACGCAAAAGCATATGATCTATGCACGGATATGCATATGTCAACTCCATGGCACATTCAAGCTATTTCACAGGGCAATTACACTCTGCTTTGATAGATGCCCTAACATTAGGACAGCTAACTACATTATTAAGGGCTTAATAAAACCAGCCCTTAAGACTGAGCAAAGAAATGATTGTATGTCAGTTTTATATGTGTGTCGTGTGCACATACACACATCAAATGCCTTCATTTCAAGGCAATTGCAGTGCTGTTGCAGACTGCCAGAGTCTGGGATATAACTGCTGATTCAAAATGCTATATGGGACACACATACACCAGTGGAAATCACTCAAGAGTGCCCACGGATTAGCTTATTTACCTATAGCCAGGTGCTTTTAAATTCAATGGGGGAGGGTGTAAAAAAGAAATGCACTGATCTTTTTTTGTCAGGCCATGAGCAAAAGGAAGAACATGCCAAATACATATGTGGGATTACTGGGAACCCAGCCCAGTAAAAATGGCAACAAACAATCAAACACAAAAAGAGAAGAGCTGTGAACCAGTAAGCGCACTCTCTCCTCCCGAGCTTCATTTTCTGTGGGCACCAGTTAGCCATGAAAACAGCTTTTAAATTGTGTTTTTCCAGTACAATCACTTAATTTGCTGGCTGAGGGAGCCTTAGAGGAACAAAATATTGAAAAGGAGACTTCACAAAACATTATATTCTTAGATCCAGAAACCTAAAGAAGGTGATTCTATGAGACAGCTTTGCAAGCTCACAGTGTCTCTCAAGACAGAACTCAACTCAGAGAAGAAGGTTTAAAAGAGGTTAATCTAAAACTAAAATGCTCTAGTGTTGGGTGGTGACGGGCTCTTCGTCAACTTTGTCTCCTGTTTGCGGATCAGTCAAATGACTTCAGGGCCGAATAAAGAGAACAGTCATGGTGATTAATTGTGATGTTAAGCAGAGATTCTAGTATCCAGTTTTACGAAGCATTCATAGATCAGTCAGTGATCTATTTGATTGTGAGATATCAGGGTGCTAAGCAGAGAATGTTAAGACAAGCAGAGAAAAACACGCAGAAGAGACTGCTCGTATGAGTGTCTAAGTGTAAACATATTCAGGCTGACTATCACGGTAAAACATGTAAGAGTGTACTGAAACAAAAACAAAAACGAGTGCTTCAATCTGTCTACCAGCCCTAATAATGTCCAATGAACAAGAGTGCTGTTGGTGTGAAGCCTCCTGTAGCCCGTTTCTGCTTGGGCTTTGTGTGTGTGTACATGTACGGAGGTGTATGGCGTGCGAGACGTCAGGGAATAACTCAGGGGAGTGAACAGTCATCGGGCCCGTCACTGTTTGAGGCCGTGTCTGAGCCTGCCGCGTCAGAAAGGCCGCGACCCGAAGTGACGATGACCGCCCTCCGCTGCTCTTCCTCGCCGGCACAGCCCTTCCCCTGGGTGCCCTCGATGTGCTGGATTGCCTGGGGAAAGACGAAAGTGATGTCAGTGACAACAGCACCCTCTGGTGTTCATATCTGAGAACATTTCCAACAAGAAATGAGTCTTAATTCTGTGTCTGACTTTCGTCTTACTTGAACAATGGTGTCCAGGTTCTGCCGAGATGTGGACACTGTATTGATTACTGATGTCTGGCCCATGGTTACCACAGTGACATGATGGGGCTGTGGAGGCTGGGCAGGTGCAGGGACGATGACCGTGGCATGATGTGTAGGGGCAGGGGGGGTAGAGGGGGCAGACACCTGGTAGAAAGGAGGAACATTTTAAAATACTCTCTTTTCCACACTGCACTGTGATAATAAATGATTATGGTTAGGAGTATATTAAAGGAATAGCACATACACAGGCACTATTGCACACATAATTGAGAAAACAGCTGGGCAGCATATTGAATATTAGCCAGGCCAGATGTTAAAATCTATAAGTCAACCACATTTTTGTCCTTTGTTTCGTCCCTCTGTCTTTTGAGGGTGCTTTCGATCACTCTGAGCTTGACCAACACGCTTGAAATGAAGTAGATCTGTATAGACCACAGAAACTGCAGTTGTACAATTTGCAATTAAAACATATTTAGTTTTTTTAATAATTATCTCCAAGTATAAAATGACAAAGCTAGTTTGAGACCGCAAACATAGGTAAAGGTGGGGTAGGTAAGTTTGAGAAACCGGCTCGAGATACACTTTTTGTTATATTCCATAGAATGCTCTTAACATCCCGATAGCAATGAATATCTTAAGTGCTTTTGATGAAAAAATCCATAAAAAAATGTTCATCTGTGGAAGCCGTAGTGCTGTAAAAAGCACGACCAATCATTTTAGCCGGCCCGGCTAAAATAACTGGATGGCCTACCTGCCTGTCAGCTTTCCATCTGTGCACAAACTTATCTCGTGCCCTCATTGGTCATGTGCGCGTTCGTGTGTGTTGGGCTCTGTAAGGAAGTGGCAGATTTTTTTCCGGCTGTGTATTTTCAAATTCTAGCGCACTCAAGCTGGTTTCTCCAAAATTACCTACCCCACCTTTAACCTCAAGGTGCACCTATTAGCTTGTTCCAGGACTTTCAACACATCTCACAGTCTTAAGTTAGTGATACTCGAAATAACATCCTATAACCGTGAGATGTAGTTTTGACAAATATGCCTATTTTGTTTTTGATTAAAAGTCTGATGCATACATATTTCCTTTATTTCAAGGTATCAGTTTCAATAATTCAGTAAGGTAAAATTGTGACATGCAAACAAGATGTTTAGTTGTTTTGGAACCATGATCCAAACAAAAATGTAGATGCAATTGGGTAAGAGTTCATTTTTACTGAGGTAATTCTGTTTATTCATAGCAATATTGAGTTGAGGTCATATCGCCTGGGGAGTCACAAACAGTCACATGACTAATGCAGAGTGTATCAATCGTCTTCACTACCAACGCCCAGCTGCCACAGGAGGTGGATGGGCAGACAGCATATGCCAATTGATTTGGCATCATGTTCAGTTAGGGTAAGCATCCAGAAACACGACACTCTCAGGGCAGGAAGACGGGCAGAAAGACTTGTGAGCTGCTCATTTAACACACTGTAAATGTGTCTTAGCTGCTGACAGCTCTAACTTGGGACTGTCAGTGTGACATCCACAGTACACTGAGATTATTTGTGTAAGTGTTTTAAATGCAATATGCGTCATTGATTCAAAGAAAACCAAAACATTTTACAACTACACATAAGAAGGAGGAGGGGAATATGAAGCCAGCAGACATATTGTATTTTAGACTAAAGAGGCCAAGTCTGTGTATCAAGTTCAGATCTTACTTGATATGGTACAAAAATATGTTTATGTTAAACATATAATTCCTACAGTAAGTATTGATTAGACCCTCCAGAAAAACGCGATTCTGCAATCGCAGAATTTACCGCATAATCAGCAAAATGGCGCAGATTTTTAAAAGGCCGCATATTTATCAAAAGGCTGCATAATCCCCGCATTTTTCCACACAAAGTTGAGAAGAAAAAAAAGTTAACTCGTCTTGACGTGAAGTGATGATGACACGACGTCATCAGCTCGCGCATCACAGAAGGTAAACAACACCGTAGAGCGAACGTGTGGAGCTCACACGAGAGAGAAAACACCAAGATGAAAAAATCGAATCCATCTAATTTACCGACGAACATTTCTGCTAAAGACCGGGCAAAGCAGTACCCCGATGTCTTGCACGAAAGTGGGGGGAAACTATTCTGCACCCCGTGCAACTGTGTGTTGGAGCATAAGAGAACATCGACGGTGACGACCCACTTTGATTCATTCAAACATTCGAAAATGCTTTCTGCTGCTGTGGACAAGAAAGCCAAACAACTCACGTTCACCGAGGCATCGACCTCCAAAACCCTTTCGAGGGCTACAAGAAACGAGGTGAGTAGCCTACAAGATTGAAGCTGGTCAGATAACGAACAAGTAAATCAACACTTCTCTAACTTCTGGTCACTTTCCAAACAGTCTCAAGGAGGCAAGAGTAAACCCTCTCCTAAAGAAACCCACTCTCAACCCGTCAGATGTTATAAACTACAGGCCTGTCTCTCTACTCCCGTTCCTGTCTAAATCACTTGAACGCGCTGTCTTTAAACAACTCTCCTGTTATCTCAATCAGAACAACCTTCTGGATCCGCACCAGTCTGGTTTCAAGGCAGGTCACTCCACAGAAACTGCTCTCATTGCTGTCACTGAGGAACTGCACACTGCCAAAACTGCATCCCTCTCCTCTGTCATCATCCTGTTGGACCTGTCTGCTGCATTCGACACGGTGAATCATCAGATCCTCCTTCGCACGCTCCAAAAACTTGGAGTTTCAGGCTCTGCACTTTCCCTCCTCACCTCATACCTGAAAGACCGTACCTACAGGGTGACTTGGAGAGGGTCTGAGTCCGACCCTTGTCAATTAACTACAGGGGTCCCTCAGGGCTCTGTTCTTGGTCCCCTCCTCTTCTCCCTGTACACAAACTCGCTCGGATCAGTCATTAGCCCGCATGGTTTTTCATACCACTGCTACGCTGACGACACCCAATTAATTCTGTCCTTTCCCCGCTCAGAGACCCAGGTTGTCGCACGCATCTCTGCTTGTCTAGCTGACATCTCTCAGTGGATGTCTGCTCATCACCTCAAGCTCAACCTTGACAAGACTGAGCTGCTCTTCCTTCCGGGAAAAGATTGTCCCACTCTTGACCTAACAATCAACATCGGCACCTCAGTTGTTTCCTCGACTCAGACTGCAAGGAATCTGGGTGTGACCCTAGATAACAACCTGTCCTTCACTGCAAACATCGCTGCTACAACCCGTTGCTGCAGATACACGCTTTACAACATCAGGAAGATACGTCCTCAGCTGACACAGAAAGCGACGCAGGTTCTGGTCCAGGCTCTCGTCATCTCACGCCTAGACTACTGGAACTCCCTCCTGGCTGGTCTACCTGCATGTGCCATCCGACCTCTGCAGCTCATCCAGAATGCAGCGGCTCGTCTGGTCTTCAACCTTCCTAAATTTTCCCACACCACTCCGCTCCCTTCACTGGCTTCCGGTAACTGCTAGAATCCACTTCAAGACACTGGTACTTGCATACCATGCTGCGAATGGATCTGGCCCTTCCTACATCCAGGACATGGTTAAACCGTACACCCCAGCGCGTGCACTACGCTCTGCATCAGCCAAACGACTCGCTGCGAGGGGGACCCAAGTTCCCATCAGCAAAAACACGTGGGTTTGCTATCCTGGCTCCAAGATGGTGGAATGAGCTCCCCATTGACATCAGATAGTTTGCACATCTTCCGGCGCAAACTGAAAACTCATCTCTTTCGACTCCACTTCGAGCGATAGATTTATTAACAAAGCACTTATATACTAATAAAGGACTGGCTTATCTAAAGCCAGTTGAGTAGCACTTGAAATGTTTGGCTCTATGAAACCTGATGTACTTATATGATTCTGTTTTCTTCAAGGTTGTGTCTTCCTGGTCGAATGCACTTATTGTAAGTCGCTTTGGATAAAAGCGTCAGCTAAATGCAATGTAATGTAATGTAATAAATGAAAACAGAATGAGGCGGAGAAGTGTGTGTGTGTGTGTGAGAGAGAGTGTGATTAAAATAGCCCAATTGCTTATACAATAAATAAACATTGAATGTGTTTAATTGAATAGTAAAGGGGTTTAACGTTAGTGGCAGGTTGTGTGTGAGAGAGAATAAATAAATAAGACATCCCAATATTTATTTTTTCCGCATATTTCACAACTTCCCGCAATTTCACCGCATGAAATCACATAAAACCCCGCATGTTTGATCGCATAATCAAGGATTTTAGCCCGCGTTTTTCTGGAGGGTCTAATTGATATATTTGGCTCATTTCAACCAAGGGTATTGTTTGGTTTAGATGTGTTTGTATATGTCAGTGTTATAAATCCTAACATTATTAAATGTTTTACACATTCAGTCAGAGACAGATGTATTGGTGTCTATGTCTATGGCACATATTTAATGAAAAATACTTCTAGAAATACCCCATGCCTGTTTTAGCTCCAAAATGTTTTGTTTCAGCATTAAATGTGTAAACAGATTCTTAAATAAGACTTAGGGAAGATAACTAACTACAAAAATGTAACTACATCATGGTAATGCTCAGAAGGATTCAACAGTTAATGTGCGAGTCAAACATATAAAGAATGGTATCCACCTGTGGGATGTGGTCTGGAGAAAGGTCCCTCTCCAGCTTGTGCTGCTGCAGATGGACGAGGCTCTTGTTCTGGGGCTCCTGCTCGGGGAGTACCCTTAGCTGCTTCTCTGGGTACAACTGGGCATCCAGGGAACGCATCTGAAACACAGAGCAGGGGATAACAGTGTGAGTTAGCAACACACAGAACTATGTTGGCCAGTGTATTTGTCTGGACACAGACTTTGTCAGAAATTGTGTTAACCGTTGTTCATTTTACCTGATCTTCTAGCATCATTCTGACTGAGCGCTCTTTCTCCAGCTGCTGCCGTAACTCAATCATCTCCCTCCTTAAGTCCTCAGTCTTCTCCTCCTCCAGGATGTCTGGTGAGCCAATCCCTTCATCTTTTTCCTCTGCACGCCTCCTCTTGGGAGAGGAACCACTTAACTCCTAGAGAGAGCACACAGAAATCAGATATCCATTTTAGATAAATATATAGACTGATGATACTGAAAGACAGAAATCACGATGAAGCCTTTTCACCTTTGGCACGGTGACATTTTTACCTGTATGATTCGTTTGAGCTGATTGTTCTGCTGCAATAGCCGCGTCTTCTCCTGCTCCAAAGCAAAAATGTAATCCGTTGTCTGTTGCAGTATGGCAGCCTGGGGAAATGAGAAGAATAATAAAAGTTGAGTTCAGCGCCTTACAGATCCATATAACGCCTCAACTAACCCAAACTTCTCTTATGACCCACCTTACTGAGCTTCTCTCCATCACTGTGTGGGATGAGTGTTTTAAGAGACTGGAATCCAGTATTGATGCTCTGCATACGCCTACGTTCGTTGCTGTTGGCAATCTCTCTGCGAATTCGCCTCTCTTGGTCCCGGGCTGTTTCTGGGGTCAGAGGAATGTTGGCCAGACTACGGGGAGGAGAAGAGAAGGGCAGTGATTAGTTGGACAGAATGACAAAATAAAACATACATAGTGAACTTCAACCTAATCCAAAGACAGCAAGAGATATAGTCAAAATCTTTGATCTCGATCCTTGAATGACACATTGCTATCCAATTGTTATTAATGCACTCAGTTTTAAAATAACATTACGTTTCAGAGCTAATTTTTATGTCGATTAATAACTACTTTCCAGGGTGTACAGTGAAACACTTTCATGTAATTTATAGCATCATAAGCGTTCATCATAAAGTTAAATTCCATATTTTCATGCATGCTGAAGGCTGCTCTTCCATCACTGTGCCATTTTCTACCAGGTGTTAAAGTGACACATTAATATGTATGCTGTGCAATATAATGTTATGATTGTGAAAGGTCTTAGGGAGGGAGAATTCTTCCTGATGTTGAAGCAGGACTGACATTTTACAGGACACATTTCAAGCAACACACATGGTAAAACATCTTTACAGTGGCACCACCTTTGCTGATAATTCCAGTTGGGATGTTAAAAGAGCAGCATTGAACCTGTTAGTATCCCAACGACATGGTCTGCCATTATGCTGTGCTTCAGTTGAGGGGAAATTCTGAGCGAACTTCCTCTTACAACCTCTGTATCGAGCTCAGTATCTCTGGGACCCTCTCTAGCCAAGCGCTTATCTGTACTGACTCAGCTGCCTCAGTGGAAACAATTGTGCAGACACAGATGAGGAAAAGGAGTGTGTGTGCATACACACACAGGCACACGTACCAGCAATGCAGCGGCATATCCAGCCAACACATCCACTGCCAAAACATCACCAACTGTGCTTGGACTTCACCATATCACACAGGCACAACCACTAACCAGGAGAAAGACTGGGTCCCATGTGGATTGAAGCCTAAAACAGGAGTCATAGTGCCAGGAAACTAAATACAGCTGAATAGTACAATAAATCCACATGATTGGTTGATGAATTATTAAAATGAAATCAGAAAGTTATATTGAAATTGTATTGATCAATTTTTTGTAATGTGTCATTTCACAAGCAAAATTTGATATTTTGAAAGATTCATGCGTAAAAAATATAACAATTTGCTGCTTCCCTTTTCTTAAATCTTAGACATGTAAATGTTTTTTCTTGTGAAAAAACAAACAAAGACATCACCATCATCTCTAGGAAATAGGTCTGCACATTTTTCGACAATATTTCTCATATTTTATAAACTAACTAATCATCCACATATAATGGAATATTATTAGTTGATAACATAATATTGTTATGAGACTGCAACTTGTATGCCAGCAATTGATTTTAGTTTTAATATTCATACTGAACAGAAGTCATTTATGATTTTTTAAGCGTAATACTTGTAAGTATGTATACTTATGTTACAAAGTATGTCCCTTTTCTATTGGTAGATTTTCCTCTTTTGTTTACCAATTCTCCGCAGACTCACAATGAGGAATTAATGAAAACGAACAGGACTACATATTCCACACTGCCCGCGTCACTGCTAAGATCCATCAGCAGATCACTCCGCCTCCCTCTTCAAACAGGGCTGCGGACGTATGGATGGCCTTCCGCGACATACACACCCCCTTATTAATAACACCACTTTTTATCCTGCCTCCCCGCTAACGCTGAATGTCCGTTTACCGGACACACGGGAGATAATGTATAAAAAAGCCCAACCATTAAACCCCCTTAGTCGACACAGCGCCCGACAACAGCTCCGTGCTCCGAGCAGATTTTCGTGTCCTCCGCCATTATAACAATGCGGCAGGCAGCATGGCAGAGGTGCGGGATGAAAAGACGCAGTGGAGGTGACTCAATAGCACGACCAAGACACACAGAAACCCCCGTTAAACTATCGCCACGACAAATGGGGGCAATTTACAAACTATATGTATATTTTCACATTAGAAGTAAACGAAAACGGCGCCATAAACAGGAAACACGCCAGACCCCCTCATCACTTTTAGCACAAGCCACAAGCATGGCCGCACTACCCACAATAACTTCGGCTCGCTCTGAGCAAATCGGCAACACGCACGACGTGTGCGGCAAAACTAGACCCTTTCACACTGAATGACACTCGCTCGTGTTATCTTTTCTTTTCTTATGCAAATCACAGCACCTATAGGCGACACTGGGGGTGATTTGAGGATAAATAGAGCAGGGGTGCGCTCTGGAGCAGAGTAGCAGCGTGGTGTGCACGGAACCACGTGGTTTATGTTAGTTAGCCACAAAAATACAACGATATCGCAACAAAATGTGCAGAAAAACATCACAGGGGGGTGCTGCGGGTTGAGACGGAGCCACCACTTGCTCAGAAGCAACATAATTCAAGTGTTCGGTGATAAATAATGCGCGCAGCTCCCAGTGAGTGGGTCGTGTACACAATAACAGATCAGTTCAAGCATGTTACCTCATCGCCGTCTACTCCAAACAGATGACTTGTAATAATAAAACAGCTGCATGCTGGCTGAAGCGCATGTATACACACCTACAAAGACCTCCAATCACTTCTTTCTCCGTTTTCCTGAAATGTTGCAAAGAGGGCACCTTCTGAGCTGGTACCATGAAATACTCCATGCTCGCCTCTCGCCAGTTTGCCCCCCCTGCTAAAAAAAACAGGCAACAGTCTCCGTTGAATAAAAGAAAAAATAATATGCTTAGAGAGCAGAAATCCCGTGATCCGACGCGGGTTAAATCCTCAAAGAAGATATGAATCCTCGTTTGTGTAAGGTAGTAGTTTTTCAGGCTGCTGAGAGTTGTAATGTTACTCGACTTCCAGCTGATGGGGTTCCCTCGTTGTGTGTGGCTCTACCTCTCTCTCTCCCTCCCCTCTGCTTTCTCCCTCTGCATGACCGTGTGCGCGCGTGCATGTGTGTGTGTATGCAGCTGATCGGATGGCTTTCAAGGCGGGAAACAGCTGGTAGGAGTCACACTGCACTTCCAAAAGCCTCCTTCCGCAGAGAGGAGGGACTGCATGTAAACAAAGGACTATTTAGCGCAGAGATACAGCGTCAAGACAGCGCACAAGGCTGAAAAGGGGGTTAAATGTATTTAATATGAATTACAGTGAAACATTAGCAGATAATTTACGATTAAATGTGCGATGCAGTGTGGAATAAAAGCAATCCACGAATCCCCCAGTCGGTAATAACCTAATAACATATAAATCACACGTATATTTCCCCTCATTTGACTTGTTTCAAGAATATTTTTTATAAAGAGCGCCTTTAGATTTAACCCTTACATATTTAAAGATCCCTAATATATGTAACAAATAGGTACATGCTAATAATGCAATACACACAGGAGTCATTTTACAATATATGTTAAAGCAATAACCTCAACATGTAGATTGCACCTTGACACTGGTGTAGTAAATAAAAAGCAGGACTACAGTACACTCAAACAGCTGCGATAAGAGGACAGAGGATCAGCTGACGGGCTGGCAGAGCTGCACAGCAACAGCACACCGAGAGGGCATTCTGGGACACACTGCACACACACCACTGCTAACCGTGTGTTGATCACCATGTTGGTTAGCAACAGTGGTAGTACAGGAGAATACACCACATTAACCTATTTTAATAGAAGCTGTGACGCTCATGCAGTAATAACCTGCCAGCCACAAAATGGGAGCAGCGAATTTGTTTTTGTGCACCCGGAAACACGAAGAGCTGTTGCAGCTGTATCCTTGTGGAGGCACATGGTGGCGCTTTGTTAATTAGTCTACCTTACTGCTGCAGCTGTGAGCTGAGGAGCTTTAACACAAGCATATCTTTAACGCTGATTATCACAGAGCTGGTTACACACAGATGACCTTCATGTAGCACTATGGCAGTTATTTCTAAGATATATCAGCCCCACAGTACGCATTTAAAATGTTTTTTTTTTAAAAATAGTTCATATTATATTTCATTCTTTAGATGTCACACATATATTTTCAACTTAAATACAGTTCTTATATTTCTAGGCGTATAAACTCAGACTTTGATAGATTAACAGGATATAAAATAATAATGTATTTGTGTAGCCTAGTTACAGTACGATTACATAGGTTTGGATGTTTTGCCCAACCCTTATATTAAAATATCAATTGATT
This sequence comes from Gymnodraco acuticeps, assembly GCF_902827175.1. Classification (NCBI taxonomy): domain Eukaryota; kingdom Metazoa; phylum Chordata; class Actinopteri; order Perciformes; family Bathydraconidae; genus Gymnodraco; species Gymnodraco acuticeps. The sequence continues at coordinate 2,362,390 of NW_022990238.1, forward strand.
AAGTCTTACTATGTTGGTAAATAGGATATACAATATATTTAAAAAAAAGATTATATACAATTACAGAACACAACGTTTGCATAACATAAGCGAGAGATTTAAAAATAATGTTTGTATTCACAAAAAATAAATCAGGATCCACAGTGTATAGCCTAAGCTATCTTCTTGCAGTTGCTAAAGTATTATGTATAGACATTTTTGCGAAATTGGGATCTTGCATCTTCCTATATCATGAATCTCGACCTAACAAAAAGCTGCTGAAGCAACATCCAGAAGACAACACGGATGAGTATCACATGTAATACCAACATGCATGTGCTGAATGCAATAATGCATAATAGTGAACTAAAATATAAAAACCTTAAAACTTGAAATGAATACATGAAAAATTAACATCAAATTACAGCAATATTTTGAATTTGTTGTTCCGGGGAAACTAAATTGGCAACTTATAAGTGACATGTAGGGCTTAAATATTGCTTTCAAATGCACCTGCCAATTGCCTGGTCAAGTTAGATGCTGCGTATCACAGTGCACTAAGATTTGTGACAAACTGTAAAGCATTAACCCATCACTGTACCCTGTATGCAAGGGCTGGTTTGCTTTCACTAACTGTACGGAGGCTCAGTCACTGGTACATTTTTATATACAAAGCCATGTTAGGGAAACTTCCATCTTATATCTGCTCCCTGATCTCACGGAAAATTGTAAGTGGCTACTGCCTGAGATCGAATGCTGTGGTTTTATTAAATGTGCCAACTGCTAGGACTGTCTTAGGGAAGACAGCTTTTAGATGCGCAGCTCCTGTCTTGGAATAGTCTGCAAATTAAATGGAAACTGAACAATCTGGTGCCACTAAATGTTTTTAAAGCTCGGTTGGATGATACTCAATCGGAAGCTATTGGTACCTGTTTATGTGGATAATTATGTAAATGATGCTGTATGATGTCCTTTTGTTGTTCTATTTATGTTTTTATGTTTCATGTGGAACTACTTGAGCAGGTCTCCCTTGAAAAAGAGATCAATGATCTCAATGGGATTTATCTGTATAAATAAAGGTTTGAAATGAAATGATTAAGAGATCCTGATTTTTCTTTTTGCATGAACATTCACTAATGGACTTGATCATTATTTAATTAATATTAAATGGGCAGAAAATTATGACTTGTTCAAATAAAAAAATAGGGCTTGGCAAATCAATTCTTATTCCATAACATCTCTAAGGCCTCCTAGATTTATCCAAATCTTATCCCAGGCTGCTTTAGGCCCTCTAGTGGTGGCAGGGTGAAAAGTCAAAGGGGATCCTGGTGCACATTTTTGCATGCCAGCATCACTGAAACTCTGGATGTCCCAGGGTGGACAAAACATCAACATCTGTATTCAACACCTCTTAGGTCAACATGGTAGCTATATAAGTACACTCCATATATAAATGATTTCCTTTAAGTTCTGTTAAAAATTGGCTTTTACTAATAATTGGTATTCACTCACTTGTGTGGATGACTTTATTTAGCACATTAGTTCCTGCATCCATCAAACACAAAACAACATTAAAACATGAAGAAGTGCTCATAGAAAATCTGCATTAGAAAAAAGGAACTGTCAACAATAAAAAAAATCCAACTTGAGTAGACATGATCAATGAGATATTTGAACAACAAACAGACTTTAAAATAAATTAAATTATTAAATTAGTTTTACCAATTGTAACTGCAGCTAAGCTACATCAGGCTGATTAACTAAAGCTACTAAGAAAAATAAGTTCAAATATAATTGATTATCCCACTTAATTTTATTTTTTTAACTTACATCTTTTTGGATAGTTTCACTGACTTGAGCACTAGTCTAAAAAAATGGGCCCCTTGTCTATTCCAGGGCTTTGTAACATCAGCATTGTACAATCTAAACAACTTAAACAGTCATTAACTTGCATTTACGCGGAACAAACTTACTGGTCTAAACACTGGGCATATCTTCTATTTCCCAGAGCAGAACAAAAATAAATTCCTTATAGAGAATCAATGGTAATTATCCTATCCCTAACTATCATTTTATGTCCCAAAATTGTTTGTAGTCAATAGGTAACTTCAAAAAATCGCAAAAAAAGCTATTTAACTTCGTATTCACTATGCAAATATGTATATAGGCCTTCATTTTTGTTTGATTTATATGTTAAACTTGTACTCTAGAAAGATGCACAAAATAGGTCACATGTATAATATAAAATACTGTAGGCCTATATTCTGTAAGTGACAGGGATTTTGTATTTTTTTAAGATTTTTGTTTCTCCATCTTTATTATGTATTTTTTTGTTGCACATTGAACTGTTGTATTGTATGTGGGTGGATGTATACATTAGTGTTAGAGTAAAATAACTGGCTGGCTGTCTGTAGTTTCACACTTTTTCATTATGTAACACTGTTTGGTTGGTTACCCAGAGGTGTCGACATGGACAGAGATGTCTACACTAGGAGACAACAGACAGTGAATTATAGAGGGGTATTACCCTTATCCAACGCCGGTTGATGCAGGGAGCTGAGGCGGAGACATGGCCATGTGAACGGAGAGAGAGGGACAGTTTGGAGAGGCGCCGGGGACTGCCCATGGTGGGGGGGGGGGGGGGGGGGGGGGGGGCGGAGCAGTAAGCATGCGCTGAGCTGGCAGACTCTGGGCTGGTCCTGACGGGCTGGCTGGGCTCCGGGCGGATGGCTGTGCGCTTCAGACGGTCTTGGGGGAGACTACCACCAACACTCAGCGTCTCCTGGAGTGCTTAGAGACAATTACAATTAAAATAAAAAGCAGAAGAGACGCGAGGATAACTGCGAGGAAAGGACAGGCACATTATAGCCCCACCTCGACATCTGGAAAAGCACAGAAGAAGGAGACGATCCTCCCCCTTTACCCCATACCCCGTCGCCAACCCGCCCTACCCTACCCACCACTTCGTGCCATCCCTCTGGTCTGATCTGCCCTCCCACCCCGCCAGGAGGACCACGTCCATCCACAGGAACCCCCCACTTGACCAGCGTTGCCATCAAGCGATGCGCTTTGAATTTAAGGAGAAATCCCCTATCCGTTTTTGATGCACAACACAACCAGTGGCTTCATTTTTTTTTCCTCAGCGGGAAGACTTAAGGTTACGGATTAGGGTGTTTACACTTTTTGACGGGTTTCCAGTGGCTTGATAACATGAAGAATAGATCATTCCACGGCAACAGACAAGACTGTCATTCCATATATTAGTCTGTATTTGAACAACCAGCTGTCACATACGCTGCGTTTGAGCTTATGTATATTTTTTCCCCATGCTTAAAAATCTAACCTGACAATGGTCTTGGAACGGATCGCCTCTACAGACACCTAGACATATTTTTTCAAGACGTATCAGCTCTATAATTTCGTGTTTACCGAAGGAAAAAGCGACACATTGACGAGGAGTCATTTGACACCGACGCTGCCATAGGACTTTGCGTGCGAAGTTTGCACCGGGAAGAGGGGGGCCAAGTCGGAGATATCTCGGGCATTTCCACGGTATTTTCACTGTAAGGTAAGCAAGGAGCGTACCCTATAATGCATGTCAGTCCTTTATGTCGTTTCTTTTGTCATGTGTGTCCACGTTGCTCTTAGTGCGCAGCTACAATGTGAAAAATTGCACGAGTTCAAACAGGGTAGTGACCTATTTTCAGAGACTCTCCAGCGGTGCGCCCATATCCTGCAGCCTGTACTCCCCACACTGTCATATTCAAGGCCGTCGGCGGACGTGCCTTTACCTGCGTTTGTTAGCACTTCACTGTCAGTAGCCTACCTACTTCCACAAGGTACCGAACACTCTTTGGCGTGTCTGCATCCCCTCTTGAACTAGCATCCCCTTTTCTCAACCCTGAGATATTTTTCAGAGAATCACAAATCCTGTCCTATAGGGGCGTTCATCACAGCCCAGCCAGCTGTTGTGCAAGATGCAGGCTTCCACTGAGCTCTGTGATGTCACAACATCTGATAAAGAGTTCAACGTCTACACACTGCTGACATTCACTTAAAAACAGTGGAGTATTGGTAAATAAAACTGTGAGCCCCACATCAGGGTAAACACCCACAAAAAATGTGCTAAATATCAGATGTCTTCATATTATCCACACAAAAGATTACATATTAGTATTTCATGTCACCACGTTGTACATGACAAAGTGTGCTTAGATTTTTATTTGTATGAATTTCTAAATGACCACGGTTTACCATGAGTTTTCTTTATGCTCCATAACCACTTATTGGTGTTATGAACATACCAAGTAATGACTGAAACTAGTAAACATTTAAATTTGCAATCTTAACATTTTTGTTAGTTAGTTGAGGCCAAGCATGTAGTGCAGGAGGCAAGAATGAGCACAGGCACAGAGGCCTAGATAAAGAGCTATTTTCCTCCAATTAAGCAATTCCACTGTCCCTAAGCCTAATTGTGTTCACACTGGGACTGGGTTTGGGATGGACCTTCTCCCCATTGGCTGCCTCCCATGGGCCCATTGTTCCAGAAGATGTCAGGGCAGAGAGCCGGGCCCTGCCAAGGCAGACCTAACAAGCCCTTTGCTGGAGTGGAATAAGGCCTGATCATTATAAAGCGTTAGGCCACAATGCAGATCGAGGCACACTCAGGGGGCTGCAGTTATATTTCGGATCAGAGTATGATGGCTGTTTATTTCCAAGGTGACTGTAGGGGATTGTATGAACCATATGACGTGGAGCTGCATGAGAGAAACTGTCACACAGATATATGAGACTGGAGGAGGTCTGGCTATGGGTCCACTGGACCTCTCTCCAAGTATGTGGAGAAGAGGAGCAGCGAGGGAGGCCGCACAGGCTTTATGCAGAGGAAGGACTTTGATTTCCCTCTTCCAGGTCCTGCTGCTATTTAATCCACAACCCCCCATTGAACTGTGACCACAAGTGCTCTTCATGTCCAGAGCCTGCTCAATGCATTGTTTATCCAATCAGCTGATGATCAGTTCAGCTGCAGGTCAGCCTAACATCAATCTGACAGAAAAACTGGGGCCAGACGGAGAGGCATCCATCACTAACGGCACACTGGTTGTTCAAGCAAGACTTCTCTTACACAGCACTTAGTCACTGCAGAGAAAAAGGCTCTCAGCACCACCATAAAGCCAGATATCCACTGGGGTCCAGCTGTGCATCCCTGTGGTGGCATTCCACACTCTCAGGATGTGTACATGTGTTTGTGTATGCAGACTTTTTTTGCTGTACATTTTCTTGTCCTGACTGCATGCTTGGCCAGATGTAGATACTTGGACAGCTGCTGCGTGCAACAGCTTGCACTGAGTTTTGGTCAGAGTTTGACACCAATTGGCTACGACCTTTGCAATTACAATGCTTGAAGATAAACCATTCAGGCTTTCCACCATGCCTGTCTCTAAAATCAAATACGAGGTGTGGTTGTCACTTCACCAATTTGCCTGTGCTTTAAGATTTCGTCCCACATCACGAGTGTGTGACATCATAGCCCTGAGGTCCCAAACTGTGGGGGTTAGGCAGCTGCTTTATGGTGGAAAAGGTGGACCCTAATGACATATTCCTGCGTCAGAGAACAACCACGAGGCATGTGGTAGAGGGATGGTGGGAACCCACAATGCACTTGTACTTATTGCCTTAAACCAGGCTAATAAAAGAGTACCGCATTTAATGTAAAAAGAAACAAGTTCAGTTGATTCTTCCATTGTGAGTAAGGCACCACAAAGTAACTCTCATCCGAACAGTTTTGTTTTTTCACAGTGTTGTCAACCTGTTGTGAGGCCACTAAAATATGTTTGCGACTGAAGTAAAAACTCTGATGTAGCCGAGGACTGCTAACAATAATTGGGTGCAATATAAGTGGTACAAACTACAGTGGGAGAGCCAGTGGGAGTGTTTGAATTGATATCACAGTGGGGTTTCATAGCTGCTGGGGATTATGGTCAAGCTGAAAGGCAACTCAGCAGCAGGGAAGGGAGGATTATAGTGGGCAGTGAATCAGGCGTCATGCAGGGAGAACAAGGCACCTGATACACGCTTGCATTTATCTTCACAGGGGTAAGCGGCACTTTATTTGAGATCGCCACGACACAAATGTCCTCTCTGTGGTAACGAAAATGTGTTAGCAATCAGATTTATAATAAGACAATGGTGTTATTCATCCATAAGTGTGCTGGACAGATGAAACGTGACTAGTGTCATATATAATATACTTGCAAGTCCCAGTTCTTGACCTTTGTTTAGGCTGAGAATGTCAGAGGAGATGCTTGATGTAGCTAGATGAAGCTTCAGTGAAATGAACTACTTGGCATGCGGTCTATGATCTCCATTGTTCCATCCATCCATCCATCCATCTTCTCCCGCTTATCCGTGGTCGGGTCGCGGGGGTAGCAGTTCCAGCAGAGAGTCCCAAACTTTCTTTTCCCTGGCGACATCAACCAGCTCTGACTGGGGGATCCCAAGGCGCTCCCAGGCCAGCGAAGAGATATAATCCCTCCACCTGGTCCTAGGTCTACCCCTTGGTCTCTTCCCAGCTGGACGTGCCTGGAACACCTCCCTAGGGTGTTATATTGTCATATTTAAATTAAGTGTATAACCTTATATACACATATATTTACAGAAAAACATACCAACTAAAAAAACAAGGGAGTGGTTCGAATGATCCTGGTCGAATGTACTTATTGTAAGTCGCTTTGGACAAAAGCGTCAGCTAAATGCAATGTAATGTAATGTAATGTAATGTGTAGATCCCCTTCAAATGCCATTCTAGTTACTGAGATTATTATTGACCCCTTTACTTTGTAGATCATTTGGAGTTTTTGAAAATGTTGTAGTTAACTGATATCGACTGTACAGTTAAAGCGAAGCTGAATCAATAGCTGAACTCAAGTTAAACTGGTAAATGACAGGGAATTGCTCTCTTGGCTCTCATATAATTACAGCCCAGTTCTGTCAATTTTTCCACAATATCTTATCGCTAATCATTGCCATGTGTGCAGCAGTGGAGGTGACACATTCATTCTTTGCAGTGCTGGAGTGTGATGTGTCTATATGGGGTGACAGCCAGACTGGAGGACCCATACATTAAGAATAGACAGCGGATACAGAGCTTGACTCACACTAACTTTCAAACTGAAAGAGACCAGCGCATACCGCTTTGCTCCCTGGCTGGCTGGGCTCACGGAGCATGCATTTTTCTCCAGTTAAACTGTAACCACTAATCACCTCTCGGCCTCACTGTTTCCTCCTGGAGCAGGCCATTCCTGGGTCCCCAGGGTGGGTTTAAATGCCCTTTCTGGCACAATTTGGTCTATCCTTTTCAAAATTACCTGTGTGGGACATCCCAAAAGAGCAGAGACTCTTGCTCTTTCTGCGCGGATCTGCCACAGGGAAGTTTAGGGGTCAGTTCCTCTGTTGCAAGTCTGCAGACCTGCATTTCCAAAATAAACACAGACAACTCAGTGCCTCACTCCAGTTACCCCGCCCTACCTCTTCTCATTCTCCTTAATGCTCCTTCTGCGCTCCCTGCTCAGTGTTTCTATCGTGAGAGAATTTCAGCTTGTAGAGCCTTTCAGACAAAACGCAGACCATGTCTGGGGCAAGACACATTTGATGAGGAAAAGTAAAAGAAAGAATACAGGAGTAACGCCAGGACTCCTAAGAATAACAGCAATCTAAAGGAGCTGCTAAGGGTTGGAAGGAACAGAGGAAAAAACTATTTTTACAAAGACCATTTTGGGTTTCTACCAATATACCTGAAATGTAACTTCTGGTTGATATTAAACCTATATCCAGCTGGAGCTTTTTGATATCTGGGAGCTGAGTTCAAGAAGCTGAGTTGTACAGTAATATGCTCACAGCAATGCAGTTTAAGTGGAGACACAGCTGGTTTGTATTATTATTTACTTGCTTGGCCAACACCCTGAATTCTCCAGTTTACCCTCAAACAGCAGTTCAGTTTGACTGAGGTATGTGTGTGTGTTTGCTTGTTTGAAGAGAAACAGAAAGGGAGGAGCCGGACAAGAGGGGCTCTGCCTGTAAGACGGGTGAGGAACAACATGCTGGGCAGGGAGAGACGGGATTGATGGTGTTTTTTAAAGAAGGGGATGAGAGGTGAGGCATTTCTGAGACTCCAATGAGGCTCTCAAGTCTGGGCATATCCAGTCCTGTCAGCTAGCTTCCAGACTTTGCCCCCTTCACCCCCCCTCCTCCCTCCATCCACGACTCCCTGGGACTCCATCTCCTCCTTGCTTGTAACTTTGCTTCGGCTCCCTCTTTTCCTTGGTCCCTCCCTCGCATTATCGTCTCCCACTTTCCATGAGCCCCCAGCTTCATAAGTGACGCTTGCATTATATAAGACATTCTCCATCTTATACATGCAATAAAGGAGAGAGAGAGAGGGAGAGAAAAAAAGTTTGGCCTGTAAGTGTTTACCTTGGTGTGGAGATGTTGCCAGCACTAATTCAATTCGTATGTAGCGTGGCTGTTTTTGTTCTTATGAGGGGAGCCTTATATTATTTGGAAATGTTTGAAAGTAAGATTTAGTGAGAAGAATACTTATTCTAACCTCAGATACTTTAACGAAAAACCCTCATTGTTTTTATTTTGTTGTTAATAGTTGATAATTCACTATCAGTGGCCATCTTGAATAATCACTGTCTTAACACATCCTGTCTTTCTTTTTTTACTCAACCGATTTCTTCTAAATGCCCTTGCTCCTTGTTTGCTCAGGTCTCAATAAATGGTGCCGTTAGTCATGGTGAGCAGGGCTATTCCTTAATTGATTCTAAATGTCAGCATTGATTCGGTACAGAAGAGTGTGTAAGAGCACGAGTATCGCCCTGACCTTCAACACTAATTGAGATCCTCTCTTAGGCTCATTCTTTCCAATGCTGCCGATATACTAAATGAATGCATTCGTCCACGGCACATGTATTAGCCCTTGCTGTGTGTTTCGCCAAATCAAAAGAGGAATGAGATCCAAATCTTTGGGAAGCTTGTTTCCAACAGATCGCGCACATGCCAACAAATCTAAATCAGGAGTTTAGTGCTACTCCATTTTACAGCATTATGCTCAATTCTGTCTGTCGCCATCTCACTCGCCCTCCATCTGTCCCTTTGCATCTGTCTCTCTGCTCTCTTTTTTCCTGTTTCTCCCTCTTGGATGGAGCTGCAGAAGATAAAAGCTGTAGGGTGGAGCCTGTCACTTAGCTGAGCTAGAACACAGACATACAGAGAGAAACGGAAAGGGAGGGAGATAAAGGGAGAATAGAGAAAAGACTGTCATATTGACCTTGTCTTAATGCCAGCCTTGGTGGGAGGGGACACAGCGCGGAGAGAGTTACTCAGAGAAAGCAGGCGCTCCATGTGAGGAGGGAGAACACAGTTAAGTTGGCACAGCCTCACAAGGAAAAGACAACACAAGCCTTGTGTGTACATATATCCGTGAGATCACTGGCGAGGGAGGCAGAAAGGCTGTGATGAAGGTATAGCAGACAGTATGGGGGGCACGCCCAAATTTAAAGAAGCAGGAGCTCACGCTACAGTGTGTATTTCCCCAACACACACACATGCAAACACACATCACGTCACTTTGTCTGTTAATTGCTCTCCTCTGTTTTGTATTCCTACCTCTTCCTGTTTTCTTCCCCTTTCAATATGCTTTGGTTTTGGAATCTGAGCCCCTGCCCTGTCCCTTCTCTTTGTACATAAACACTCTAATGCACACATATATAAACTCACATGCTAACAAACACACACCAACAAAGAAACTCCCAGTCCAAAGCACATCTGGCTCTGCATGACCCCCCATCACCACCCCTACCCCTTCTTGGCTTTCTCCTGTGCAGCGGGGCGGGTGCACAGGTGTCCCCCAGCCTTCTCCAAGGACAGGGAGTGGCCGTCCAGAAAGTCTGGGACAAAGAAGTAGCAAAGTTACGACACCGTAGACGTGTCAGATTGGCTCAGCAACACCACACAGCGATAGAGAGCGCAACCAGCACCCCACCCCATGTTGCCCCAAGCCTGCCGGAGGCCGCGTTGCATAAAGCTGTTGTTGGGATCATATTACCATGGCCCTTGAATGAGAAGACTTGCTTCCCAGGGAGTTCACTATGTGCTGTTGGCTTATTGAGTTGCAAGCAAATTTAAGTGGCTGGGGTCATTGTGTACAGGCAAAAGGGGTTTGTTTCTCATGCGTGTGGTGCCATAATATTCACGTCCAGGAAATGACTGTGAGACAGGCGCACCCCTCCCAAAGCTGGAGCGGTACCACAGTGCTCTGAACTGGTCTGAACTCCACAACACAGCCAGCATGCTGTGCACTAGTGTGTGTGTGTGTGTGTGTTATGCATCTGTATGGCTGTAAAAAAGGGGCTGCATACGTGTTTATGTGTGCATATATACTGAATGCCTTCATACCTCTTTAGCTGATCCTTGGCTTGAGATTGTCACTGAGAGGATAGACCACATTGTCCAAGCAACTGGTGCTGAAATATACCCCGGTGTTATTGTACCAAAGTTTCCATACAATGTCCTCCCTATTAATCTGCCCTTCGCGTGCTGTTAACTGTGTGGGAGAGAAGGGTATAGAAAGAAAGAAAGATTTCTGGACCTCTTCCCGCTCCCTCCTACTCATGGCTTAGAACTGAGGTTGGGTTTTCACCAGTGAGGGAATAGAACAGACATCTCCTGTTGAGTTCAACCGCAGCTGCTTTGTACTCTGTTATGTTTTGAAGGGAGCTTGAAGCTGTGGTTGTTATTAAGTGATATACTTTTCTACATCATCAAGTTTGGGGATGCACACCTGTGTGTTTTGTTTTTTGGGCTGAAGCCCTTTCTTGAAAGGCTTAAACCCTGCTCTGGGATTCAGGGAGTGGCCTCTTGTTTGTGTGTGTGCTGAGGGAACCTGGTATTTTAAAGATTTAGGCAGGTGCCAGAACTTTGCATTCCTTACCTGACCTTGTGCTCATTTCTGCTGCCTTTACGGGAGGTCTGCCTCTACAAAGCCTGGAAACCAGGGACGTGTGTTTGTGTGGGAGTGAGTGAGTGGTGTGTATGCATAGATCTCTTCACAAAAGCATAGCAAGGTTTCAGCTTTAATCTTGGCCCTTTAAAATGCAATAACCTTACTCTCCATTCATGATTAAGTGCGCTTTGTTTGATAAGATCAGCCTTTGCATGCATGCATCTCTACAGGACTGAGCATATCACTGCATATCCATTATAACTCAGAGTGGTAATACATACGGTCTTGCATTGCCCCAGCAAGGAAATATGTTGTGTGATAAAAGTATAGATCTCAAGTGATAAAGGTCAAATTCCAAATAAATATTACTTGAATCTCATACTGCCAGTTTAGGTGTTAGAATAATGCTAATGTTGGTCTGAGTCAGCTGGAATGACAGCATTTGGTGTGGGAGTAGCAGAGAACCGTCACTTCCCAAACACAGACCCTATCCAGCAGACACAGCTGGTTAGTGGGCTGATCTAAGGTGGAACGAGCTGTTGTGCTTTATAATCTTCTAGAACAAATCCATTCAAAAGTTCCTTCGGTATACCTTAAATAAAACAAAGGACTCAAAATAACCTCCACGCACCCCCACTACACGCACATCAAACAAAAACAACATGTTTACCCCAAGTTAAGTTTTGGAGATGCACCAACTGTTAAACAGAGCTGTTAACTTTTATCGCTGTGCTTTTCCCCTACATTACCTACCACTAGCCTCAGACAGTTTTTCCTCCTTCTCTCATTGGCTTCATTTCTTCTTTTCTTCTCCCCCCCCCCCCCACCTCTTTTCTTTCCTCTCCTGTTGCTTTCCTACTGAGCGTGTTGTGGTGACGCCCCTGCTTTGGCTAGCGAGCTGACTCCAGACCCTGTGATTGCGCGCAGGAGTCGGAGGATTGCATCACTGCCTGTGGGGAGAAGCCACAGGAATGGACTGAAAATGGGGGGAGAAAAGTAGAGCGAGAGAGAGGTTGATGAAGGAGAGGAAGAGGAGCGAGCAAGGAAAGGACGATGGGGACATAGCCTGAGGAAGTGAGGAGGAAGTCGACAGGGAATTGGGCTGGGGGAGATCATGCAAGTTTTTGTTTACTTGGAAGTATGGGAGAGGAAGATGAGAGAGGAGTGAGATTTGGAGGGAATGCATTCAGTGGACGGCAGGAGGTAGAGAGGCCCAGCAGAGTTAGTGGGAGGTCTACTTCCACACATACTTCTCTCCTCTTCTTCTCTTCCTTCCTCTTCTCCTCTCACGGATGGTGGTAGGCCTCCTGCTGTGTTCATTGGTTCCCCGCCGCCCTTTGCTGCGCTATGAGAGTGCTATGTTGTGAAATGCCCCACGTTATTGTAAGATTAGTCACCAGTTTTCAAAGCCTACAGTACCGTTGTGCGAAGTGCCTTAAGCATTAGTGTTGGGCTGGTTTAATGCTCAAACTCTGTGTCATCGTCCGCTGGCGGATTATCTGTTTATCACTGATTGCTGTCCTGATGCTACAGTATAGATTTAAATTGTTTTAGTTGATTAAAAAGGTATGGATCTGAATTTTAATGGGAGTAGGTGGAAGAAAACTTACCATGAATTGAAACACATGTTGCTACACGTGAACCCTCAATCACATACTGTTAATGTCATATAGCAGCAACTAAGGAATCTAATAAATGGGCTGCGGCTTGGGGGAAGTTTCCTAGTCTCGTGCCAATGTGCAGCTACTCTTTCCCCTTATACCTGCCTCTTTTTAAATTTGTTCTAGCAAAATAGTCTTTTTTTTTGCTTTAATTGCTAAATCGATGTTCTAATTTTGAAATACTCAAATGAATTAAAGGATGGCAATCTAGATCTTTTAGTCTCAAAAGTCAAATTGGATAAAGGCAAGCATTATTATATTTATCTGATAATGCATGCTTCTCTTGAAATTCATCCGTCATCCTTTCGATCCGTCCCACTCAGAGTCAAGTCAGGTCACTGTGTTGTGTGATAATCCCGGGTTGAGCAGGTCACAAGGCTTACTGACACAATGTGAAATCTCAGTCAGATGGCTGTTTATAGATCATGCACGGCCTACTCTTACAATATGGTGGACTAAGTGCACCACCACACCCCTTCCCGCTGCCTCCGCTCATCAGAAGCCAACCTCCTATCCATCCCCACCCGCATCAATCACCGGACCTGGGGGGACAGAGCCTTCTCCGTCGCTGCCCCCTCCCTCTGGAACTCACTCCCACAACCCATCAGAGACTGCACTGACCTCACCACCTTCAAAAAACTTACAAAAACTCACCTCTTCAATCTGGCTTTTAATGTGTGATTCTTTTTGTATTATTTGACTTTAACTTTAACTATATATTTATTTGTTGTTCCTTTATTTTATTTTATCTTCACTATATACGTAAAGCGTCTTTGAGCACCTGTAAAAGCGTTAACAAATTAAATCTATTATTATTATTATTATTAAGTGAAATTGCTGTCCTGTTGAAAGGCCTCCCTGGATGCAGTTAAGATGCACCCACTCACACTATCCAGCTAATGTTATATTCAGCCCACACAGCCATTAATATGAAACCTCAGACCAAAATCAACAAAGCTGTCAGTGGCTTTTATTTTTGCAGTGTTTCTTCACAAGATCTGCGTCTTTTCTGGGTAAAAAGCAAGTATGAATGTAGATCTATATATCTGTAAGATCTTAATACCACAATACTAAAAAATAATTCATAAATAGAGGCCAGAAATTATTCTCATATTGATGTAATGATTGCTTTGTCATTTAAATCAATTATTACATTACATTACATTACATTGCATTTAGCTGACGCTTTTATCCAAAGCGACTTACAATAAGTACATTCGACCAGGAAGACACAACCTTGAAGAAAACAGAATCATATAAGTACATCAGGTTTCATAGAGCCAAACATTTCAAGTGCTACTCAACTGGCTATAGATAAGCCAGTCCTTTATTAGTATATAAGTGCTCTGTTAGCAGTTCCGTACATGTCATTTGCTTTTATCCAAATTGACTTACATACTCAATACTGTGGACAATCCCCACAGGAGCTATTTGTGGAGAAGTGTCTTGCCCCAATTATCTATCACATCAGACAATTGTAAAATATGTCTGTATCAGATTCATTTAAATTCATCTATCAACTGATCAATTCATCCACCAGGTGTTTCAGCACAAGCTATATGGCATGACGACTCTTATATATATATACCAAAGTTTGCATCCTAACAGAAGTGTTAGTATTCAACCACAAAGATATGTTGCGCTAAGCGCGTGCTCTGCCTTTCTCATGTAGCAGTCTCCTTTGACAACAAACCGCAAGTGCGTCCCACCCTCCTCGCTCGGTGCCTCCCTCCCTCCCTCCCCCCCTCCTGGCACCTTCCCTCCCTGCCTGCCCTCTGCCTGGAATTCCTCAGTGTCTGAACGCTCTGGCTGCAGGCCATCGGTAGCTCGCTGAGAAGCTTCCTGTTGCTTTCTCTCCCTCCTTCAATCCGTCTATCCCTTACTTTTTTCTTTCCTTCCTTCCATCCCTTTCTCCAGTCTCTTGTGTTGTCTCTGATATTTCCCTTCATCTTCTCCTTCACATCGTTATAACTTGGTTTTGTGTGCTTACACTCTGTAATTGGATAGATTCCTATTCTCCTCTTAAAACCCCAAAAGAACAATCTTTTGCTTATTTTTCTCTCTGAGTTTAAGCATGAACACATGTATCATTCAGTCTCTGTACAGCAGACGTTGACGTGTGCTCAAAGTATTTTATTTTTCTTCAATAGCCCTTCCCCAGCAGTGGCTCCATGCATGCTGCCATTACATAATCAGTTGTACGATCCTGTGTGCTTTTTTTGCAACAGGGGCAAGGAGAACAGGGTCACGTTTAGATTGACAGTCGCTTTAACATTTGTTTATCTTGAAGAAATGGTAGAAAAAGAGGAAATAATCAGGCAACGAAAATACCATTAAAGACAGGTAGGAGTGTTAGGTGAGATAACAAGGAGATGAGAATTGGAAGAGAAGAACAAACTGAAAGAGGAAACGGAGCGGTGAACTTGAGAGAAAAACAAAAGTAAAGAATATAGCGAGAGAGAAAAAGAGGGAATGAGAGGCCCAGAGGAGGAGGAGTGGAAACTGAGGTTTCCTGTCTGAGGAGGACAGAGGCAAGAAAAAAGACATCTCTCAGCTGTGTATGTTTACGTGTTGAGTTATCCATCAGGGTTGGAGGGTGGAGGGCGTTTGCGAGGGCTGTGGCTCAAATGTGTGTGTGTCAGCGGAGGTGGGGTCACTCATGGCTCTTACGTCAAGAAACATCAGCAATGACAGAAGAGGGAGTGAAGGAGTGACCCGGTGTGGGCCTGTTTTCTTGAGTCTCAAAATCAGTCACAAACATACTAATAACTGGATATTAACCTGTCTCACCTTAGCCTGTATGTTAGGCTGTGTGAACCCTTCTGTGACTAATATTGCCTGAATTTGATATGAGTCTGTGTAAATGTTAAGTATTGTTAATGTAAACCTTTCTCCTTAGCCCCAATTAAAGATGTAAAACCCAAAAGTCAGGGGTCAGAGTTCACACCACACCCACGCCTCAATCAGTAACCTTTGACCCTTTCCTCCGCACCTGGTGGATGGAAAACCAGCAGGTCTAGACATGAGCTATTCTACAAGCATAGGTATTTGCACATCACTGCTTAACCACAGAATTACAAAACCAATGGAGCACATTTACTAAACAGAGATGTTTACCTTTAGTTTATTCATATTTGGTCACCTTTTAAAATGGATTAATTCAATCAAGTTTCCGCCCCGAAACATGAGTAAAGATAATGATTGGTCTGCAGTTCCTCACCAGTATCATAAGGTTTTAGTAACCCTGTAATAACTCTTAAGGTAAAAGTATATATTTTTTGTGTGCATCTTATGCTGTTATCTCAGTTTTATAACTTGGTCTTAAAATGATTAGTTTGGTGATGGATAGGTATCGTAATGTCAAGCTTACGGTCCAGAAAAGAGAGACTCTATTACAGAATGGTCGAACATATATGATTACAGACACAACAGCCATAAAGTCGAAACACCGGCTATTAAGGACGAGACCAAAACTAACTAGTCAACCCTAGTCTTTAGACAATTATTGTTGAGAGGTTTTTAATCACAAAAACCAATGGGACTAAAAAGCACCTGCTATGCAGCCACTGCTAGTCACCCACAGAAGTGAATCAAATCCTATAACTAACACACACATAGAAACACATAAATGTAGATAGCACGGAGCAAACCCATCGGACAAACCTAACAAGAGTAAGAGGCTTCAAACAAAGGCTTAACTAAACGGGTCACCTTAAAGGCTTCAAATTGGAACATCACTGAGCACCACGTTAACTGCTCTCTCACCGCTGTCTTATCAACGACTTACAAAACCAACACGTGTGATATTCAGCAGAGTCAAGCATCTTGATTTGATCAGAACCAAACTTGGCAGGCCAAGTAGACATACAGGATAGATTGTCACAGTATACTCACTAATTTTCAACATATCCAGAGCCTGAAGAGGTTATTGAGTTGAATTACAGCAAGATATGCAGGAACTGGTACTTTCTGCAAGTTAAGTTGAACTGTAGGATGGTCATTAAGGGTTTTATATAAACATGTTAAAGCCCTTCACACGTACAATTACATCGGTAACACAAGTAGTTGGACGCTCCCAGCAGGTTTTCCTCTCTCTTCGCGTTCTGTGTGTGTTTGTGTGAAAATGAAAAGAGAGCAAAGAGCCTCAGGGAGAGATGGCTTACCTCCTACAGACCACCTCCCAGGGCCACAGCAGGAGGCAGATTAAGTTACAGCCAATCTCAGAGGGGGGTCACACAAATTGTACGCACGCACACACACACACACACACACACACACACACACACACACACACACACACACACACACACACACACACACACACACACACACACACACACACACACACACACACACACACACACACACACACACACACACACACACACACACACACACACACACACACACACACACACACTCTACTCTCTTAAACCCTTTATAGGAAATAAAATATTACACTATATGATTTTATACCCTGTAACATAATCATCTTATACTGGTTATGCTCTCTGATGCTTTTTGTTGGCTCTCGATGCTGCACCATCAGATGGAGCAGACTGAGCCGATATGCGATCCTGTTCAGATCAGGCTAAAGATCAATCGGTCGCAGCAGGGGTGAAAGGTCAGCTCTGATCCATGTGAGCCTAGCCTGGGAGCGTTGAGGTGTTGAAACACATAGCCGTCCTTTGACCTGATGCCCCAACGTGCTAACTCACCCATTGGCTAACTCCCACACCCTTCAACCTCGACCCATGTTCACCCCCCGAACACACACACCTCTTCAAAGGGCGGTTTCCTTATGCAGTGGGTGGATGTGGGAGTCGGGTGGGAAGGGGTTATGCAGGGGAATAGGTGACAGAGGTTGCTAAAGAGGACACACACAAACCTCTCTTTCAGGACTCCTTTTCCTCCACCACTTCCTCCTCCCTTCATCCTCACCCTTGTATATCCTCGCTGTGGCCCCTTTGGTCATCCCTTCTCTCCCCTCGCTCTGCTGTAGCCTGTGTTTACTCTGCGAGAGAGAGAGGGCCCAGAGAAGGGACAATGCCGCCTTTCAGAGAGACTGTCGACCCCACGGCTGAGCAAGGAAGTCTGCATGGGGGCCAGCCAACACCCCTTTCACAAACTTCACAGCCATCCGCCACTGAGCTTTACACACACACTCACATATCACGCTAACGCCATACTCCTGCCTTCACTGTATCATTCTTTCTCTTGGTTGCCCTTTCTCTTTGTCTCACATTTCCCACAAACCCCAGCGTCAGTGACTGTGGCTCACGTAACTAGAGTCCAAGATCCACATGCTGTGAGTCACTTCCCAGCCAGTCTACATTTTCTCCACTAAAAAATTAGGAAGGGGGGTGGGGGGTACGGCAGTGGGGACTGATTCACCAGAAGCTGCACTGGCCCAACTTCACTGGGAGAACATAAGTGTGGTATGGCCTGCGGGTAATGTAGATATCTTATGACTTTCTTAATGAACTAATTTTCTTAAGGTGTGTCCAAATCCCAAAAATACTTAGTTTATTGTCCTATAACAAAAAAAGGCATTTTTACTTGAAAAGGTTTTACATAGAAAAACAGTTCCTGATACATTTTCAGTCAAATATGCTAATGGATTAATTGAATCTTTTCATTTTTAATAGGTTAAAGTGAGCAGTTAGTAGAAATATAATGTAAGCTCATTTAGTAAAATTATGGAAATATTGAATACTCATGACAGAAACACGCATGACACACACATACTTGGAATTAAAAGGAAAAAGGATTGAACAGCATGGCAGCATTGTCATTTCTCCTTCTGAATCATACCAACACTGCTTTTCATTATGTTCGGGGAAGGACACATTGTTAATAAATTGTCTATACAGTCCATTATGGAGGTTAAGTAATGGTTTGCACGCGAAGCAGCTGCCTGAGAAGAGCTTTTGTGTGTGCAGACCCCTGTAGCGTTTCACAGTGAGAGCTGTGCGATCACATGATTTGAGGTGCCAGAGTAATTTATATCCTAGTTCTATGGATCCAACATTTCCATATCTGTTTGTTATTGTATTTTATAGTAAGGATTATATCACTGATGGAAGCCAGCTTTCTGTTTGTCTCCGCAGCTGATAGGATTTATAGAAAGGTTAAACTGACTCTCGGTCCGTGCCTCAGGGTAAGGGCTTTTGCTCGATTAAAGTGGATGACAGACGATGTTCTGCTACTTTAGCCAAACAATAAAGCCAAAAGTCTTGGCAGGCTTTGTGGTAGGAGTTACAGTAAATTAGTCACACCCACCCAATCCAGAGAGAGAAACAGCAATGTGGTATTAACCGCAGCTTGTACTAAATGAGGTTCATATCTGCTTTGACAGAGCCTCACATGTTTATTCTCATAGCTAATGGCAGAATTTGCCCACACAAAAAACTTCTATGGTCAAAATGATCATTAGAGCAACTGCCAACAATATTCCTTTATCATTACACAACTGACCTGGGTTTAACTGATGGAAACAATCCATTTAGCATGCGCCAGGGTTATGATGGATACATTTTGTAAAAGAAGGATGATGGAGACATTATTAGACAGGAGTGCATCTGGTCCTTACTGTAACAGTTAAATGTCAAATGATATAAACAATAAGTCAATTCTCAATAAATAATAAAAAAATGTCTCTCTCTTTATAACCTAATACCAGGTCTCGTCATTTTGTAAAAGTGGCCCCCATGCAGAGCCTGTTGCCTTCTCTTGAATCGATGCTCCTCTCTGTACTTATATCCCTACTTAGAGCATTTTCAATTGTTGAACCTGAAGACAAGATCAAGATGGACCGGGTATCATGTGCTTGCAAGTGCAGTCTATATTAAGATAAAAAAACGATAATATGTTTATCGATACGCATGTGAGAACCATGAATGAGTACTGTATATATACAGTATGCAGAAAGATCTCACTGATAATGGCATAATGCTCCTCTGTGTGAATGTTCATACAGTATGTTCTTCTGTTTGCATCCGTACGTGTGTGTATCATCATCCTCTTATCTATGGCTGAATGAGTCTTTACACCCCCTCTGGATGTATGTGCATGTACGTGTGTGTGTGTGTGTGTGTGTGTGTGTGTGTGTGTGTGTGTGTGTGTGTGTGTGTGTGTGTGTGTGTGTGTGTGTGAGCTTGTGGCTGTCCCTCGTTGGGCTGGTGAACCTGGTGACCTCTCTTCTCCGTGCCTCCCAGACACAAGAGCTTCTCATGTGGCCCCTGGCCAGTCGCTCTCAAAGCCCACCATTCACTACCTCCAACCGTGGCTTCTGTGAGTGTGTGTCGGCATGTGTTTGAGGGAGAGGGAGGAAGAAGGGGGGGAATTTGTTGAAATTATAGTTTGATTAATTACTTGTGTGTGTGTGCTTCTGTAAGTATGACTATGTGTGTGTCTACATTCAACATGCACACAGGGAGCTCTTCTACATGAATTTGAACAGAAATATAGGACACCCTGCAACTGTGTGTGTGTGTGTGTGTGTGTGTGTGTGTGTGTGTGTGTGTGTGTGTGTGTGTGTGTGTGTGTGTGTGTGTGTGTGTGTGTGTGTGTGTGTGTGTGTGTGTGTGTGTGTGTGTGTGTGTGTGTGTGTGTGTGTGTGTGTGTGTGTGTGTGTGTGTGTGTGTGTGTGTGTGTGTGTGAGCCTGGTGAGAAGGAGCAGTGAACCCTAACACATTGTTGTGGAAAGCTCGTCATTAAACCAGCAGAACTGCACTAGCACCGCCTGTATGTGTTAAGCAGCACATGCTGGATTAGGGAACAGTCAGCATTTGTTTAAATTGAAAGGATCTGGAATCTCTGTCTTTCAAAGAATTGTATTTCTTTAAGAGCTTTTACTGTATATTATTACCATTTATTATTGTTTCTGTTGCTTCAAATATGATTTCAATTGACTTGCTGCAACCAACAATTGTTTTCTTTATTAGTTAATCTGCCAATCATTTTCTAGATTATTATGTCATTACTGATCTCAGAAATGTCAGATAATGGTTCAAATAGTATAATAAATAAAATAGTAATGGTGTTGTTTTGACAGTCCAATCCGTACTACGTGTTCATGAATAACTACTTAAATATTTAACCAATTATCAACAATGACGATTATATATATATTAAAATATATATTATTATAAGCTCTCCTCAACTGCCCTGACTAATAGGGTTCATCTACGTGTTTGGTCGAGTAGGAGTTTTATAAATTCCTTGCATGGCCCAACACGGGGATGCTGGTTCAGTCTAGTGGCAGAGAGAGGAAGAACACAGCTTCACCTCAACATGACAGCTAGATGGAGCGCCCTGCCCACATCCCTCAGGCTGGGTCCAGAGGTCAGTGTGTTTAGAGGAGGGAGGAGGTCCAGCTGGACTCGTAGCCCCGGGGGGCTGCCGGTGGGTCTCAAAGGTCCATGGGGTCTTAAGGTGCACACTGTGGGGGCTTGAGTGGGGGCAATGTGACAGGGTGCAATGGCCGGTGACTGGCCAAGGGGTGGGGTTAAGCAGGGCTGGCGGTGAGGGTGACCATCTGGATTGGATTGTAGAAATTCCTCAGGAAGAGTGCGCAAGTAAAGGTCAGCATGGAAGAAGAGGAGGGGGTCTCTCGGATGTCAATGTGTGTGTGTTTATTTTTCTTGGGCTCACTCAGTGTTTCAGTTTACGATTGTGGTCAGTTTACCATTGTTGGAGAGAATTTGTGGAATGTGAGATGCTTTCAACAACATTCACGTGGGAAATATTGCAGGTGGGGGAATCTGACTGTCACTGTTTCACATCGGAATGCAGCATTTCATTGTATGTGTGGCTATATGAAAACCAAGCTGTCCCTCATTGGCCCCACTCGGCCTAACGCTGCCCATCTGTGTGACTGTTTGTGCAGGTGGGAGGTCAGCGGGTTGTGGTCATGCTGTCCCTGGATGAGCCCCTGGACCTGAAGCTCCCTCGGCGGATAAATGGGCGGGACAGAGGGGCCCGTTCACCACCCCACTCTCTGCTGCACCCCAAGAGAGCTCGTCAGCTCCGCATGGCAGATGATGGAACCGCAGTCATAGAGCCTGCTTCACCAGGATCTCCACACTCAGGTCGGTAACAACTCAACAACGCATAACACACTAAATTGTACAAAAAAACCCAGAAATGTCAACCTCATGTTTATGGGAAAGTCACAGGATCACTGAAGTAACTCAGATTCATCCTCTGAGGACTATGAATATCTGTACAAAAATGTACAATTCATCTAACAGCCAAAGCGGATGCATCCTGCAAAGAGTCCCCATACCAGATCCCCCAGGTGAAAGGTTATCTTAACAGGTGTGTGTTTATTTTTCAGGTGTGCAGGTGGTCCCTCATGATCGGACAGACACCCCCACCCCCCCTGCTGTGGACCTGAGCATGTCGCCCTCTTGCCGCCACACCCCCAGCTCTCCAGAAATGACCAACGGCAACTACTTCCCCTCAGGGGTGAGTCTGAAACTTAAAGACAAACACACACAGACCTATGAAACCCCTTAAGCCCTGACCAGCTTTAATTCTGCCCTCCACTACGTCCATTGTTTCCCTGGTCTTTGCTCACCTCTGAAATAATAAACATCGTCTTTCAATGCAGTAGTGAACGGCTAACACTTCCCTGTCTACAGCAGAGAGTGACTCAGCCTGTTGGGGTCAGCAAGTCAGGAACAACATTGGGTTGTGTCACACTCTCTCAATAAAGGAATAAGGCTATGCAAGGGGTGGGAGGCCTGTGTGACAATGAGTGTGCATGTGTGTGTGTGTGCATGTGAGAGAGAAGGGAGAAGAAGCTCAAACACCTCTTGTGTCCCTAACAAGTACCTCAACTTGCACTCAATGGCCCTACTGGCATGACATGTTAGTGCCTGTGTGTGTGTGTGTTTATAATCCAATTTAAGAGAAGGTACAGCCATGCAGACCTCACGCCACCTAATTCAATTCCCTCCCAATTGAGTTGAGATGAGCTGGCTGGGACCATTCTGCCGACGCACGTCCCCCTGAGTCCTATAAACTCCCCCTACCCCACTGTTAAACAACTGCATGCTTTACTTATCTCCAGGGGACATTATAGGATGCTTTCCGTCCCTCCTTACTCTCTCATACAGGCTTCTTACAGATGAACAGCTGCACAGACTCATACTCACATGTTCTCTCCCCTACAGCATCTCACAAAGCAGCGCACATAGTTTTGCATGCAGAGGCAGAGCTCAGAGCAGGGAATTTGCCTCATTTTATGAAATGTGTCACATACGCATTTCTGACATAGCTGAAGATAAGATACGATTAGACAACCACAGGATTGTGATCCATTTGCACCCTTATTCTCTCTATGCTTCCCCTACTCTTGGACTCATGTGTCCGGTATTCAAAATGTCCCTTTTTAAGACTCTGTTTTCTTGAGCCTAATTACTCAGTGTGAGTGTGAGTGTGTGTGTGTGCGTGTGCGGGTGCATTAGCGTTTTGAGCCCCAGCAGAGGCTCAGTGCATTTAGCTGCTCTCCTGCAGAGCTCAGGGTTGTAGGGGGGTCTTTTAAAACGCAGCGGGTGACTACCAGAGTGAACATTTGAGTGAAAAGATGAGATGCAATGTAGACAGTCCGCATCAGAGCTCACACAGCCGACTAAACAGGAGATGTTTACCTTTAGAGTTATGATTGTGAGCATCGTGAGGTTGTATTCTACTTGTATATTACCCATTTTTTTTTTTTAACTAAAGCTAAACTTTTTCTGTTTGTTTACTAGAATTCTCACATGTCACAGGCCTTTCAGTTTTTCATGCCAATTGGAGCTGGGGGGGGACTTCACCTGCCGTCCTCCATGTTTATCAGCCAGACAAACGACAAGAGAGCGTCTCCTGACCTCTCAGCAGATGAACAACTGGCCTGCCACTGGAAGAAGGTAAGATCGAGAAAGAAGAAGAAAACCCATTCATAGTCAGCCCAATATCCCTTTATCATAACAATTCCATTGAAATGTTTTTACTTCTCTAGTGCCATCTGCTCTTCGACTCCCTGCAAGACCTGGTTGACCATGTAAACGACTTCCATGTCAAGCCCGAGAAGGATTCTGGATACTGCTGCCACTGGGAGGGCTGTGCTCGCAAAGGGAGGGGTTTCAATGCACGGTGAGGAAATCAGACACTTGGGTCATTTATTATCAATGAAGATTTCAATATTTCAAGACATTTATTTTTGTGTTGCTGCAGGTACAAGATGCTCATCCACATCCGCACACACACTAATGAGAAGCCCCATCGCTGTCCCACCTGCAACAAGAGCTTCTCCCGCCTGGAGAACCTCAAGATACACAATCGGTCACACACAGGTCAGTGGTAGAGCCGCACACACACAATAAGTCAAAGCCAAAATCAATATGTTTTCCTAAAGCGGCAACAGATAAGTCCTAGTGGTATTTTTTTGATGCCACTATCTTAATGACATATTTGTTTTGCTTTCTGTTTTGCTTCAAAGCTACCATCATCACTGCATTTGTTTACAAACTTCACAGTGGAGTAATTTACATATCATGTTTTCTGTCCGCAAGAAACAAAAGGAAGCAAGAAACTTAAAGAACCAAATTTGAACTAGAAAACCACATTTCAGTGTTTTGATAGAGAAGCAATATTCATAATAAGCAGGTTTTTTACTAACTGATCTAGATCAGTATAAATAACTTGTTTTTTCCCATTCTACTTCTTCACGTTCTTTGCCTCCTACTCACCTGGGCTCTTTTGCCAGGTAGAGTTTCCACAGTTTACCATTATATTGTGCAATAACATTCACTTTATAATGATAAATCAAAGGAAAAAGTTATCTTTTGCCACTTATATTTTGTAGAGTAAAAGTGAAAGAATGAATTTATGAATTCTCAACATCTGAATCATTCCCCCCACCCCTACAGGTGAAAAACCCTACATCTGTCCTTATGAGGGTTGCAACAAGCGCTACTCCAACTCCAGCGACCGCTTCAAGCACACACGCACACACTATGTGGACAAGCCCTACTACTGCAAGATGGTGGGCTGCCTGAAGCGCTACACAGACCCCAGCTCACTCCGCAAGCACATCAAGGCCCATGGTCATTATGTAGCCCAGGACCAGGGCTCCCCAGGTGGGGTGGGCTCCCTGCTGAGGGGGAGTCAAAGTAGAGTGCTTTCTGGCGAAGGGCGGAGGGATTCCGAGCTGTCTTTTGTGAGTGCAGCCCACATTATCATCCCAGGGGCAGCGGCTGCTTTCCTGGGAGGCCATGCTCTGCAGGGTCTGGGGGGGGGGCTAGCCATGTCCTCCCTCAGTTCTCGGCCCCTGGACCTTAGCGCACTGGGCTGCCCCGGCTCCTCTCCAGGCACCTCCATTCTGTTCAACGGCTCCCATCTGGGCCTCAGCAAATCTCATCTGCTCTCCACAGCGTTCTCCTCTTCGTCCCTGGGCTTGTCTATGATGCCAATGCTGGGGGCCTCGTCTGAGCGAAGGGTCCTGAGCCAACAGGCCAAGAGAGGACGGGGGGAGGAGGCTGAGAACGAGGTGACTGGTGGGGTCCTCAACCTCTCCACGGGATCCCATGATCCTCTGTCCTGGGTGGTCATCCCCCCAGGCACCGTGGTGCTGAAGCCAGCTGTGGTCAACTGATACACACACGCACACACACATTCCAGAAGAGCTCAGGGGGGTGGGATGGGAGGGTGAACGCCACAGTGAGGGTACAGGCGGTCAAAGGTGACAGGGATTGGCTTGCACAATCATATCCAATGCATTTCAGTGAGGTTGGAAGAGGAGAAAGCTATAGAGATACTCATCAAATCCTCAATCAGCAGAACATAACACTGCACCTCATAAATAACAAGTATACAACGCAAGCCTCTTGTTTTGATGGGAAAATAAACTTGGGGCCCAAGAACTCTGTTCAGGAACATGTATGGCTCTGTATTTCTATCACAAGGCCTGACAATGGGCTCCTCTTAGCCCTCTTATTTTATACTTTCTGCATTCCTATTTCCTGAACGTGACAGTCTTAGTGCTCTGTGTTCTTAAAAAGGTCCTGATTCATTCATATGTATTTATATGGCTGTACTTGATCGACAGTGTGCCTCCAGTCTAGCAGTAAGATGGATACACCATAAAACTGAATGATGCACTCACAGTTAGATAAACGTGCACTTAGGACGATTCTTCACAGTTGATTTTTAAGTATTGACCTATTTTTCACAGGCTTGCTGTGATTAATATGATTCAGACAGGCTTGCTGTGATTAATATGATTCAGACAGGCTTGCCAAACCAAAGCAAGTGAACTCAAACAGTCTTGGATTTGTAGTTTCAGCTCAATTAAAGACAGCACTTAATAGTGTCACCTGGTAATAGTATTGAAACCTCAAATCTGCTGCTAAGCTTTCAGCTCCTCCAGTGTAACATATACTGGGAGAGAGCACTAATGACAATCTATCCCCAGTTTGGGGAGGGTGACCAACATGGACCAGCCTAGTCCAGGTGTACCGACTAGGGGCTTCTACGACATAGAGCCACAGAGGACTTAACACAGACAAATGGTGTTGCATCACCTGACAATGACCAAGTGAAATTCAAGACACTGGTGTGTCTGGCTCCTCCTTCTGGTAGGACACGATACGCAACATCCCGCTTTCCATTTACAGAGCTATTCCTGTTTTTACTTCTGGATTGTCCAGCTGCTTTCCCGTAATTGAATCAACACGGCCAGATTGTGTATGAAAGGGCCAGTGTGGCGATAAACACTAGTGTCTTGTTTTGCTTAAAAGTGACTCGACCTAAAACCAGCTGTGAAAAACAGGTGGTTGCCAATTTAAAAGCCCAACTTGTTGGTTGACGTTTTGTCAGAAGTTCAACAAGTCCGATGCTGTGCCAAAAATACCTGGAGAGGGGGAAAGGGATTTTACGTATTGTGCCAGAGAAGGGGGTGTGATGCACTCAATGCCACATACAGCTTGACTGACTAGGAAGCCACACTATTGCAAACTGCCTCATATACTCTGCCCAAAGCGGCATAAAAAGAAGACTAATTCGATGTTTGGGAAAAACTTTTCTCATGGTTCGATTAAGCAGTCAACACGCACTTACCACACACAATATTCCTTACCTGTTTATGAAATGTTACTGCCAATTCATGGTTCTTTAAAAGCTAGTTTGCTCTTTTTCAATTAGTCTACAAGGGTAAATTCTGCTGTGGAGTCTTTCCAGGCTTTGGATCCTCAGTGTTTATGCATGTAGGATGTGGAATCCACAGGGTGGAGGTAGGGAAGCAGGAGAGGATCATCACAACACAAGGAACATTCCCTCAAGAGACTGTCACACCCTCCTCTCTCCTTCCCCGTCTCCATCACTGCTTATGTTGGTGGTTTTACTTTTCGATCGCCTATTCCTACAAGTAATCCGTTATTGCTGTTTTACATTGTTGTCATTCTACACTTTTTGTTTGGTTATGTTCCGACGAGACATTTTTTTCTGATGTTGAACTTGCTTCTTGTGTTGTGTGACAGCTGCTCTGCGCTCAGCTTTCTGCTGCCAAGTGTTTTTGAAGGGTGGAGGAGAGGACATGAGGAGAGGTTAGGGATTTCTTCTAGAACAGTGGTTACCAATCCGGAGGGATTTAGGATCAATCTGGATCAGATGATGACCACATTGATATAAGGAAGAGGTCATTTTTGCTTTTTAACTACGCTAGCAATGTTGCTCTTTGGATGGCATGGAGGGCCAATCCAACTCTACGGCCCAGAACGAAAAATCTCAACAAGTATGGGATGGATTGCCATGCAGTTCTGTACAGTATTCCTTGCACATTGTCATTGTTAGCGTGTTACATTGGCGATTATAGTATTAATGGCTCGAGGCATACGGCTGCACAGAGCTATCTGCTGGCATGGCTTTAGTAGTAACTGTTAGTCTCGTTTCCTGTGAAATACTAATCATGGCTTGCTATTCAGGGAAGATAACAACAAATGTGAAATAGAGAAAATAACTCACAACCATATCCAAACTGAGGCCATTATTAGAAGCCATACATCCAAATAGTGTTCCTATGTTTTAAGGAATCACAAGCCAAAAAGTTTGGAAACCACTGCTCTAGGGGTAAAATATAGTAGACCAAATAATACCACATTCCTCCATGACAATCACATTAGAGTACAGGGGATGACTTAGATTACTTAGATAGGGACCAAATATATGTCTGTATGAAGTGTCCTAACAACATTATCTGCTGGGCTGAATTAGATAACCATGCTTCCTTTGTTCTGACTTTTAATTTTCCACTGTTAGATAAAAGGAAACCATAGAGAATTAACATCCAACAGCGAAATGGCGGGCAGTGCTGGGAAAGCGTGAGAGCAAAGAGAGACAGGATTGGCTGAATGAATGGACAAGGGAAAGCGAGAGATGAGGGAAGGGACTGAGTGCCAGCGGAGGAAAAGAGGCAGAGGATACTTTGCTGTGCAGCCGCCCTCCATCTGGCCACCTAGCAAGCAAACGGCCCTCTCAGCTCTGAAGTCACTGGCTGTGCTGTGCCCAATGTGGCAGAGACTCACAGGCATACCAGCCCGTAGAACACTAGGCCACTGAACTCTTTCTGCCCTCTGGGTTTTTTCTTTTTTTATAGATTAAAACCCAAACACTCAACTCCCCCACCTCCTGGCCACAAAGCATTTTAGCAGAGATGAGGAAAACAGGCAGACTAACAAGCTGCATTCACAGTAAACAAAAACAAATATAACCCCTCGCTATCTGAGGACAAGCTCTGTGTTGACCCTCCCACAGGCCTGCACGGATTCACAAACATACCTATGTTTCTGCCTCAGTAATTCTTAGTCATCTTTATCTCAGACAGCCCCTCCACTCTATCACACACACACAGCCTGTCTCTGGCTTCAGGCTGGGCACTGAAGTGAATCTCTCGTTGCGAGTGGACAATCCTGTCATGTGATGTCATCAGAAACAGGTGTTAAGTAGGCTAGACATGGTTTCCGTGGCAACAGTGAAACCCACAGATGCGGCGGCTCTCCTCCTCCCTGTCTGTCTCTCCTCTGCAGGTCGAAGCCGGGGACAGAGAGAAAGAGGCGGCAGAAAGCTGAATAATTTGACACGGATCCTTTCAGGGTCCACATTTTTTTCAATATCAAATAAGCTGTATGATCCATTAACCCTTTGAGCTCAGTCTGTATGAACTGCACTTTTGTTCCCCTCATTTGTAAAGATGGGGATGTTGTTACATCCTTTCTCAGTGTACAGCGTAATTCATTATTCTTTTGGAAACCAAGAATAATTGTAAAAATCATCCACAGTTGTCACTATGTCTGAATTTGATGTATTTTTTTTGTTCATGGTATAAAAGTGGTACTCACCCCTGGAGATTTTAAAGTAACCCTCACTTACTGCTATCAAGAGTGGAAGGGAAATCCAGGGCACACAATTTGCGTTAGCTAGCTGATTCAGTGTCATTGTAAAGGAGTGCCATTGACTGAAGTGCCACAGAGTTGCACAAAGGGTTAATGATAAGACTAAGGCCACGCAAGGCCTGTTCCAAGTTATGTTTTTTGCACATTTGTGAGATATGTCAGTATTTTAATTTTTCCAAGTGCCTTTTTATTATAGGTAAGATATAGAAGTTATACACTATATGAAAAATGATTATATGAAAATATATATTTTCCTGGCATCATGTTCTGTGGTTGAACATGAAGAATTTTAGAGTTGTAAAAGTCTCCAATTGGTACAACATAGCAGTGTTCTCCTGTTTTAGAGGAATTTTATTACGATATTGATAATAATGTCAATGAAAAGAAAATGTTTAATAAAGTTGTATTTGATACAAGTTGTGTATTCATTTCTGTTCCAAATATACAAAAAAATGACGCATTACGACATAAAAATAGTCCAGGTAAATGTGATTGTCCTTTTGAGACCGATATGTGCAAACTTGATTCTGTAATCACACATACAAATTACTCTGATTAAAAGTCAACAAGCTGCAGTTTTAAATCAACGTATTTACCATGTAAGATCCACACTAGATTAAACTGTGACATAAATAAATGTGTTCTTTTGTTCCATTGCTCAAAAAAAATGGGACAAAGTCAAGACTACAGAAAAAGAGGAAGGCTTTTATTTGGTTATAATGTACAGAGGATGGGGAAGGGAAAGAAAGGTTAAGCACAATTTGACTCTTCATGTTTCCGTATTCTACTGTGATTTCTGATTCGGTTGTTCTGTCTGAATACTAACTTCCTCGTCTAGACGCTCTTTAGCCCGCACCACCTGCACAAACAAGTCAAAGAGAAGACAATTAGACAGGAAGAAAGGTGATCATTGCATTTAAAGGTCTCCTATCATGCTATTTTTAGGCATATATTATGGGTCTCAGATACAAATATATTAAAAACATGTCTATGATGTGTTTTTCTCAAAATACCAAACAGATCATGCATTTTAGACATCCCTCATATCCCTCTATTTCAGGCCTGATAGAGAACTGCAGGTTTCGGGGTCCTTAGCTTGAAAAAAAAAAAAAATAGGAGGGGGAGCTTGTGCCTGCTCAGAATTCTACGCTAAATGCTGCTGTGATTAAACGCCATATCATGTTCCAAACATTATTTTTCTCTTGCGGGTTTACCACAAGATGAGTTCCTTTTATTATTTCCTGCTTTTTTACACATGCTCTCTCCAGTACAGCTTAGCTCTGAGTGTTAGCGATGATTGCTAATGTAAACAAAGACCATATTACGTCCAAAACACGTCAGGCATTGTTTCTGATAGCAACGTTTCTGATAGGGCTGTGGGTGTAAAGCAGGGGTGCCCACACTTTTTTGGCTGGTGAGCTACTTTTGAAATGACCAGCTCACCGAGGTCTACCAACCAAAAATAAAATCCCAAATTGCAAGGGTTGCTGATTAACACGTTTTATTTATACATGGGATAACTACAATAGGGCTGCAACAAACGACTAATTTGATAATCAATTAATCTATCGATTAATGAAACGATTAATCCACTATTCGGACTATTACTGTATGCCTTGCACAATTTCTCAAACGCTCTTATTTAGCCATCAACTTTTAGATTTAGCTTGAGGTTGTTTTAGGCATGTGGAAACTAACAATGAAGACAATAAAGATGAATACTTGATTCAAAAATACATACATTATTAAATTAACTTAACAAATTGTGAACAAAATTAACATTGCTTTTTATTTAAATTAAATAAATAATATTTCACATCAAAAGAAACAATGTTTTAACAAATGGTATTAAATAATCTGATGACAAAACTGTAAACAGAATAGCTGAAACTTTAACAAAATAAATAACTCAGTTTCCTCTAATCATTAACCCATGTTTGTATAATTGAGTTAACTCTGTTGCTGCCAGCATACATAATACCTGACGTGGAAACGTTACTCGTGGATGGGGCTACAGCGCTACTAGAAAGACAGTCGAACCCGGTGCATTCCTCCGTCTGAATGTGGAGCACTTTTGCTAAATGTTTAGACACATTGCTCGTGGCAACGAGCATTGTCCACCTCAAGACGGGTAACATTTAACCACACCTTGGAGCGCTTCTCTCCGCCATCCCCGCCGTGTGTTGCTGCTTGTAGCAGCTGCGTGTGTGTAAACTGCCCCGCCCCCTCGCACACAGACGGGAGAGAGAGATCTCGTCTCGATTGGAAAGATCAAAAATACACCGACCATAGACGCATTTTTTTTGTCTTTTTGTATATTAGAAACGAGTTGGCGACACTAAGACTGCAAGATAATGTTTGTGTTGTAATAATACATTACCTTTCTCTTTCTAAACTCGCTACTCGGAGGGAAGTCGCTGCCATATGCCTTGTGAACACTCCGATAATGCCTCTCCACGTTACCTTTCTTTGGCAGAGCGACGCTTGCTTTACAAATAAGGCAAATAACCTTTGAATGTGACATCACAACAAAATATTCTTCCTCCCATTCTGTGTGGAAGTGGTTTGTCTTTAGCTTCTTGCTCGGTCCCGCAATCATTTTGTTGTTTGTCTCTTTAACTTAATTTGAGTTTTCCCGGCACTTGACTGATTTTGTATCGCTTTGCATTCTGGGTTAACAGACTGGAAAGCGATAGGTCGCTTTTTCTGTCAATCAAGTAAACTCCTGAATTAAGTGGCAGAGAGACCAAGGGAGGAGGGATCAAAACCTGTTTTGTCTATTTTAACGGGGCTGGATTTTTTTTAAATTTATGAATGACTCGCGATCTACCAGCATTGCCTGTGGTCGACCGCGGTGGAGGTACTGGGCACCTCTGGTGTAAAGCCAGCCCACATTTCCGATATTACGTCATATCGGACGCAAATTTGGATCGGCTCAATTGAACCCCCGTTTTTAGAGATTTGGGTACGGAGGAAAAGAGAGAGGGTTTTGTTTTCTGACACTTCGTGAGTTCCTGACATACCACGGACAGATATTTATGTATAAAAGACATGAAAAAGTCCATGTTGCATGATAGGTCCCCTTTAAAGAACTTCAAAACAGTTTTCATCTATCTTCGTATAATCTTTTACACACTAAAATGACTAAAGCCATGTTATTAAGAAATATGAACACAAGAGCTTTAGAGGGAGTCAGTAAATCCTAAAAGTATCGTACGAAACTGTCACAGAGAAGGCCAATATTCAACTTCTTATCATGGTTAGGCCACCTGGACTGCAGGTTTAGAGGGAAACATGTTAGTTTGCATGGGCTACAAAATAAACAGGGCAAAACTGAGTGATTTGTTTAATGCCAGGACAAGAGAAAGCCTCGTTTATCATGACCAACTGTTCTGCTTCCCAAAACTAAAGTGTGCAATTAGTTTTTTATGTCATTGTGCTTGTTTTATATTTTGGCGTCCACTCTACAACACATTTGAGAACATTTGTGTAGCATGCTGAGATGGAGAATACTTACTTTTGATTGTAGATAAAATGAACCGCCCACTGTCTTGTCGTTGACTTTAAAAAGGTGATCATAATTCTGGAAGAAATACATATTTTTGTTAAAAAAAAGAGTGCAAAAACATTAATCGACACATTTTTTCAGATCATTGTTACAGCAGAAGGTATATAAATATGATGATAATAGCCATATAACTAACTAAGTAAACCATGTTTAACAGAGTTTCTTATGAAAAAGTGGCAATCTTTAAGATTTCAGTCCTGGTTGGTTTGGTGACCCCCTATTTAAAATGGTGGCAAATGGAAATATGGCCTTGATACTATAGGCCTAGAAAGCTCTGGCCAACAAAACCATTCATTGTTGTTTAAATAAAGAAGTCTGGCAATATACTCTTTCAATCACCCCTTGTGATGATGCTGCAGAGAGCATGAGTCTGCCAAAGTTTTGGTATTTGTTTACCTGTCTGAGGAGGTGTGCTCTTCATCTAACAGCTCACTATTGCTGCTTTCTCTCCTTCCATTACTCCCTGCAGTATTTCAAACTGATCCGCTGTCAAAAATGCCGAAAACAACCGCGACGCATTTTTTAGTCAGTGTCAAGCCAGCGGACAAACACATTGCATTGCCTTGGGATACTTCAATACAGAAGTAAACAATGCAATGCTTTTAATGTAAAGTGGACGGTCCACAACTTATTACAGGCGGAAGCGTGGCCACAGACCGCCAGTTCATGATACTGCAGATAGATAAGTATGCTTTACTTTAATCAATGGGCCAAAGGCTTATTCACCATCATGTCACACTATTTCACAATAGACAGTAACTTAAACAAAATATTGCCAGTTTAAAGGTCACCTATCATGCATATTTCAGTCAACAGCATAGGACTCAGATATATAAAAAACATGTCTATCAAGTGTTTTGCTCAAAATACCAAACAGATCACCCATTCTAGCCATGCCTCATATCCCTCTATTTCACTTCCTGTTACTAAAGTGCTCATTCGGGGTATAAAGCTTTACAAAAAAAGAAAGAAGAGGGGGCGGAGCTTATGCCTGCTCATGTGGGACCCGGCAGATACCGTCTAAAATAAATAGGTCCCCTTTAAATCTTGTGTATCTAAACCTACTTTGCATTTCTTTAGCAAATAATCTGTGTTTAGCCATCAGTTTGTAAGGAGTAACAAACGGTAACAATATTTAACAACCAGGCCACCTTTTAAGTCCAAAGGAGGGAAGAAAAGTAGGTTTTTGAGTTGGCAAAAACTTTTCAATCATATTATTAAGAAGCTGATTAATTACTGTTTAAAACGGTTTCCCCTACAGCTAGGTTTTTAAGAGTTTAGGCTGATGAAGAAACATGGAATTAACGTAAACATGAAACAGATTTATATATGAATGGTAAAATCTATAATGACATGGTAAATACTACATATTAAAAAAGCTTAATGACTCTACAGCTCAGTATCAAAAATGTGTTTGTGAGAAAACTGAAAAGTAGTGTGTGAGTTGTGTTGTACCGTCTGAATCTCCTCGGGGGTGAGTGTAGAGATATTCAGGATTTGCTGCGCCTCTTGCAGGCTCATCCCGGTGATGCTGGTGGCTGCTGCAGCAGAGTGCTGACCTGCACTGCCCCTCGCCTGCGCTGCTGCCTGACTGGCTGTGAGACAACACAACACTGATATGTTCTTATCATCTTTCTACACTTGTTATCCAAATTCTGAGCAGCTTGTAGTATCCTTAAGAGTTAAAGTTTGATCTGATGCGGTACATAACACTGGAGCACATTTCAGCACTTGATCATTCAGTTTGATGGAATGTGTGTTTTTGCAAACATTTAACAAATCATAAAGATCATTGATAGAGAAAATGAAAGGCATGCTTTGTATTTGCTTTAAAAACATCATACACATACATCATATTAATGACACTGTTGATAATATTATAAGTATATAATTTTGATGGCAATTAGTCAATAGTAATACATATAAGATAAGATGTACTTTATTGATCCCAAATTGGGAAATGTCTGCCTTGCAGCAGCATAAAAAACAAAACAAGGCATTGCATATTGTTAGGGAATATTTTCCAAGGCCCATAACTTTGACCCAGTTCAAACTGTCCTGACTGAGCACACGCACCTCGTAACCTTGGCTGCTGTGCTCTCAGTGTTCTGTCTCCCTGTTCCTGCCTGTTGGCGTCAGCTGATAGAGGTGTTATGATTCTATGTTCCTGCCTGTTGGCATCAGCTGATAGAGGTGTTATGATTTTATCTTGTTATGCAGCATGTTGATGATGCTCTCGGAACTAGCTAAATACATGGGTCTGGGGTAGAGTTCTTCAGAATTGACGTGGCAACTCTACCGTGCAGTCAGATCGTGGCTGCTGTGACTTGTGATGTGAATTCTCCGGCCGAAGCTCCAAATAAACCATCAGTGTTTGACATCAAAGCTACTGCTCTTCCCGTGTCTCTTTCCTGAGTCGGTGACTCCCACTGCATAGCTACACAGAAGTTTCCCTTACACATATAAGTAGCAATAAACAATTCTATAATTTAAATATCTCAAAATAGAATTTAAAACAGCATTACAAAGTTGAAAATATACAGTAGACCGTGAAGATAAAACATCTTTAAACTCTGACAATAAAACATTATTGAAGGGCACATTTTCAGTTAAAGGTGGGGTAGGTAAGTTTGAGAAACCGGCTCGAGATACACTTTTTGTTATATTCCATGGAATGCTCTTAACATCCCGATAGCAATGAATATCTTAAGTGCTTTGACAACAAATCCATAAAACATGTCATCTGTGGAAGCCGTAGTACCGTAAAAAGCACGACCAATCATTTTAGCCGGCCCGGCTAAAATAACTGGATGGTCTACCTGCCTGTCAGCCTTCCATCTGTGCACAAATTTATCTCGTGCACTCATTGGTCATGTGCACGTTTGTGTCATGGATGTAAGAACGGTTCGTGTTGGAGGAGGGGCTCTGTAAGGAAGTGGCAGATTTTTTCTGGCTGTGTATTTTCAAATTCTAGCGCACTCGAGCTGGTTTCTCCAAAATCACCTACCCCACCTTTAACACAATATAAAGCAGGATATTATTTACATTAAGTGAGTAGGGAATGGAATATTAAATTAGATATACATGTAAAGTGTAAACTCATATGTAAATATGTCAGAACAACTGCATCAAATACTCATCAGTTGTATAGTCTTTAAATTATTTGCTTACTCCAATGTTTCCTTATTTATGTAAATCACAGAAAATACATGACATTTCCTCTTTATACACAATTATCAAAACTGTGATTGTGCTGATAAATCATCCATTTGTCTCCGCAGTCAATTTCCATACAAGGTTAAAAACTATTAAGTACACTAGTACAAGATACATGTTGCCCATACCTGCAATTTCTTGCTGTAATGCACGAGCAAACGCACGTCCCACCACCTGTACTCCCATCACGATGATCTGTGCAAGATATCTAGCCTGCACAGGAAATGAATGAAAAGAAAAATCACAAACATCAATTTGCAGCCTTCCAATTTAAAGTTATGGGAACGAAAGGAGAGGGTGAACGTCAGTCAGTAATGCTCATTTTTTGTAAATCACATTACAGAGTGCAACATCAGTCTATATAACATTATGCTGATGTAATGTTGAGGTAAGAAGTGTCTGCAGGTGCGAATGTAGGAAACACCTTCATTACAGCTGTGACAGCGCCTCAGTTCTACTGTACATGCATTAATAAAACATCTTCATACATTAGTTTCTCTCTAAATTAAATGATTATTGTCCCATGGAAGAGGAGGCAGATCATCATTACCTAAGGCATATGTATTGGAGAAGCTACGACAGACACAGCAGCTACACAACGCCGCATGATACCTAGCATTAGCTGACTGACTAATCTTAGCTATGGGAATGTAAACACAACCATTATTAACTGTATGTTTACCATTTTTGCAGTATTATACAGGTCCCCCGGACTGTGTGCGGCTTCTATCTTCACACATGTACGTCAATGAAGGTTAGTGCAGGGTCAAAGTTCAAGGAGACATCGAGAGTACAAGATAAACCCGGTGAACAGCGACTTTTATAATACTGACATCTAGCGGCAGGGAGGTCAAACTGCAGCTACTTTTACCAACTGACTTAAAGCAGCCCAGTTTGTTGACAAACGTCAACTAAGACAAAAGAAAAAAAACATTTATTTTATTTCAAGGCGTTGGCATATGGACATATATTGTAAGTGATGTATGTGGGCATTTATATTATAAAGAACTATAAATGTAAATCATCCTCCTTATATTCCAGCACTTTTTTTTTATTCTGCCCTATTTTTGTCCTATTGTGTACAAATGCCATTGTGTTGTTGTTTTTATAAGTTGTATTTGTATACAGTATAGATATTAGTTCATGTTTACCTCATTTAGCTTAATAACGGATCAACATACAAACTGTAAATGAATAAATTAAAACTTATTTCCTCGTTTGTCCACGGACAGATGTTAATTTGATTAACATTTTGAAACACTATTTCATTAAATAATACAAAGTCATGCACAATATAGTTGTAGCAGTTTTTATTCAAATATTAATTTTTCTGCTTTTATTTATATTAGTGTGCCCTTACCAAAGTCTCCAAAATGATCATCATGCCTACAGGCTTAAAACTCACTTAAGCCATTCTCATTCTAATCACTATGCTTGTCGTGGTGGCTTAATCACATAAGGACACACATTAGTGAGTTACATTTCTTTATTGTGAGACAATATTGAAACAAATCCAGAAACAATCCCTCAAGTACTACAGACAGAACATCCACAATGCTTTACCCACTGTATAAAAAAGAAGTTGTTTTTTGAACACAATGGAAGGCAAGTTAATCCAATACAAATATTACAAGTATGGCATTCGAGAATCACAAGCACATACAGCGTACATCACACAAACGGCAATATCACCTGCAGATCACCTGTACAACATGATGTGCACGACCATGCATGGCAGAAACAATTGTTTTCTTCCAGTCCATCAGAGGTTGTTATAAAATGATGTGTTCAAGCCTGGGTTTTTGACGATATTGCTGTAGCCCTGATTGGAAAATACATGATATTGGTTATGGCTGCATTGTAAGTTATTAATACTGTATACTGTTATGTCTAATCACCACCATGACTCCTTACTAGTAAACATTAGATATGAGAATTAGCTAATTTAAGTCAGGAATGTCCCTGAACAGTCTGAAAACAAACAAAGATCATGATTTAAAGCAAAAAAAGAGAAAGAAAATAATCATCTCTGAATATACAAAGGCCCCTTTAAAATACCCCCAAGAGGAGGTTTGGTTTATATGCATAACAACTCCCAGTTTATTTGACCTTCAACCCTCACATATAAGACTTTCATAAGACTACCAGATGGCAAAACATTCAAATCTAACTTGTACAAAAACATAAAAACCTCATTGTTAAAATGGCCTTTTATTCTAATATTGTCAAACAGAAAGGAAAGTGATTTTAATATTATTGTCATAAGAAATTCCAGTTCATGGCCAAACATGAACACTGGTGACCCTGTTGTATCCTCGATGTGTTTTTGCTGCTGAAGGCTCGATCATGTTACAGTGATCATGTGTGTTCACCTGATCGAACAGGAAGACAAGTGATGATTCACTTATTCATAGATATCATAAACAGCAATACATCTTTCAAGGACACATCGTGACTGATCACTCTCATATGACTGGCCAGTATAAAAGCAAGCAGTGGTTCACGGCGGAGGTAAATGTGCAGTTAGCAACTCTGTATGCAACGGTACACAACCTGGTATCTGGATCAGAAAATAACTGACTGGCACACAAGGAGGCAATTATTTTTTATCTCGCGAATGACTGAGTGTATTTTCATGCTTAAACCATGGCAACCAATACTTACTACAACAAAAAGGTATGTTTGGCCCGGTACAACCACTGTGAGATAACAGCTAATGTAACATAAAGCAGAAGTATTATTGCTATGATTGCCATCCGTTTAACTATCTTTGTGCTGACTTAGAACTAAAATAGGTTTGAAGTGTCCTGATTTGATTTAATGGACTATTTTCTCATAGTTAATATTGATATTATGCTCTTAGGTGGAATTTCCGCGGAAAGTAGCGTGACATAAACATTATCAAAAAACAATTACTCCCAGAACAAACAATTGATCCCAGAATTACTTATTTAAGAATTACAGTTGAAATTGATATTCATATCAAATGTCATGCATTTGGATTTGATGAACACCGAACTAGACAATATGACATTTGATTTCCCAAACTTTAAGAGATACTGTTATACATACTACCATGAGACGGTGTTTTAATTACTGTGATTTCCCCCCCCTATATTGTTTATACTTTCACATTGTACAGTACTCTTTGTGCGTGCAGTATGCTGAGATGTCAGCTGATTAAGCTCAGAGGAAGTGGGTGGCATCATCACAAACACACAAATGGCAACGTAAGTCGAAAGTCGATCTTTTCCCTCCTCTCCGCTGTTGGTCTCTCATTGAACCGAAGCAAGATGGCGTCTCTTCTAGTCATCCTAAACAACACAACAGCCAAAGTTAGAAAAGAGGGATTCAAAACATTACATTTGCATAACCTTAATACCTCATTGGGTCCTTAGTGTCTGGTGTTAAGCTTTTTAATAACTCAGGTACTAGAGCTGGGTTTTCACTAGGGATGCACCGAATATTCGGCCACCGAAAATTATCGGCCGAAAATGGTTAAAAATGTCTTATCGAATCACCGAATGTCAGAACAGGCTTACGTTGGTAACCTAACGTGTTGTTGTGATGACGTAATAAAGACGCGGCGACCATGCTCGCGGCTGGCTCACAGGGGGGGGGGGGGTGGGGGAACATTGACCTTTGTCATCGAGATTGCCCTGAGCCTTTAACAAATCGTATTAAATAATCTGATGACAGACTGTAAACAGAATAGCTGAAATTTTAACAAACTAAATAACTCAGTTACCTCTAATCATTAACCCATGTTTGTATAATGTAGTTAACTCCGTGTGTTGCTGCTAGCATACATAACACCTGACGTGGAAATGTTACTCGTGGATGGGGCTACAGAGCTGCTAGAAAGACGGTCGAACCCGGTACATTCCTCCGTCTGCATGCGGTGCACTTTTGCTAAATGTTTAGACACATTGCTCGTGCTTACATGCTAAACTCTTATTGCACTTATGGTAACAAGTATTCTCCACATCGAGACGGGTAAAGTTGAACCACACCTCGGAGCGCGTTCTCTCCGCCATCTCCGCAGTGTGCTCCGCTGCATGTAGCAGCTACGTGTGTGTAAACTGCCCCGCCCCCTCGCACACAGACGGGAGAGAGAGATCTCGTCTGATCGAAAATACATCATAGACGCATTTGTTGTCTTTGCATATTAGAAACGAGTTGGCGACACTAAGACTGCGATATAATGTTTTTTTAGCAATAATACATGACATATATAAATGTACTGTATGCATTCAAAAGTGCTGAATAAATGTTTTATGGACCCATAATAGTGATTATTATTTAAGTTAAGTTTTGCCATAATCATGTCTATTTCCATAATCAGGTAGCTGAACAACATTGGTAAAAAATGTATACATTATATATATATATATTTCTATTAATAATTTTCGGCCTTTCGGCATTCGGTTTTCGGCCAACTGTTTCCTATTTTCGGTATCGGTTTCGGCCAAGAATTTCCCATTCGGTGCACCCCTAGTTTTCACAGTCAAACACTAATCGTTTTCAGTGGAACCACATTGTGATTATATGGTGACATTTTAGTTATTGTGATTTAGCCAACATTTGTCTCCATACATGTATATCATCATATGTACTGATATTGTGTTTTATATAACTAAAACACAGGGACAAAGTGAAATTAACTCATTCCAAAACGTTGGCGCTCTATCCCAGAAAAAGCCTCACATGTTTATTTTTTCTTAAACAATGTTTTCAAAAAACCCAACCCATAAACTAAAAGTATAAAAACGTTGATAATGATCGTGATAGTTTGATATTAATGTATGATATCCTGTTAAAAATGTCCATATTTATCAATCATACAGTTTTTTAAGTTGCTAAAGACAGCCAATTTCAAGAAGTCTTTGCAAATGTGAAGTTATGATCTGGTGCTAAAAAAAAGGTAGACAACACTAACATAAATCCCCTCCTAAATACAACCTTAAACATTTTCATAAAACACTCACTGTATCCCCAAATATGACGACGAGTTGAATCAACAAATACTTGAGCAAAACTGAGTTCCATGGAAATCAAATTAGTAGCTTTACTGCAGAGGGGCTTATTTGATGTAACTGGTATAATGGCAGCAGAGTGTGTTTAAGTGCAGTTTAATTAGTGTCTGTCATTAGAGAGGAGCCTTCTTTCCATCTCATCCACTCACCCACTCGTCGTCTTCGACCCCCTGGAAGGACTCCTGTGGCAGCGGGTCGTCTCTGTTCCCCAACTTAGCCACCATGGCACTGAGCAGCTGGGCCACACAAACACAATGTTAAAGCACGTCAGAAAAAATAACTACCTTAATTATTAAGTAACTATCATGTATTCATACAATTCATATAATCATGTATGCTAAGCAGGCTGATAATCTTCACCCTCCTTGTTTCTGTAAAACAAAAACCAACCAGTACTCCTTCAGACATCGTGGTGTCCAGATATGGAAAGTCAAAGTAAACGTTTTACAAGCTTTCACTTTTCCTGTATCGTTTTTGCATTCATTTTTATTTTTAATTTAGATTTTTGTCTTTTTCTTAATAATGTTTTATTAAGCTTAGTTGTTTTATTATAGTTTGCTTTCTATTAAGAGAGCTTAAGCCGCCGGATTCTTGACCTCTACTGACACATTTCTTTTTTATTATCCGTCTTTAATGCAGTCTTATTTGTTTGCATATAAAAGGATAAGAGAATATAAAGCACAATAGATGACTGATATACTACATTCAGCTCATCCTCACCTCCTCTTTCTTCTGTTCATCAGTCTTCTCCTCCAGGTAGAAAGATGAGGGCATGTATTTCTTAACTGGAGCTTCTTTGGGCGCCTCACTCACTGCAATAGAAAACCACACATTGATAAGGGTCTTCCACCATGTAGAGAGACTTGTTAGACCAGGTCACATGGTTTTTATACTGTAAGTCTGTGTCCTCACCTGGGGTCATGTCTTTGGGCTTTAGGCTGATCTTCTTGTGTTGGCCGTTGGATCCAGACAGCCAGGCAGAGGCGGTCAGAGCTGCTTCCCAACAGACGGCTGTCTCTGTGTACACATCGTCCTGGAAAAACTCTTTCTGCAGACCGAAAAGTCACACACATAGAGTTATTCATACATTCTATAATTTAAGCAATAACCATTTATAAGAAACAACCACCAGGAGGGAAAGTATGCAGTGTTAATCCACTAGGTGGTGCAGTTGTCTCACCTTGACCCGTGGCACTCTGAAGGCCACTGGCTCTATGGTGGTCTTGTTGAGCAGCAGTCCTACAGCGATCTCCACATCACGCACGTTACACTCCTTCTTTGGCAGGAAAGCCAAACCCTGCAAACAGGAAACAATCAGGAAGTGAAGTTTAGCATCACACACAATATTACAAACATGGCATGGTTTAAAGAAGGGTATTATAACCATCATATGCAGATGTATTGTGTCAGACAGATAAACTAGAATGAAAGATAAGGAGTTGAGCTCATCACCTTGTGTGGCTCCGGAGAGTTAAAACTGCTGCACTCCATAAAGTACGGCTCTTCAGGGACCACCTCATAAATGTGCACTCTGGTATCACCCTGTAAAAAGATAAACTCACATGTTACATCTATGTTTTTAGATTTTAAAATGAACTTCGTATATAACTATATTTAGTTTGCTTACCTTTGCAGTGAGGATGACCACGCTGGTGTCGGGGTCGTAGAAAGGGATGAGAGTAGAGGGGGAGATGGATATAGAGGTGCTGGCTATAGCTCCAGAGGACAGGGAGTGAGCAGAGTACAGGCAGAGGACTCGCTCACTGCGGCTGAGGGAGGACAACAGGAAGGAGTCAGTAAATATATATATTATGTATGTATTTTTGTTTGCTTTATGACACAAAGACTTTGCCATGTGCAGTACCTGTCAAATCCTGACACCAAGAGGTACTTGCCCTCACACACCCAGACTGCACGAGCCCCCCTGTGGCCCTCAGGACCCGGGCCCTCCTTAAAGAGAGGGTTAGAGAATACATTATATTAGTTTATGACACACAAAAACCTTTACCACTACAATGCATTGCTTCCTTGTTGCCAATGCCTCTAAGACATTCTTAGTTACTTTAGATTCATTTTATAGGCATCTTACTGTTTTTACAAGATAGTACCACATTAATGACAAACAGAAAAACAAACAAATCTGAACTAAAATAGCTTTTAAATAATGACAAAACAATGTTTATCCACCTATTAGCATGGATCTAAATAGTGGCATAAAATAGTAAAAGTGTGTTTCACCATTTTCATAATACTAATTTAATGTCATTTTAATGTTACTCTCATATAATCTCCAATGTGTAGTAGTACATACCTGAACAGGTGCAGTTGACTTGCGAGGGTCATAGATGCGAA
This sequence comes from Gymnodraco acuticeps, assembly GCF_902827175.1. Lineage (NCBI taxonomy): Eukaryota > Metazoa > Chordata > Actinopteri > Perciformes > Bathydraconidae > Gymnodraco > Gymnodraco acuticeps. Next base: position 2,405,643 of record NW_022990238.1, read on the forward strand.
CTTTCCCGTCTTTGCACACTGTGGCCAGGAGCTTTCCATCTGGGCTCCACGCCATGGCGAAGATCTGAACAAATGAAGAGTAAACAAGAAAGAAGAAGGTCAGAGTTGATCTAGTAACTAATTACTTCTGTTACATTTTGCTTATTGAGTTTCGTTTTCCAAGATTAGGTCAAGGCGTGACTCTCGGTCCCCCACCTGGTCTTGGTGTCCGGTGAGGAGTTTGACCTGTTCTCCGCTCTCCAGGTTCCACAGTCTGACTGAGAGATCGTAGGATGAAGACGCCAGGAGTCCGCTGGCCAGAGGGTGGAACTTGATGGAGTAAATCTTCTCCGTGTGGCCTAAGAGGGGTCACAGGAACTGTCAATCAACTTCACTTGTTTTGACTGTTGTATGTCTGACAATCAACAATCAATTATAGATACAACTAGTTTCAGTAAGTCCTACCTTGCATGATGACCTCAGGCTCGGTCAGGGTCTCTTTCAGCCCCCCCTCTGGTACCTGCCACACCCGGATCTTTGCATCATCACACGCTAGCACGGACAGAGAGACACATGTCCAATTAAACTCCCACACAACAGACAATACAACAACAAAGTAATACAACTATCCTCAATCCAGCAATAGAAAGTACATGCATGTACCCAAGTACTTAATTCATTATTTCTTACAACTAAAAGGAAATCATTCAAACTTAATTCCTTATCTATTATATTCACATTTAAATGTTTTTAATGACTACAGTGCATTGTTTTAGGTTTTATTAAATAAAAATAAAAATCAATCAATCGTTTCACTCACCCACGGCAAGCCGGTGTGTGTTAAAGGGGTCCCAGGAGAGGTCGACCACATTCACTGAGTTTTGGATGGTTGGCAGGGCTGTGTCAGGAATCCTGCCAGGCTGAGAGCGCTGAGGGGAGAAGAGGGAACACAATCACTCATAAACGTAAAGTAGACATTGGCCACATTTTCTAAAGTAGTTGAAGTACAAAGAAAAAGAGACACTCAACATGGAGACCAACCACTGTTTTTGAATGTAATCTTAAAGGGGATCTATCATGCAAAATGATAGATGATATTTTAAAATCTTTATACCCCAAATCAGCACTTTAGTAACAGGGCTGAAACGGAGGGATATGAGGCATGGCTAGAATGGGTGATCTGTTTGGTATTTTGCGCAAAACACTTCATAGACATGTTTTTTATATATTTCTATATATCTGAGACCTATGTCATTGCCTAAAAATAGCATGATAGGTGACCTTTAAGTTGATGCCGTACCTCAAAGATGCCGATCTGGCCCCCGGAGATGGCGAGGGGCACCGCCATGCGTTGGCTGTTCACACAGAAGCCGTCAGACTCCCCAGGTGTGGTCAGGTTGAGGCCACGCAGGTTGGTGATGTGTGTGTCCCGGTGCATCATCGCACCCTGGATGTGACGGAACTTGGAGGTCGGCCCTGAATCAGAATGAATTCTCAATCAAGTGCTTTGTCACTTATAATACATTATTGTTATTAACAAATCACTATAAAGACATATATTAGGTGTGTGTGTGTGTGTGTGAGTTTATACCCAGCATGCTCTGGATGGCCTTGGTGCTCTGGCTGGGACTGGGGCTGGGCAGGAAGCCTGAGGAGAGTCCGGAGGTGGAGGATGGGGAGCGGGACGGGGCGCTGCTGCTGGGGGTGCTCAGAGGACTGCTGGAGGTGGAGCCACGTGCCGGGTCCTGGAGAACAGCAGAACGGCCGTTAACTTGTCACATCAAAAAGGATTACCCCCAATTTGAGAGTGTGATCATCTAGAAATACCGTTATTTCTAAAGAATAGTGAGTGAAACCTTAATGGTCAAATGCAAGACATTATAATAAATAAAAAAATGTCTACCTCCTTGCTCCCCCCACTGATCAGCTTTGCTGCCACCTGTTTTGCGGGTGGAGCTTTTAGTTTGGACTGTTTGTCTGGGTTGAGGCTGACTTTCTCCACCTGAGGACAAACGGAAGGTAAACAGATAAAAGGTAAAATGATCCCATACTGGGAAAATGCACGAGTTTGGTAAATAATAATAATAAAACAAAACATAGCTATAAATGCTAAATATACCTTTTACTAACACAGATTTGTACATCATGGATAGTTGTATTTCAAATAAATGTAATATAAAGAAGAGAACAGACATTAAGATTAGGGAATTCCTTGAGGCGTGTTGAGAGTGAAGCTCTCTTACCTGCTTGTTCCCTCCCTTCCACCACTCCTCAGCAGACATGGCTGGAGTTGTGCCGACTGTATCTGGATAAAGATCGTCATGAAACTCCTGGCCTGTGTTCTGGAAAACAATGCAGCACCGAAAACAAAGGTCAATATCACTTATTAATGTTATCAATCAGCTCTATGTGTTGGTCATTTCTCTGCTTACACACCTTGCGGGGGACTTGGTAGCTGATTGGCACGATGCAGTTGTCCGTCAGCTGAAGCACTTGCATCACCTCGCAGGACAAGACATCCAACGCCAGCTTGGGTACCATGGCAACTCCTCGTGTTGACATGTCAGTCAGACAGTGGCTCACTACAGAAATAAAATGTACATACAAGAAAGAAAGAGAGGAATCAGACACCTGCAGGGAACACTGTTATCATCTGAATGTTTTGATGCTTTACCTTGAGAGAGGAAAGGCTCAGAGGTAGAAACTTCAAAGCAATCCACCGCAGAGTCCCCCTATACGAGAAGAACACATCATTAAATCATACACTGTGCTGCACAGCATGACATAGTGATAGTAAATCAGAGACATAAATGAGTTCATGTCCTGAGGTAAAATATGTATTGCAGTATTGCAGTTGACCTTCAAAGTACACAGACTGCTGAACTCCTGATTTGTGACTTGACTACACAAAACCTTTCAGAAATAAATAATACATATCTAACCCATTCCTCAAAGTTTTCAAAGGCCAAAACGACAGGTGTTATTTTGTAACTCACCGTGCCAGCCAGTACAAGCAGACCAGTGTCATCATCGTACAGAGGGATCACCATCCTGAAGGAAGAGAGACAAGAGACATTCAATGGATGTTCACAAACAGCACATTGATGTAAAAGTACACATTCTGTTACATTCTAATACTGTATGTCAGAGGGTCTGTAGGGTTGAGGTTTTACAAAGGTGCCACTAGATGGAGCAGTGTACCCAATTTTAGGGTTTTCCACTGGTCTTTAATTGCAGGTTTGGAAAACAGTTGGGGAAAAAAACGCAGTTAAACAAATGCAGAATCAAACTCAGTCACACTCACTCATTCATTTTCCTTAGTGGCTATCATTTTCACAATAAAATCTAAAATGGTTATTATCAAAAACAGTTGCTAAAACCTCTGAGGAATAGGTTTTAAGATGGATACATGGTCGTGGCAAACAAAAAAATAGCTTTTTCTTGCTACTTAAACTACTCCGAATGTCTTTTATTAATTGATGCATTGTAGTCCAGAAAAGGATACAAATCCCATCATAGTTTCCTTAAGCCAAAGGTGACAGATTCAATGTATTATTGCATTGACAAATAAACAAAGGCGACTCAATGAGAGAATGGTCTGCTTAATAAATAACACTAACGATTTTTCAAATAGCAATATTGTAGCTGACCATTTTCTGTTGATCAAGCTCTAGATCCAGCATCCCCTGACAAAGCCACGGTCACCTGTCTCCTCTTGTGATTTGAAGTAAGGGGATTGGGGGATAAGGAAACTGAATGAGCTTTAAACTCAATGGGGGGACGCACGACTGGCCGCAGAAAACAATCCAAACAGGAAATAATGGCGTAAACAGAGGCATTCTTGCACAAACACTGACAAATCCTCTCCTTCATACTGTAAGTCTCTCAGTTTATCCACAGTCAGCATGCTGTGTTGTTTCGCAGACAGGAAAAAAGGACAGCATGGCGACTGATCGGACAACTTCACATCCCAGACGGGCTCATTGAAGTTCCAGTGATTGGCTTATGATGACGACCTTGTGCAATGCTGCTATTCTAGAGAGTGACAGACTGGTGATGTAATGCTCCAAGTATGACAATATAATGACAGACTTCACTTGGGTATCTTAAGCAACTGGCATGGTGACACGCGATGCTGTTTACTGTGTACAGGAGTGACAGACAGAGGGAGTGTGTTAGCAGTGGATTTGCATGAAAACAGAGGAAGATTTTCCAACAAACCTACACGAGTTCAGGGTCACTGTCAGACACTGAAAACCGGTCTGCCACGAGTCTGTGGTTTAATAGCTCACATATTTTTGTTGGGTTGACAGATGTTTCCGAACTACAATGAGAAGAATCTCCATATCGTTTTCATTTGAATCTCTTGATTCAAGAAACAACTGAACGTGTGTCAAGACTGGGAAAGCAAAAACATGTTTGGTTAACTAACCTATCAAGTGGAAATGGTCTAGAGAAATGTAATATTACTTTGTTTACTGCATGTGGGCTAAAGGTATTTTTCATTTATTTTTGGGGCAAAGTTTCAAAAGACTTTAAATATGAATTGTATTGATCTTACGAAAGGAAGAACAGACATAGATATCTCTAAAGATGGGTAACTTCACATCTTTAACTTAGAATGCCATGTTATTGTTTTGCTCCAACCAAAATCTTTAGAGAACCATATTTTTTTCGGCTCACCTGTGGAGTAACTACAAGGCTAGCAGCATGCACAAACTAAAAGTTGCATACAATGATGCTTTACGGTTGCTGGTGAGGGTACCAAGGTGGCACAGTGCCAGTCAGCTGTTTGTTAACTTGGGGGTACCTACCTGTCAAGCCCTTTTAATAAATGTAATGTGTCGCCTAGAAGAGTCAGACAATCATGTTATCTCGATTTTAATTAACCCTGTGAAGAGTTCTACTCGGTTCTCTTCCATGATTTGGAGACATTGGTGCAACAGCCTCTACAGACAGTGAGCATACAGTGTATGTGTGGCTAGCTGTGATTGGACTGATTTTATGTTTTTTATTCTTTTTTTTGTTTAGCTTTTTAATCTTATTTATTGTTGTGTATTTTGTAATTTTGTATGTGATATGTACGGTGGCCCTGAAGTGCAAGACACCACAGCATTTCAGGGCCTTCTTCAGGGCCACCGGCGTTAAAAGGATATCATCAGCGTTTGTATATAACCATATCTACGGTGGCCCTGAAGTGCAAGACACCACAGCATTTTCACAAAACACAACAGCATTTCAGAAAACACAACAGCATTTCACAAAACGCCACAGCGTTTCACAAAACACAACAGCATTTTAGAAAACACAACAGCATTTCAGAAAACACAACAGCATTTCAGAAAACACAACAGCATTTCAGAAAACACAACAGCATTTCACAAAACGCCACAGCGTTTCACAAAACACAACAGCATTTTAGAAAACACAACAGCATTTCACAAAACACCACAGCATTTCAGAAAACACCACAGCATTTCAGAAAACACCACAGCATTTCACATTGGACAGAAAGGGTATTCCTTAGGGAGAACACTTCTTGTTTGTGATTGGACAGAGCCAGCCAGAGAAGCACTGCTGTGATTGGTTGTTTTTGCTGCCAGTCAATAAATGACACTTTGTGATTGGTCCAACACATCAGCCGTTAGCTGTTAGCACACACTCAGAGCTCACAGCTTCTCATATCTGTTCAGAAACTGGACAAAAGTTAAACATATACAAAACACAGACTGTCTATGTCAGTGGTTCTCAAATGGGGGTACGCGGACCCCTAGGGGTACGTTGGAGTACTGCAGGGGGTACGTGACATTTATTTTATGTTAATGAAAAAGAAAAACATAATTAATGCATTTACACAAACTACTAATAGTAGATTAACTACTTTATTCAAAGGTTTACAGTAATTATGGATAATAAAATGGGAAAAATAAACGGGGTGCTCTCTTTTCCTCTCCCTCTCCTGACAGCCCGTCAGTCTCGTGCAGCTCGCTGAACCTGTACTAAGTAACCCGACAGTAAAGAATAAATATATTTATAACTAGTTTAGCTAGTTCCAGAGTAGATAAACTAGCTAAGTGTGTTAGGTCTAACTCTTAGTGTATTTTTGCTCGGCTCAACGGTCCGTCACAGCGGCGGAGCTGTGATAATGCAGAGCTGCGTGTTCTCCGTCAGCAGCAGCTGATTTGCTCTCTGATCTCTCTCTCGCGTCCGGTTATACTTCACTCGCGTCTATGTCCAAATCTATCAGATCTAGCTAGTTCTACAGTAGTTAATTATATGACTGCCTGCTTATCAAAGGACACCTAAACAATAAGCGTTGCTTGGCAACGGCGTGTGGCCGCAAAGTATAGCGCAGCATTATGCATATGTTTATATAAGGGGTCAAAATCCCATGCTCATAAAATGCTCATTTATTTTTTTATCTTCATTCCCATAGCCCCAACATAAATAAATATACTAATATACCAATTTTAGGAAAAGTAACGAAGTTTGAGCAGTGTGGGTTTTATATTAACAGAGTTACACATAGGCCTATCTCAAAACGCAAAGTGTAATAACTGAAGTTTGCCTCCCTGTCATCGAGAATGACAAAGATCCTCAGTGAAGCACAAGCCCATGTTTCTCACTAAATTGTAAGTACAACTTATTAAAAAGATCAGTTCAATGCAACTAATGTCGTCTTAGTGTTATTGCATGATGTTAAAATTGGTTTGCCATGAATTTAGTGATGGATTGTAAAGATTTGAAATGTAGCATTTAAGTGCTTCTCAGTTAGAAGGTTGTTGTTTTAATAAATCAGACACTGATGGTGCAGCGCTGTACTGTACCTCTTTATATAGGCATTTTTTCCTTAACAAATAGTGTTTGTGCTGATCAGGGGGTACTTTGCTGAATTTTTTTTTCAAAGGGGGTACATGAGTGAAAAAAGTTTGAGAACCACTGGTCTATGTCATGGTGAATAGATGAGTAACAAATGCGTCACTTCCGGGCAAAAATAACGTCTCCGCCCACTTTTGGGGGAAAACAACGCTGTCAGTTGAACGGTGGTCAATACAAATTCTGAAGTTTTTGCCAATCCGATCAGAAATTTAAGAAAACCGGAGATTTTTGGATCATCAAAGAGCCCGATTCCAATGGCTAGACAGGCAAACAATTGCATTAAGCCATTAGAAATCGACGATCGGGCTCGATATATGGTTAAATATAGCAGTAGGCTATCGATTTTCATAGATGAGAGTAACATCGACGTCACTTTACGGCCCCGCCCACTTTTGGGGGAAACAACGCTGTCATTTGAACGGCGATCGAGCCTGAAGCCACAGAGCTCTTCTTTTACTGTCCTTTCTTCTTAGAGGAAGTACAGAAACACTGAACTCTGGATTATTTTTAATGTTTGAGGTGCAATAAACGACACGGCAGCTTGTTGGCATGATAAAACTATTTTGTTCCGCCTCGCTCATGAGAGTAACAGCTGGAGAAATGACAGCCTCGCCTACTGATTTTAATTTAACCATATATCAAGACCGATTGTCGATTACCAATGAACAAATGTAATTGTTTGCCTGTCTGGCCATCGTAATCGGGCTCTTTGAAGATCCAAAAATCGACGGTTTTGAATTTTTTTTTATCGGATTGGCAAAAACTTCAGAATTTGTATTAACCGCCATTCAAATGACAGCGTTGGTTTCCCCCAAAAGTGGGCGGGGCCGTAATTTTTGCCCGGAAGTGACGTAGGTGTTACTCTCATCTATACAGTCGCTGCTTTATTTATGTCTGTATGACGTTGTTGTGAGCGTGGACGGATCAGCTACAGGTTAGTTTAGCCTGATCGATCCGATTCCGATAGGATTTACATGGAGATACGCCCCGCCCCCTCTCCAGCGTATTGTTTGAATGACAGGAGTAAACACAGAATTAATGCTTTATTAATTCATGGTTTTTAAGGGGCTTATCTCCATGTAAATACTATGGTAGACTACTCAATATTCGCATCGCTCTAATCACTCGAGTTTCACCGCGGCTGTCAGCTGTGTTTGTTCCTGTCATTCAAACAAGACGCGCTGGAGAGGGGGCGGGGCGTATCTCCATGTAAATCCTATGGGAGATACCAACTACAACAAAATGAACATATTTGACCGTGATTTAATTGTAATACATGTTTCAAAGTGATGCCGAAGCAACTACATACTGATAACGGTTAGTAAAAACCACGAATTAACGCTTTGACAAGTCTGCAGAAAAGACGGCAGGCGAAAAGCTTTTAAAATGCGTGTTTTCTGAATGGAATCGGATCCATCAGGCTAAACTAACCTGTAGCTGCTCCGTCCACACTCACAACAACGTCATACAGACATAAATAAAGCAGCGACTGTATTCGCCATGACACAGACAGTCTGTGGTTTGTACATGTTTAACTGTTGTCCAGTTTCTGAACAGATATGAGGAGCTGTGAGCTCTGAGTGTGTGCTAACGTCTGATGTGTTGGGACCATTGGTTGGTACCGGTTGGGACATATTGCGCTGTCAGGCGTTGACCAATCACGAAGCGTCATTTCTTGACTGGCAGCAAAAACAACCAATCACAGCAGTGCTTCTCTGGCTGGCTCTGTCCAATCATAAACAAGAAGTGTTCTCCCTAAAGGAATACCCTTTCCGTCCAATGTGAAATGCTGTGGCGTTTTGTGAAATGCTGTGGTGTTTTGTGAAATGCTGTGGCGTTTGTGAAATGCTGTGGCGTTTTGTGAAATGCTGTTGTGTTTTGTGAAATGCTGTTGTATTTTGTGAAATGCTGTGACGTTTTCTGAAATGCTGTTGTGTTTTCTGAAATGCTGTTGTGTTTTGTGAAATGCTGTAGCGTTTTGTGAAATGCTGTTGTGTTTTGTGAAATGCTATTGTATTTTGTGAAATGCTGTGGCGTTTTCTGAAATGCTGTTGTGTTTTGTGAAATGCTGTGGTGTCTTGCACTTCAGGGCCACCGTAGATACGGTTATATACAAACGCTGATGATATCTTTTTAACACTTATGATATCCTTCTAACATTAGTTGACCTACTAAACTCTATACCTAAGCTGCCAACAATAAATATAATAATATTAATAAATAAATATAAATAAAGAGAAATAAGCTATGAAGAAACAGAAAAATAACGGTAATAATAATGAAAGAAGTTAAATTAAATGGGAAATGGATGAATTAATCAGAAAAGGAAGAGATGTGTGTGTGTATATGTACATATGTGTGCATATATATATGTATTTATTTATTTGAATATTTATCTATTTATTTATTTATTTACCTAAACAATGAAGTATACCTATATTATGAAGCAAATCATGTATAAATACAACGCCATATGCATACTCCCCCTACCCCCCACCCTTCATGTTATTGTCCTGTCCTATTTGTGATGTGTGTGAGCCGTGTCCTTGTCCGTATGTTTTTGTCTTTTGAAAATGTTTAATACAAATATAAATGTTAAATGTGTATGTGATATGGACCTTGAGTCTGAAATAAAGATTGAATATCAGTCATTTCTTTTGAAAAGTTGTTGTTCTTCCAAAATGGCTTTCTTACAGACCATAAGGAAGAAGTGGCTGCTAGAATCTCAAATTACCATTACAAACTTAGACAGGATCAGGTTCAATGTGATTATTAGTAATATTAGAGAATGTTTACAAAAAGACATCTCTTTCCATGGCATTTAGCCAATGCTAAAGCCGACTTGTTATCAATGGGCCTCTTTTCCTGTTTTTCTCTTTTCTACCTTTAGGGGGGGCATTTTTTTAATCTTTGATCTATGACCAAAATGGACCTGTACCCCCTGTTCTCTCTAATACCCCCCTCTCTATCCCAGGCCTATGAAGTCAGCGAGGGGTGGCCACGCTTCGTTAGGGCGACTGTGTGTTCCCATGTCGGAGTCAGTCCACAGGGAGTCCCTAAACACCTCCATTCCCACACCCCTCTGTGCCTCCTGTCTCCCTCTCCTTCCCCCCTTCTCTCACTTCCTCTTCAACAACACCACCACCTTTCCCCCCGCAGTCTCTTTGTGCCTCCAATCCAAAATTGGTACTTTTGAATTGCCGATACTTTCTCTCGGGCCTTATCTCTGCTTTTCTCACAGTAAACGTACAACAAGTCAAACAGCCACATAATAGGAGCAGAGCTTTATCACTGATAATGGCCTCTGTTTACTATCGCTTTCATGCTCCAGCGCACTACCAGCCCATTTTCCCACACGAGAAAAACAGGCACAACGCATGCGTGTGCATATTTATACCCATAGGTGCGGAAAAACACAAACATACATGTGCTTAAAAGGCAGCTTAGTGATGTATGTGCACATGCATTAATAAGAGAGGAAAGAGCCAGCAGGCTTGTTGCGCAAATCCAAATAACATGGGCTGATTTACGATGAAAAGAATAACTATTAGAAGAATCATTCATGCTCTTAGAGGAGAAGCTGTAAACAGAAGTGTGTGTGTAGTACCGAATCCTACCTGACACACTAATACAGACTTAAACCCTTTTCCGTGTTGGAGAGGTTAACCACATGTGTGCAAATGAGTCAGCAAATAATTATATAATGTAGAGGTAAAGACATACACAGTATCAGCTGTTAAACATGAACAACAGCTAATAACACTCCTCCTTAAAGGTTTTACTTTAGAAAAACAACAGACTATGGCATACTAGTCTCACCCTCTCATGGCTATCTGCACCCACTAATGTCTAAACACCTCTCTAGCTCTTCCAAGTGTCTGCGATGAGCCGCCTGATGCTCCAAAAATCCCCCTGGCTTCAGTCTGTCACTGGCACTCTTCTCCTATCAGAGTTTACACAAAACAGAGAGTGGAAAGAACACACCTCCCGCCTCGTCTGCCATCGCCTCGCACTGCCCTCTCACAGAGTCCAAATCGCACATCATAAAATGACCTTTTGCCCATGACAGCAGCCTTCAGCACCAGCAGATATGATGGGTATATTACTCTACTCTAATGTGCATCTGTGTGGGTATGAAAGGGTCTGAGTCAGCCCTGATATATTATGATTATGAGAACTTGCTGTCGTTTGATAACGTAAGAGATAGTGTAAATCAGAGGAATAACTGACTAATGGAGGGCGAGATGAATGGATATGTGGATGACAGACAAATGCAGAAATGGTGTGTGCCTACGTGCTTAAAGTGGGGATTTAATGTGATTCGGTATCTGCAGCTGTGGAGGAGAGAAACATCAGAGTTGAGAGAGTTCAACTCAGAAAAAATGTAGGCACTGCAGTCAATTGTGGAAACACATTCACAAAATTCCTCCAGAATAATACTGCATTATAAGAAAAATGCTGTTCATATGTATGCACGCGGTTACAAAATATGAAGAATATGAAAAAGGCACACACATCAACACACTCCATTTGTGAGAGCACATATAGGCTCGTGCAGATGCACTGATAGCATCAGGCGCACACAGGAGTGTATTATATACAGTATATAGCTGGAGCTAATGAAAGCAGGCTGCAGAGGTATAAGGTTATGGGTTGAGAGGCTATGACCAGATCAGTATCAGTCAAAGGAACCTTTCTCTGCCGTATGAGATCATGGCCTTTGGCTAGGCCAGCCTTGCTGCTAAAAACACACATTAGAGAGCACAATAAGCTCCAGTCGACAGGTAGGAGCTGGCCAGAAAGCAGAGGAAAAGAGTGGAGGCCTTTAGGGAATCTGAAACCAAAACAAAGCAGCTGGTTGTCCACTGCTCCATTTTACTTTATTTTTTTAAAGCTCACCCTGGCTCATTTTATTACTCTTCTATGATGGACAGCCATTAGAAGACTATTAACATCCTAACAAGCGATGAAAAGATAAATAAACATTTAGCAGATTACAGTCTGCGCTAATGTGTTGATTTAACCTTTACTTTTTCTCAACATCGTACGTTTAACATAGTTATTTCTGATAAGTACTGCATGTTTGTGCGTCCAGGAAAACAGATCCCTGTATTCTTTTCTTGTGTTGTATAAAGAATGTCGTATGTTTTACTTTTACAGATTGTTAAGCCCTCTAATCAGGTTCAGATTTGCCCCGATTCTTGTAGAGAATGTTACATTTGTTCAGATCAAATCCAGATTCTAACTTGTTGTAACATCAATCTGAAGGTGAGAGGTTTTAATCATAAATCCTTTAATCATAAAGTATTCATGATGAGATCCAACCTCTGCTTGATTTACTGTTCATCTTTTTCCCTTTGTCATCCACTCCTCCCCCCTTTCTTTATCGCCCCCTAGTTATGTCATCCCAGTGAGTGGGAGTGAGTGAGTGAGTGCTGAAGCAGTATTGCTGCGGGTGAAGGGTCTGCTGAACTGTGAACTGGAAACGTCCTCTTTATCAGCCCTGCTGCCTCCCGAGAGCACGGGCCTGCAGCTCGTCCAGTCGTCCTGACAGGCCTCTGCTGTCCCACTGGTGACTTAGTGTTTAGACTCAGAGTACAGCCATTTCAGCCATAAAATAATGTTTGGATTATCACACAGGGTCATGAGGACACTCGGTGGGTCACAGCAAGAAGAGGGGATGCCTTGTTGGGTGCCTTGAGTCGCTAATTTTAGAGTTTAAGTGTGAGAGTGCACACGGGTTAACCCAGTCGTCCCCATAAACATTAGGTCAACACACTTTTCCCACACTCAGTTAGAGAGGACATTTGATATAAGCTGATTTTAATGTCTATAAGGAAAAATGCTAAGGGATAAGAAATGACACTGTTTAAAATTTGACAATAGAGACTACCGTCCAGAATCCTGGTGAAATAATTGATTAAAAACTGTGGTTGACACACATTTTCATTACAGTGTTTTTCTTGGAATCTAAAGTGTAGACAGAGAGACAAAAAGGAATGCGTGCAAATCATGGTGCTATAATTATTCCCCGAGTTTGAACTGTATCTACCTTTTCAGGTTCTTACAATACATCCTGATGGGGACACACCAAATGTAATGAAAAGAGCAACACTGCTGCCGTGGCTAAAAGGAATTCACCAATATGAGCATGAGGCCGAATGTTTGAACTTGCTCTTTTTTATACCTTCTCTCAGTTAATGGTAACTGAAATCTTGTTTGCAACCATCTATTTAAGGCTTTACTTTACCTCCCCACATAATCACACAATCAGAGACGGATTAACAATGTTTCAGATCTGTTGTACTATGAAATTAATCAGTACAAATATGCAGTAGGATGAACATTTTGCTGCAACTAAACAACTGTATCTCCCACTTAATAGTAGGACCATAAAAAGCACATGCTTTTTTTATTATTGTCATTATCACTATCTGATGATGGCAGTTCATATGACCAGCATATTATCTATTTATTCTTATGATATCCCTTCCCACATCCTGTCTTTGTGTTTGACCGAGACAAAACACAGTTTCTGATCCAGTGATATTACTCTTGTGTAAGAGACTTAGACACAGCTAATGGTTTTATGCACACTTACGCTGAAGGCCCATGGGTCTTCACATTACCCCGACAATGGAAGGATTGATGCGGAATAATCCACTGGTGATTAAATGGGATTCATATCGGAACAACCCTAGACCTCCAACTACAATCTTCAGGATGGTATGTCCTAGGTTGAATTCAAGTGTTCCGCAAATATGTGAAATGAAAAAACGAAAATCCTTTCCATTGGAGAAATGAGAGTGATAATTTGAGAAGATTATAAACATTTCCTCTGAACAGCAAACAAATGGTTTGGCAATGCTTATTCCTTTCAAACATTGAAGCATAACAATCCACCAAAGATTACTTACGTGTGCCAAAAGCAAATAAACACTATATCACAGCTGATGAACTTTTTCACCTTTGTAAACTCACAATATCACAACTCCATCAGACCTCTGCACTTGGGCTGTCTGATTGTGTACAAATGTTTCCATTAGCAGCATCAGAGCTCCAAAGCCTGCACACCACAAGCTAAACCACAGCGTGTCAGGGAGCAGAAATTAAATCTAAGGCTTCAGCTCACAATGGTTAAATGTTGCAGAGCCTTAAATGTATTGGATTGTCTTCAATGGCTTACAGCAGCTTCTGAGGACTTGTTGCAGAATGGCATTGATTTTAATATTAAGTATAACGCCAAGAAGAGTAGCATCATGATTGTGCGAAGTAAAGAGGATAAAAAGGCTGTATTTCCTCATTTTATTCTCAGTAGCAACATTCTACTTGTGTGCAGTGAGATCAAGTACCTTGGTCATTATATTTCTGATGATCTCACAGATGACAAAGACATTCATAGACAACGCTGCAAACTGTATGCCCAGGCAAACATATTAATGCGGAAGTTTCACAAGTGCTCTGTAGATGTCAAGGTATCACTTTTTAAAGCTTTCTGTACACCATTGTACACGGCTCACCTGTGGAGTAACTACACGGCTCACCTGTGGAGTAACTACAAGGCTAGCAGCATGCACAAACTAAAAGTTGCATACAATGATGCTTTACGGTTGCTGCTGAGGGTACCAAGATGGCACAGTGCCAGCCAGCTGTTTGTTAACTTGGGCGTACCTACCTGTCAAGCCCTTTTAAGAAAATTAATGTACAAATTCATGTGTCGCCTAGAAGAGTCAGACAATCATGTTATCTCGATTTTAATTAACCCTGTGAAGAGTTCTACTCGGTTCTCTTCCATGATTTGGAGACATTGGCGCAATAGCCTCTACAGACAGTGAGCATGTGTGGCTAGCTGTGATTGGACTGATTTTATGTTAGATTTGATTATCTGTTTGTTTTTATCTGTTTAGCTTTTTATCTTATTTATTGATGTGTGTTTTGTCTTTTTGTACGTGATATGGACCTTGAGTCTGGAATAAAGATTGGAATGGCACCAGATTTGAAAATGAGTTGTTTATTTCAGGACTAGGGGAAATAAAAAGAAAAGTAAGTAAATATCGTTTTATTTTAGTAACAGAGCTAAGAATCAGTATATCTTGAAAGAGCGGTTTTGAAAATACCAGAAAGTGGTTTAACAGGTCATATCACAGTATTTCCAAAATCCTCAAAGACTCCTCCAATTATACGAATACAAAAATATTTCTGTTCAATGCATGATACAAAAGATGTCGGCTGACTGTATTGCGTACCCGACTAACACACACACAAATATACACTTTATTTTGCCTTTTTTGTGTAGATAGGCCAACATACATAGATATAATATGTTATTTTCCAGATGTTCTTTGAGGATAGTCTTCCAGATAGGTGTTATTTAAAATGAAAGTAATGATCCTTAGCTCTGTGTCTCAATTGCAAGGACAATAGATAAGACCCACACAATGGGGATAATGCAGGTTCTCTTTAAAGCCAAAACACAGCTGTGGTTGTTGTGGCATTGAATGCAGCTTCTAAGTCACCATGAGTTCAAGGATCCTCAGCAGGTGTTAAAGTCAAGCTGCACAGTCACCATGCTGAGCAGTGAAATGTACTTAATCGCAACATACTTTCTCCACTGTGCTGTGTTTTGTTGCCAGTGTGTGGGTGTGTGTGTTTAATAAATGTTCTTGTTCTGCCTGCCTAGCTACCTTCAGTAGCAAGTTCATTAGAAGGGAATTAGAGTTGACGCGCTGCGTTCCTGAGAGGGAAAGAAAAGCCAAGATTGTTGGTGAAGGGGCCAGCTGTGGCCCCTCTGAGCAGCAGTGACGAGGCTCTCAGATAGGCTGCCAAGCTGCTGCTCTCCCCTCTCCTCGCTTCAGCGGCTCCTCTGACAACAGGCACACACACACACACACACACACCCACACACACACACACACACACAACACACACACACACACACACACACACACACACACACACACACACACACACACACACACACACACACACACACACACACACACACACACACACACACACACACACACACACACACACACACACACACACACACACACACACACACACACACACACACACACACACACACACACACACACACACACACACACACACACACACACACACACACACACACACACACACACACACACACACACACACACGTCGCAGCACACATACATGCAGGATTTAATTAAACTAACTGAGTCCTGTGTCAACAGGTCTGCAGTGACCCCTCTGACACCCCCTACACACCCAACTCCACGACCACCTGCAAAGTTGCCAAACATTAAAAAATGCAGCAGCATCAGCGCTCATTTCCCTTTTGTCCTTAAGAAACAGAATATTATCATTCCAGTTCTCTCCAAACACCAACACAAGCAGCCCTGTACATCTCTCAGTTAATCCCTCTTTGTGCGACAGTCCTTCTGCGTCAGCCACATATCAGATCTTTGCAACAAAACATTGTGTAGAAAAACAACCCCTCACAACATAGTAAGACACTTAAAGACAGCTCAAGAGAACTTTGAAGGCTGACCACATGATGGTCAGCGCGTCTGTTTTGGATAATATTGACATGAAAAATAAAACCCCCAATCTTTATCGTTACAAGTGGACACAAAAAGAGGGAGAAGAGCAGGGCTTTAAAACATAATTACGCCAATCGAGATCAATGAAAGACACTAGAGGCTCATCCTCAAAATAACACACACACACACACACACACACACACACACACACACACACACACACACACACACACACACACACACACACACACACACACACACACACACACACCACACACACACACACACACACACACACACACACACACACACACACACACACACACACACACACACACACACACACACACACACACACACACACACACACACACACACACGCATGTCAACGCACACATTCACAAACACTCAGACGGGCTATAAGTGCGTGGTAAACGGGTCCAGACTGGCTGAGCTATAAAGCAGTCAGGTCGCTGGTCATAAAGTATTGAGAGACTTCAGAGCTCCTCTGTGGACTGGAGGAGTGATGGGCAGACAGGGTGGGGGTGGGGATGTGGGTGAGTGAGCGTGTCACAGTATACAGACTGAAGGGGAGTTGGGGTGTAAAATGTGTGATACAAATCTTTTAAATGCACATGATAAGAGGAAGAAATATTTGAGATTGCTGACAGGAATAAGTGGCATGTGTACTGTATAATGTCATGTGTCTAAGTTTGTGTTTACACCTGTTATATATGAGATTCTGAAGGGCTTGTTGACGGCTGCAGAGCCCAGGAAGAGATGCGTTCCGCGTTAACCCTGGGGTCCAGCATCAAGGGCCCGGGATAGATGACCATTAAATGACCTGTCGGCGGGGGCCTGGGAACCGATCAGAAGCCAGGACTGACTCAGAGCAGAGCAGAGAGAGGAAGCGTTAGCGCAGACGACAGAAAGAAGAGAGGTGAGGGTCATGACCGCGACGACCCCCTCTGTTGTTAGGTCACCGGAGGAAAGGCCGGTTCCCGTCACAGTTGCTTTTTCAATGATAAACGCAGACAGAGGTACACATGTTTCACAGGAAGGGAGAGAGGAGCGACCGGTTTTGAACTCTCCACTAGTTGATGGATTATCCACCAATAAAAGTACTTCACAGATATACTTTGTTCATGTACATCTCTGCCAATGAGGGGCAGTATATTGTGTAATAAAATACAATGAAACAAGGCCTGGAAGTCTGGAGGTTTTTCTAGGTCGACAGCTCACAAATTGCCTGGAGAAATATGCAGCATACAGTCGCCAAAAACATCCCCCTCTCTCTGTGACTTTCACCACAAGTACAAACCTATTTTAGTTTCAGAGTTCAAATAGAAGGGAAAATCATGTCTAACTTCCGATCATCTATCCCCCTTCATTAGCAAATATCATTCTCTTCAGGTTAAGCGTTTCATTAGCACTTCAGTCTTTCACATGTAAGCCTATACTCGTGGCCAATGACAAATGAATAAAACACTATTTATGGGATGATAGTTATTAGCAGATATATTGCTTATTGGACCTAAATTGCACAAAATCGTTATCGATATTTGACCTTAAAAATATCTCCGTAATAATCGTGTTGAATTTAGTGTATATCCAAATCATTTACATTTCAGGCTCAAAATCAGCCGTAGACACAATGCAGTGCACAGTAATGATTCTGCATGCCAGAGGAATAGCTTAAAAGTAATGATGAACACAAGTACAGATTTGACTTGGCTCCATTCAGTCAGTTATTCCACATCGCTGCATTGATTTGTTTTGGGGACTTTGGAGATGATGTCAGTCTGAGGTGAACTCTAGTCTATTTTCCTACTGTGAAAAAGCCACAAGTGCAAAGTGAAGCCAATCTGCCAGGCACACATTGAACCACTCAATAAAGTCTACTTTTAAAACACAATCTACCAATAGCAGAATGACTTACTGCCCTGTTTAAATCATCGGTACTAAACCCTGATCACTCTTGAACGGACGGACACTCGACTTCTGAAAAGCAACAACAAAGACCTACGATTTGCCGTAACCGATAACTGAACTGAGGTGTCACATGATCTTCTCATTTCTTGATCGAAAAAATGTGCTCACATTTTCCACCCAGGCTTCCTCTTTTGATGGTAGATCTTGAATTTGTACCAAAGCTAACATTTAACGATCCAAACTATTTTCAGACTACATTTGCTCTACTGTGTATGACTGATTGTGTGTGTGTGTGTGTGTGTGTGTGTGTGTGTGTGTGTGTGTGTGTGTGTGTGTGTGTGTATTTCCTCCATGGAAAGCCAAGACAGAAATATTGGAAATGCTAGAACTATAAAACCCAGTAATTTATGGACACAAAACATTACTGTTTAATATATGTTTTCCCTTCAAGCATGAGTGTGTGTGTGCGAATGAGTGAGAGGGTTCAATCGAGAGAGGGGACGAAAAATAAAGAGAGAAATATAAACCCTAAAACAACTTCTTCAGAGCTTATTTTTTCCATTCCTGCCCGACTAAAGCTACAAAAACATTCTTGAGGCGTTCAACAGAGCGCCTTTCATCGATCCTCATTCCTGCATGTTTTGACTCTGTGTCGTCTTCCAGTTCTGCTTCATCAGAGTCTGTTAACACAGTTTATCAGTCTTCCATCCTGTAGGTCTCTGTCTCTGGAGCCAAGCCATTATCTCTCTGTGACACACACACCTTGTCGGCTGCGACTTTGTGTCCATACTTGCTCTTTCTGGTCCATCTTCAATGCCGATGCATCTCTCTTTCCCACTCCACTGTGCACTTTCTTATCTCAAAGGAGAAATGTACTCCGGCTTGATGAATGTACAAAAAAAGAAAAGCACAAAAAAGGATTGTGATCTTTAAAATAAATCACACAACAGGCTTGGTATGACTTTCAGGAATGATAAAGTCATTCGGTTCAAGTCGAGACATGAACATCAAGTTTAGCATTTTACCTATTGTTTACTTTTCCAAAACAATATCACTTTCCCACATCATGGTGTGGTGTAGGTCTAACGATCTTAAAGTTATATCTTCAGACTACCTATGGCTCCAAGCCTTGGCCTCACCTTTCCCCCTTTGTCCTGGGAAAACCGCCTATGCAGTGTTTTACTGTGTGTAACTGTCCAACACACTCACACTAAATCATCTGCTTTAATGACCGAAGTGAGGATTTGTACAGTGAAAACCAATAAAAACCTCACAGAAGAGAGCAGATTTACTGTGGCAGAGGAGGGGAAAGACTTCGGGATGGAGAAAAGAAAGAAAGAGAGAGAAAGCGAGCGAGCGAGCGAGACGAAGAGTAGTAAGAGATAAGATCACTATCAGATATGTGTAGTAAATCACAATAGCTACGTGTCCTCATTCGTGTGTGTATGTGAGTACAAGTGTCCTTAAAAGAATGCTTTGAGCTCTATCATGCTACATCTTGGAGACGTATTGGACAGAAAATAAGTAAGACTTGTTACAAAGGACATTGTAGCCTTGACTTTATAGTCTTAATGAGCTGCAACTGGTAGACGTGATCTTCACTCATTACAGACCCTCCTCTCCAGCACCTCCCTCCCTCACTTTTCACCATCTATGTCTGTACTTTGGTCTGCAGAGAAACCACGCTTTGGGACCACCCATACAGAGTAACCATCGCTAATGGACAGTTTAGTATTCCAGTCAAACAACGGCAACAAACCTCAAACATGTATAAACTTTACATAGTAAATGAAGGGGGTTATGGTCAATAATAAAACAGAAAACTATGCATTTGACCCGCAGAGAGGAGCACATACACTTCTAGTGTCGTCTACGTAGCCACCATCTCTTTAAAATAAGCAGTGCTGACCAAACGTTTACAAGCCCACATCCAACCTCGGCACGATGGGGCCGCTTTGAGCAACTTGTTAACACAGCAGATGTGTTTTTCTCTGGAAGATAAAGCCTGACGGTCACGAGATAAATAAACAAAATAAAACAAAAATATTTAAAATAACAGTCAAGCTGTTTTGTTCGACTGTCTTTTCTGCTTGATTCATTAAATCAACTTCTATTTGACCTCTCCTCGATGTCAAGGCCTACACATCCATCTTTTCAAGCTATCAACACTGTGTGTCACAGCTGAAGGAGGCTCCTTATCTGTGTGCATTGTGCGCCTGTGTGTTTGTATTTACTTAACCTCCTTTATTTAACTAGGCAGGTCAGAGCCAAATGACTCAATAATCGTCTGGTAGAACCCAAAAGGGCTTTAAAAAGAGGCATGGTACTGTCATTAAAGAGGCAGAATCTGAAAGAATACATCCTAAATGCACAGTAGAAGAAAATACATAAACCACACTCTATAATGTTTGCTTGATAAGCAGTGGGATTACAAAGAATCTATGCTCTAAGACAGTAGGAAAGGAAATAATTACAATTAATTACAACTTTAATTTGCATTTGCATATAACTGAAGGGGGCTTCATGAGCTGAAATAACAGTTTTAGACTTTTTTTGTGCATGATTACAGCATTGTGCCGAGAAGCCACCACAGGATGGCATTTTCCTAACACATCATGTGACTGACCAACCTTTCTGTCTGCCAGTGGGCTGGCAGAATAGGATCTGACTGAATGTGAGTCAGATGGGTGGGAACATGTATTTTACTCAGTTGTATTATCAAGCACTAGAAACAATGACATATATAACATTTATTACATTTAAGAGAGGAGGCCATGTATGCACTCAAAGTACAACTGAATTACATGACAAAGTCATTTTGGCAAAGAATATGCATATGATGAGTAAAAAAGTAAACTAAAATTAGCACATAAATGCGTGTACACTTCACATATGACACGCAGTCTTCACAGACACAGGCCGTGACCTTTTTTTACAACAATATGTAATTTACTCGTCTGCAAGCTGTGCATGACCTGACGTGACCTGTGCTGCATAGTTGCTCTCATTCCTCTGATAGAGTTTCTGTCATAGTAATAATACAGCAGTACTGCCATAGTGAACATACTGTAGCTGCAGTCTTTGCACCAGCATTAAACCACAGGTAAACACTCAAAACAATCCTCCTCATACGGTCTCACACTCACATTTTCAGATTAGAGTTTCATTTCCAAGCACGGAGACACATTTTAGTGTCTTTGTTTGAAAAAGGGGAAGAGAAACAAAACTGAAGGAATAAACAAGAAATAAAGAACACATTCAAACCAATAATTGACAATCATGGGAAAAAGACACTTCTGGTTGACCCCCCCCCCTCAGCAACCGGGGGATGGGAAGTCACCCAAATCGTGCACGTCCGCCGAAACACTTCCTATTTTTAAATCCCGACTAAAAACGCATCTATTTGCAGCTGCTTTTAATTGAGCTGCCCATACTCACACTACAGTATGCCTTTTCAGTCATATATTCTGTACCTGCTGTGTTTATTTATTTCATTACCTTTGCTTATTATGCCTGTTTTTAAATGCCTTTTTAATAATGTATTTATGCTGTATTTGTTCTTAAATGTCTTTTGCTTTTAATCTGTAAAGCACTTTGAATCGCCACGTGCTGAAAAGTGCTATATCAATCAAATTGCCTTGCCTTGCCCACACACTCCTTTAAGCCCCCTCTTCCCATTGGATCTCATCCCTTTTACTCTGCACTCTCTCTTCTTCTATCACTCTTATCAGAGCCCAATCGATAAGCAGAAATCCTTCTCTTTTACCTCAAGAGAGAACTGACAACCAGCAGTAAGCTGCTCTTTCCACAAAGTCAGGACGCCACAGCGGAAACAGCACCCACATGTGTCTACTTTAAAAGACTTGGAAGGCTACATCAAATCATACAGTGACTAAAGGAAACATGTTTTCAATTTGCTCGATAATGTAAGTAAACCCAGGATTGTTTTGATGATGTATTCTACATCCAGTCAACAATACAATGTGCACTAATGGCTTGTCAAGCTCCCAGGCATGCACGGCCCAGCTGTGCTATCTGTCTCTGTCTCTCTGCTTAATGAGAAGTGCCAGCGTGCGCAGAGTCAACAGACTAGTAAACCTAAAAGTGAACTATGGTCTGACCTCTCTCTCTCTTGGTGCTCGCTGTCTCACCCTCCTCTGCGTAAAACAAACGGCTCCTGCTTATTTTTATATTTGCTGTTGTAATTTATTGTCTTCTGTTTGCTATCGCAGTAAAGTGTTTTTATTGCATGTACAGCACTTTGGCTCGACCAAAAATAGTTTTTAAAATGAGCTATATAAATAAAACTTGATTTGATTAGCTATCATTAAGAGTTTGGTGTACAGATTATTGGAGTCTCTGTGTTGAGGTTGGTCCTTTTTATGTTGTTCACTGACTTAACTAGCTCACATGAAGCTCTCATCTTGATCCAATGAGGCCACAATGCCACGAGGACATTACAAAAAAAGCCACAAATCATGATAATAATAAAAAGCACAAAAACAAAACAATAAACAAAGTGACAAACAGGAGCCAGACATTTATTTTCCTATTATGACATCCTGTCTGTGTTTCCCAAAGCAAAGTTTGTTAACACAGCTTGTCTAACACGCCCTCTGACTGATAAATGGTGAGAAAGTGCAACATTATATTTTGGGTGAACACCCCTCTGCCCTCCTCACCTTAAAACTGAAGCTTACAGCAGGACAAATATCCCCCCCATGAGCCTCTTGGGGTCCAATTAAACAAAGTTTAACCACAGCACAAGATAATAAAATGTGGTATATATACGAAAGGTTCCTCTACAGAAGACAGCTTTATGGGGAACAGATTTACTTATACTGAGTAAAGCTGGCAAGAGAGGACAGGTGGGAAGAGTCAACAATTCACTTTTATCTGATCCAGTGCATTTGATTATAGCATTATGTGTTTGTTCTCACACAAACAGTGACAACTTCTGCTTTGAGTACACTCATTACTCCCCTCTCTATTGGCCATATTCCTCCGTCACGTCCAGGTTCCCATAGCAGCGGCCAATTAACTACGGATATTCCTGTTTCCCCTCTCCCTTCCCGGGCTGCTCCTCCTTTGCGGGGCACTCCTTCCCACGGACATTTTTCCTACCTACCGAGTTCTGAGGATCTGTGGGAAGAAAGGCAGCCGGGCTTCGTGAGGAGGGCCCGGTCGTGTCTCACAGCAGCCCACACACACTGCCGTCAGAGTGCATTTACGTGTGACGGGAAAGACATGTTGTTGAGGACAGAGGGGGATGGCATGCATCTGCACAACACACACATCAACACAAACCAAGCCAATACATATGCAGATATACTAAACACTAACAAAGAACACACTCTCACTCCCATCTCGGCCTCTAACACAGAGAGAAGCTGGGAGAATAATGAGCTGGGGCTCCATTAGAAAATAACCTCAATCATTCCCAGGCTGTCCTAAAGGGAAAACAAGTCATGATTCCCAAAATCACTCCTTCCGTCTTTGTGCTCACTGAATATTACAAAACACGACTAACGCTCTAAATTCCTGTAACACATATGTCAAAGGAACGGCCTGCTGCAAAATTAAAAATGAAATCATGATCCACTAACCGAAAGTTCACAAGACCACTAAATATAAAGCTTTTCGCCCACAAGCTTTTGCTTAGCCTTGATCTTTCAAAATGTGGTTAAAGTTTCCAGAAAAGGACAAAAATGTAAACAAATCAAAAAATCTCAATTGGGCTCAAGCAGTTATTATTTTGCATCCCACAGCAGAAACGTGTCTTCTTCCAGAACTATTTACAACATCATAACAACTATTTTAGCTAAAAACTTCAAAATGGGTTGCACATGCTGTTTTCAGAAATTTGGTGAGACTTCATTCTGGTTTTGGATCTATAAAAAGATCCTCCCACTTACTTTAATTTCTCATTATACAGCATGTCTGTTGTTTCAACTGACAATGCTGGGAGTAAATGAATGAGTGAAATGTCATTTTGTGGTGAACTATTTTCCTAAGCTTGCTCTCATTCTCACTGAATCTTTTCCTATCTCCTCCAGCAGGGACACTTTACTTGTTTGTTTCCTAAAGTAACACAACCCACAGGTATGTTGTGAACAACAAAACGAGAACACCTCAAACCAAGACACACGCATGATATTGAAACCTTGTCATAAAGATATTGTGGTGATAGGTCACAGGGTCACGGACAACCCTTAAGAGCGAGATTCATTCACTGTGTCTGCAATGCACATTATAAAGAACATAGACTAAATACATAACAAAGGCACAACAAGACAAATGTAGAATTTTAACATCTAAATCAAACCTATCCTGAGTTTGAAGCAAGAACAATTGCCGTAGTTAAGTAAAAAGCCTCTTCTCTGATAAAAAAACAACTCAGAAAACACAAGGACACAAGAAAATACGTTCAGTCTGTTCATAGTCACTTTGGCTAACTTTCTGTTAAGCTATCCCTGTGTGGACTGCGAGCTAAACCAATCCATTTATTATTCTCTCAGTTGCAAACATAAAAGCAATTATCTCTGCGTGGAGTTTAAATATCAACTGTTCTAAAAAGAAAATCATTATCATTTGACAATCACACTGCATATTTCTCTCATTATATGTCAGGTTAGATTTACTGCAATGCATACAAGACCCATAAACGTAAGCAAAGCTGACCTTGAAATAAAGTCAAGCCACAGAATAGAAGTGACCATAAATCATGGAGGCAACAAAATGACCAGAGAAGTTATAAAGCAAATGTGAAAGAAAGTGAAGCAGCCAAAAACAAAAAAGGGACTAGGGCCTAACTAGGGATTAGGGAAAGAGAAAGTGATGACAGTCTGCTGGATATACTTAAGCATGACTTTGTGCACATATAACCAATTTCCGCAGTAGTGAATGCAATAAAATCAGAAAGAACAAGCGGAAATGTGTACACAAGTTAAGTGGTGTAGTGTGGAAAAGGTATTTGGACAGAAGAGGAGGAAGAAAAAACTGAATGGTGTGTGTGTGTGTGTGTGTGTGTGTGTGTGTGTGTGTATGTCCCTAGCTTTAAACCGTTAGCAGGCTGCGGTTGGCTCGGCAGCAAACCAGCGTTTTACTGGTTCCCCTGGGCAGCGTTATGAAGCGGGCTGTGTGTCGCCTCGCCATCTTTACTGAGCAACGGTGATTAGAAGCCCGACGTGCAGTAATGCTGTTGCAGCCACCAGACTGTGATTTACATGACTGACCGAGCAACTGCCCCGTTATGTACAAATATGTGGAACAGACACACGCTTTCCTATTCTGCTTATTTAACTGCAGAGAACAGAGTGGCAGGACTTCAAGCTTGAGGAGTACGGGTGTAACAACGCACAGTGTTGTATTTTTGATAGTAGAATACGTTGGGGAGTGGAGAAGGCTTTCTAATAATATAATTACAAAAACATATATAAAACAACAGTTTGAAATGTGAAGTTTTGAAATGAATCAATCTATGTCTTATAAAAGAAAGCATTCCTTGTGATATACAGTAAAGGTTAAATACAATAATCTTTGCTTTATAACAAAATACCAAGTCATCTCATGGAATTAAATTAAATTAAATTAAATTGCAATTTTCTTCAATTTTGTTTACCCTTAAACTAACAGTTTCTTCATTAGGCCCATTGGCATTGCAACACTGTATTTTTCATTGGTATTATATTTATGTATTCTAATGGGACAGCTAGTTGTGGCTACAATCAGATCATGCTGACTTGGAATCAGAGGTTTTTCTTGAGCAGCTTGGCTGTAAAGCTGAAGAAGCAAACCACTTCTGCAAAAAAAATAACAGGCAGCCTCTAGTATGACGGTGAGTCGTCGACTACGTGAGCTCTGGAGACGCTGATCCTCCTCACCATCCAACACATCTAAGCTGGATGGCTAAGATAAATAACTCACCCACAGTGTTACCTGGATAACATCAGCTCTGGCGTTGTCATTAATGCAGAGGTTTATGTTTATGAGGGAGGACACCGAGATACAGAGCAAGAGGATTGATTTTGTGAGCCTGTGTGATTGAGTATAACGGGGTAAGATTGATTTCCTTCTTCATTTCTCTCGAACACGTAAAACTCAGTTTCGCTACGACTGAGGAGCCACATCTGGACCCTGTGGGACGTGCGTGAAATCATTTCTCTATTCCTGCAATTTACTGTAATGCCTTGCAGATGGCACAGTGAATGTGTGTGTGTTGCATGTAACAACCTTACAGTAGGAGCAGAAGGAGAAAAGCACGAGACTTTGTGGAAACAAGCTATCAGAAAGTAAATAGTACAAAATACATGTGGCTCAACAAGTGGAACTAAAGTGTCGATTGTCCAGAGGATACTGAGCGGGAGGGTTGTTTAAGGAGACGCGGGGACGGCCTCTGGGCTAATTTGTTGAATATTTTCTTGTATCTGTATGCTTTCAGCAAGAGTCACTTGAGTGACATCACCACACAGACACACTTGTCCTGCTTTAAATTGTGTTATACAGTTTCTTGTCAACGTGTGGAGAGAACAGACGTTCTGCACATGTAGGTCAAACATATACAGATATTTAAGCACTGTACACAAGAGGTTTCAAGTTTCCAGTTAATTCTGTGACATGTGGCTAAAAGTACACATCTGAGGTGACACGGTCCCTGAGAGCTATCACCTTACTGCACCTTGTTGGGACTGGCTGACATTGAAATAGTCTGCCAGCTGCCGACGGGTAGTTTGTCACTGGCATTGGGAAGTATTCAATAGCTTTCTCAGCTTGGAGATGGCTCAGTGAATGAAGCAACCATATGTGCTACTGTGCTACGGTTCAGTGCACGTACCCTGGAGGCAATGGACAGTCCCACTGTAAGGGATAAAGGGTGTGAATAGATACAATTCCTCCATACATTTTAAGATCTCAGCATTTTTTTGACATCATAATACTCAACCAAATACTTTATTGTAGTTTAAAGAGATATTTAGTTTGATTTGGTATGGTCCCAACATTTGCCCTATGGCTTTAAGCATTATGTTCAAGCCAACTTGCTTATTTTTCAGTTGAGCTGATTAAAATGCATGTTTCAAAAATAATTTAATTTAATTTAATTAGGAAGTAATCATTCAAATTAAACGTTTGTTTGAAGAGTATATGAACCAGTAATGTCTCTCGCTTAAAACAGGTCGTTCAAGTAGGCATTAAGTTATAGCGAACTGAAAGGCATTCCTCTCCTTAACCCTCAGCCAAGCTGCAAGGTGAGGAGCTGCTCTCTGTGCAGCCCTGCGCTCTGCTGCTGTGCGCCTAGCCCCTCCCATCTCTCCGCGTAAACTCTCATAGTGCTCACCAATAAAGCGCTTTTTGTCCATGGGAGGCAGCACTTGAGCATTCCTTGACGTGGATGTCGGTGTATCTCTCCAAGGATTTGATGAAGATCGTTCGCTACAAGTGTAAAACATTCACAGACACTTTTTGTGAGAGCGCGCACACGGAAAACTACAAGGTCTTGGAGTTATATCGGTGAACTGCTCCGTTTGGATAAACACACGAGCGCGACTGCGCTCACAACTTTACGTCTTCGAAGTTAAGGGTAAGAGTTTTCTGTTATGAATGATAAAATAAACATCAAAATGCCATACTTTGTGGATATAACCCTTATAACAGGATCAAGACGTGCGTAAATACGCGTAAAAAGTGTTATGTATACAAATGCAGTTGGGTTTAATATGATTCTAAAAAAACAGATAGATAGATTAACTGCACATATAACCTGATTCGTTTTCATTGGGACATTCATTTTTTCAGGTTTATGTTCCCTTATAAACACAAGCCACCACCCATCGGTGTTCATTTAAGTTGTATTTATGTTTCCAATGCGACAACTCCCTTTAGGATAAACACTCGGCGTTTTAGTGCAGTTCGACAATAACTTGGTAGTATTTTAAAAACGGTTTTAGATTACAGCGTGGAATTGTTAAAATACTACGTTTTCTTCTCAATGTATGCAACTACCTTTTAAAATGGAAAAGAAAAAACACTTTTAATAAAAAATGTAGTTCTTTGTTGTAAGGTGTTTGAAATCCACATGATCGCTTCGGTGAGCCGGTGAAAAGTCAACGGGATTTTACGCGAGTCTGTCGCCATGCACCAATTCTTCAGATCGGCCAATACTGACAATAAAACAGTATTGGAGTAAAGCGTAAAACTTGAGCGTGTGCGTGGAGCTGCAGCAGCAGTCAGGGCGGTAATGAGGCGGGCTGGTGTGGGACCGCAGGACGCCGTGCAGCATGCAGGGGCCGAGCCGAGAGTCTAGACCGCACCGAGCACAGTTCACCGCAGAGGGAAAGCTGTTTTTGGACCCACACAGGGGGGAACGTCCCATAACAGGGAGCTCAACAGGACACTTTGCTTTTGGTTTTGAGGTATCAGATAATGCAAAGTCAACATATATTTTAGCATGAGGCTGCACCTGGAAACAAGTGGAGGTTGGCAATATCCAGGGTGCGAGTAGTTATCTTCTAGGTGTTGTTTCCCTATTTCTGGTAGATACATTATTTCACTGTAGACTTTATGCACACACTCTCAAAGTATTGCAAAGTAGCAACACCATGCCTGACTTTGTTAAGGCTTTGAAACAAAAACAAATCTTTAGGAATTCATGAAGCAAATACATCTGCAACACCATATGATGGATTGATTGTCTATTCAAATATCTTAGCTCTGTCATAGTTATTGGCCAAGTTTCAGTCACAACCATGATTGATTCCACCACGCTATATTATTAATAATGTCTATCAAGAGTAGCTACTGTTATAAATGGGTTAAACATTTTTATAATACATAGTCTACTCTGATTGAAGTGTTAAAAAGTCCAAGAGCTGGATTTAATCAATCATTAGGTGTTTTAGCTGAAGGTGCTGCAATGGACAGATGGATGATACGTTGGCTCAGATGAAAAGATATGTGGAAATCAGAGAAACATCACCTTCCTTCAGCGTGCACGGAGCAGAGCAATGATAAGGTCAAATTCCTGAAAGATGAAATCCCTTATCGACCAAGCCACAAATAAACTAACATCCAATAGGACTTACATGACTTAACGTGTATAGCCCAATCGCTGAATTACAAGTTAAACTGCAAGTGCATCTGTTTCCTCCAGAAGTCATCTCATTTTACCAAATATAATGCCAATAAATTAAACTTTCTCTGAGAGGGTCTTAAAGAAGAAGCTTCATTAGGTTCTTTAACTTAGTTTGAACTTTAAAAAAAACTTGCCAGCGTTTTGACTCAGTTGCTGGGCTGACGACCACAAAAACATGAACAAACCAGCCCTTGTTTAAGATTAATCCCATTGTGTTAACATTGAAATAAGCGAGATGTAATGATTCCCTATTAAATAAAAGACCCAAACCAACAGAAGCCACAAAACTCAACTGTGAATCAAAATATACCCAGGTAAAATACTCGACACATGCCTTTCGTCTAAGATGCTTGATTCATATAAGAACAGTCTTCTGACCACGATCCTTCAAGCTTTCATTCAGATTACCATCTTTTACACAGCCCCCACAAAGAGGCATGCAAAATCGCCTAATCCTTCCTGTTGGCTAAACAGGCGGCGTAAACTACTCCAATGGCCCCGCTATTAACCCCTACCCCGGTGTACGGCTTGTTTCCTCGCCATGTGTTTCCTCACAGGCTGTCATTATGCTGTAGGAGAAGCTACTGTGTCATTGACAGTATATAATGGTTGTAATTGGTTTATATTAGGCTACCAGACACAGCAGCACAGCCACAGGAGACCAATTATCCCTCACTAATGTGGAGAACTTTCAGGCTGCTACGATGCACAGATTGTAACACTTAGAAAACAAGAGAGTGGTTGTGCCAGTGTAGTTTCTCCCTGGTGTTGCTGCTGCTTTCTGTTCTCCACACAGCAGACTGTTGTGTTTGCACAGACGCTTGTTGACACTGACATGCGCTGCACTGCGAAAGGACAAACAGAAAGAAGTATGATGTAGGTCTCTATGGGGGCAGATACATAAATGGTGTAAAGTTCTTCTCCTGACCTGTGATGTGAATCCACACCTTGTCATACAAATGATTCATAACGTTTTGGGACACATGTGCAATTGTGTATGCTGGTGTGAGCATTGAGAGAGACACATAAGCACACTGGGTGGATTATCTGCCCCAAGGGACTTTTCTTGCACTCTCATTGTGATTTGTGGATAGGAAGCACGACTAAGGAAAAGGAGCTCTTTGTCATAAAACCTCAAATGTAGGCAATTAAAAGTCAGCTCGCTATCACATCAGTGTGACAGTGATTTCGAAACCACACTTTCCATCCGGGATCTGGAAACCAACATTGTGTCAGCCTGAACTGTCATCCTTTTATTTTTGTTTTTACAAAATCAAGACTTCCATTTCATTATCTGTGCCAAAGAGCTTGAGTGAAAAGAGCACTGATGTCAACATCCTCTGGTGAAGATGATTGACAGTTTTCTTCTTTCATTTGTTGTGTTAAGACATGTCTAAACAGATCTGCTTCACATATTTCATGCACTTGTGCTTCCTGTAAATGTACTTATTAACACAACTCAGCACAGTTTCTTTATGAAAGTATAGTGTTGCAACTAAAACATTTCGGGCATTTTGTGAGCAGAGGATTTTCACATTGTGCCTCGTTCCGCCATAGCTCCGTTTTACGCCAATTAGAGGCAGTGCCTGAAGCATCTTACCCTCTGAGGGATTAGAGGGTTAAAAGTCAGGTGCTGAGGCGAGGAGGCCTTGCAAAGGGAGGAGAGGAGGTGGAGGTAACAGAGGACAAGAGTGGGGCACTCACACAGCAGGGAGAGAGAGCGGAGTCGACAGGGCAGAAAGTTGGAATAAGTGTGCGAATACGTGTGTTTGTTTTCCACAAGGCCACGTGAAAGGAAGGGCTTCTCACAATTAGCAAGAAGTATGTGTGAGTGCGAGACAATTCAACAAGTAGAAATTCTTCTTCCTTCAAAATGAAAGGCTGCAGCGTGCCCCTCGTCAGGTGCTGCACAGCACGGGGGCGTTCCCTGGTTGACAACCAAGAGCCTCTCTCTCAAAGAAGCGTCTTAAATAAAACCCTTGGCTTCAAGGGCTTCAGCCTCACACATCAATGCTGACCCAGCGGTATGCTGAGGCAAACCCCAGCCTGTACGCCTGCCAAGCTAAATTGAAGAAGAGCTTGCCGATGCCGCCAAATGATGCGTTCAGAAGAACCACTTCAAAACCTTGCATAAATATACACACACATGCGAAAGGATTTGAGGGCTTTGGAGTGCCCCAGCTTCAGAGCAAACCCCAAATAACTGCTGTCCTCCGTGTCCACAGACATACACATGCTCGGAGTTGTACGATTTTACTAGTTTGTTTATCTTCTAAAGCATATGAATAAAAACACTCCCCTCTCAAGCTTTACATTAACTTTTCTTGAACTTTCTTATGTTGGTTGGAAAATCTGAAGAAAGCCAAAATATCCCCCAAATTCCTAAACCAATTCCAGGGATGTATTGAGGGAGTGAGATACAGATGGAAAATGAGAGAGAGAGAGGATGAGAGGGAGGATGCTCATCCCAGAAATTCACCACAAATTGCTGCATTTCAGTAGGCTTGTAAAAAAAAAAGAGAAACAGCTCTTAATCTAAGGTTGTAATTACCTCTGGCCAGCACTGTAATTAGGAAATGAGCCTTGAACCAGATCTTCTGCTGGGCAAGAGCAAAGCAAGGGCACACACACAACGCACACACAACGCACACACACTGTTTGCCTAAAACCTGAAGTGGGAAAGATAGATCTCGCGTTGAGAAGAAGGTCAAATATTTAACCACTGAAACAAATGTTAATGTTTTACTGAATATGGATTGAATGACAGAGTAAATTTGCTCGGTTATGAGGTGTGTGTGCCTGCGGGTTAGTGTGTTCTACCCATTGTCCACGACCTTGTTTGTCAAAAAAAGTGGTCACATTCACACACCTATTCATATGATCACGTCGTACATACAAGCCGGCACGAACGCGCAGAGCCGCTCTCTAACATGACATCAGTCGTCGTGTTCTGTGCTCCCCTTTTGCTCGATGTCTATTTCCGTTTCTGCCAGGGACACAAATAAAGTTGTTATCTGCTGCTGTCAGCGCCGTAAGAGAGCTGGAGGCGACTTAAGAGAGGAAATCAGCACGTATACCTGCCTGCATGTTTATATCTGAATGCCATCGTCTAACAGCCCGAATCACTCAACGCTGCAATCAACGGCCGAGCAGTCGGGACAGTGCCACAACTTGTCACAGCTTGTCGCTCATTTACATATTAAACATACAAGAAGCACATTAAATATCAAAACGGGCATCACACCTACAGCAAACAACAAGCTTCTTTGAGTTTATCCCAGCCGTCCTCTGCAGGTTGGCTTTGGGCTATCATTTGGACAAATTGCTGGACGTTTTAGATGATGCAAAGTGCTCGGCTCTGTAATGCTTTGGGAGACATTAAACCAGATGGGGGGAAAGAAAGGGAGTGACACAGAGAGGAAAAGAGAAACAGAGAAGGAGAAGGGTGAGGCGATATTTATGTTTAGCAGATGAAGAAAGAAGATTATAGTGGACAAAAAGTATCAGCCCTCTAAGAAATGGAACGACAAATATAGCTTCTTGAAAGGAGAGAAGTATCAAAGTAAACCAATAAACCAGAAAGGAACGATACTAGCAGGTTAAAAGATACTACGAGTGATTTGTCAGTGCACGCATTAAAAACCAAATGTCTCATGGAAAGATGTGGAGAAGGTAGCCTGAGCTATGAGGGCAAACCAAGACAGGAATATTGTTGGTGGCAATTTTGCCTTTTACAAAAGTGAATGATTTGCATATATTTTGAGTGCAGGGTTCCACTTTAAAAGCTAAATATTTACACTACAGTCAAGGGATTGTCTGCGAGGGAGACATAGTGACCTCAGGAAACCGACCACGGCAGGGTCAGCAGACAAGAGCCCTCACACAGAAGTTACACACAAGGTTGTCAGTCCCCACAAGATTACCCACTACTTTATATCATGCTTTAACCTTCACAGATAAGTGAAATGAATGTAAATAACCACATATAATACTGGGCATTCATTAAAGCATACACAAAAGCCTCTGTGCAGCAGAGAATAACACTCCCACAGACCAACAAACACACGATAGCAGAGTGCATTAAAAAAGGATCCGCAGCAGGTCAGCGAGCAAAAACGAACGCTGGACTGTAACTTCTGGATTCTTTTCAGACACTGCACTCTGTATGGGAGCGAGCGTGAGATGCAGGATGACTCACAGATGGTATATGCAAAGTTAGTTGAGGATTCAGGTATTACACAAACACATGGTTTAGTACTCTGCTTTCAATCTTGACATACTCTTTGGCTCAGAGCTTAGGAATATGAAATATGGCTTTAAAACAGTGCATGGTGGAAAGATACTGGAGGAGTGAATCTAGTGTGTGAATAGGGGTGTAGTTAAGAGTCCGCCTCTGCTGCAGGAATGGGGGAACATACTGTGTGCATCATAGCTAATTATCTCTTAAACTGTTTTATGACCATGCCTTGAATTGATTAAATGCAAACGCAGTCTGCCATCAGAGAAGATTTTCATGTAGTTGGTTGTGGCCAAATGTCCCGCATTTATAAAACATCTATCAAGTGGTCACTTTGTTTTTCCCCAAAACCAAGTTATATGTATGACCCCATGGCCTGATGAAAACATTTTTATATTTGTATTTGGCTAAAATAAATCAATTCATTCAAAGCAACAAACACATGGACGCACGCACAAATTGTTCTGTGGTGATGGATAATGACACAATAATACATTTGGGCCCAACAAGCTTATACGACATGAAATTAAAATGGTTCCTGTGTTTCATTTTAAAAGCTGAGGGCCTGTTCAGCAGCAATAGCTTGTCTTAAACGCACAAAAACAAACACTTGATCAAAACCCTTACTGACGGAAAGCACAGGCTTCTATATCCTGCTTTGAAACATAAATAAATTGCTCAAATGTTAATCTTTGTAGTCATTGAGAATCACTTTTACCTTTGATGCCCTCTTAAGGCAGAATACTGTTCACAAGCAGCTCAAGGAGGTGAAACTCAAAGTATCATGCAGATCATAAACACAAAACATCATATAGGGGGTTTAAAATGCTGTCTTGTGTTATGTTTAAGTTAACGTTTTAAACACCAACGCACACACACAGACACTCTCTGGCCCCGGCTGATGGGCTGATACCACAGAACAAGGAGCTGACAGAGTGGAGAGCGGTCGGCCTGCATTCTTCCCCTCTGTCGTTCTCTCTCGTTGCCACACGGCCTGCCAGCGCTCAGCACGCTCCCGCACACAGCTGGAATCCACCCAATTACCAGGCAAAAAACTTCCTGTTTTGCTTGCGGACAATTAACAATGAACAACGGGGGGGGTGGATTCCACATAAGTGGGGATAAAAAATGTAAGTCGCATATTTGTCTAACAGCTAAAACTGTTTTGTTACTTCCAGGGAAAAGAAAACCTGAAACCATAAAAGTGGAGCGATAGCAGAGGAGGAAGCTTCTCCAACTGGTGAGTGAAGCTTTTAAAGAAATCTGACAGTTGTATTATTAAACTGTGTCATTATGTGTAAGATGTGGCTACTAGAGTACACACTTACTTTTAAAATTAGGAATAGTTTACCATCAGAATACAAAAAACCTTAACTAGCATATGACAAGCGTCATAATAATACACTACTTGGATTTGCATCCAGAAACCTAAATCACACGCTGTTGGCGGTCCTTATTGTGTTAACCGTAACACCCTGCTTCCTCCAAAAGGTCCTTTCACACAACACTGAGCCTCTTAACAAGACTGGCAGGGGAACAAGAGCAGCTCTCTTAACACACAAGGCATTTAACAGATACAGTGAGGCTGTGTAGGGTCACAGACAGAGTGAAAAGGAGCAGAGAAAAGTGAGGAAGTTTAGAGTTTACCATGCCTGTCTGCTGAAGTGAGTTGTGGAATAATGAGCAGACTTCTTATATACCCTTATAAACATCTACAGTAAGTCGTTTTTAAAAAATGTATAAAAAACAAACAATAGATACATTCTTTTGACAGAATTTGATGAAGTAATTTTCAATGTATGTTCCAACGTATTTAAAAGGATAGTGTGGTGATATTCGACCCTACAGTCTATTAAATGATCTATTAGAATATTAGAAATATTGCCTATTTATCCAAACTCTGATATTAATTGCTCTCTGCCTCTGTATTGATATCCAAAATATCAAAAACACATTAATGAGCTGCACTATTGCACTGGTTCCTTCATAGCAATGAACATGGGCACTGTAGTTTATCCCTATATGATCTTTCAAGTATGAAAACAACATTTTTCCGTTCCAATATAAATGGTATTTATCTAAAAACGAATATTTACCAGTTTTAAGTGAAACATACCTTTGCTTGGACCCTAACTAATATCGTCCATCATTGTGTCTCTGGGGAGAAATGTAGCTTTTCTACTTTACACAGCCCTCCTGACCCCTACCCTCTGTCCTACCTCATTCCTCTGTTGTGCTAGTTGTCAATGAGCTGTGACAGGAACTGTGTGGGCTTGTAAAGACACACACATGCACAGGACAAGACTGAAGCCTCTGGCCTCTGGACGCACACAGCTTCTCTCGCTAATTGCCTTAAAGCTCCTGCCTCCGTCAGGCCGGTCGTCCTCAGGGAAAACAGAGACCAGGGGAGAGTAGTTGTAGCTCAGACTTCTTCTTCTGGGGATACATTCTGGCTGTAACATATGCACACATTCCTCAGGTTTAGGAATTTGCAAATGTGTACCTGCTTGCTAGATGTAAATTATTTGCTACACATAGGCTATTCATCATGCTAACATACAATGTTTCTGCCTCAATCCTGAAGTCCCAACATCAAAGCTGATGCACACTGATGAATTACGGCACATTATGTGTGTGTTTTACCTGGCTTTTTTCCCTGTGTTTTTCCTACACATGGCTGCCACACCTAATGTATGTATTTGAATGAGCTGCACATGTCGAGGCTCCGTATCAGAGCCAAATGTCTGGCTGTTAGCGGCCTGTGTTTTCCATTAATGTGGCCTTTTTTCTCTGCGAGTTAAACTTCTAGACTTGAAGGTGAAAAACAGCCTTAACACAACTTCCCCATTCAGTCCAGTGCTCCTTAACGCCTTGACACCATAGCCGCTGTGCATAGTTGTAATTTACTGTTAATAATGTTAATATTTCTACCTAAAAGCAAACATGGAAGGGCAAACAAGGGTGCTCTAATGATATTCTAACAAAGACAGACTTGTTTACATTAGACACACACACACGGATCACACGTGTGAGGAAACACACAAGCGCGCATTGTTCCGTGTGTTACAGGTCAGCTCAGGAATCTACGGTACTCGCTTAATGACGTTTATCAACGGATGTGAAAGCAAACAAACTGCTTTTTATACAGACACATTGCTGTTCACTGCTACAATAACAAAGCATCAGTCATTCCCCTTGTCTGTGTGTGTGTGGCAATCTGACAGGTCTTCTGTATATGACAGTGTGAGGGCACACGCACACACAGATACTACAAATACATACAGTAGATCTCCCTTATATCCACTAAAGGTCAGGTTAAAGGCCCCTTTAAAAGTGTGTATCCTGTTAACTTCAAAATCACATATACTTTACATCGGAGTTAGATATCCTGTAAACCATGGTGCTGTGTTTTTAGAAATTTGAATATGTTTTGTCTACCATTGAAGGCATGCATAGGTTTCCATTCATGACCACAAATTATGAAAATCTGCTAACAGACTGTTAGAACTTGGTATCAAAAGTAGTGCAGTACAGTATTTTCAAATCAAACTGAACTCAACCTGCATTACCAGACAGTAACAATGTAACATAACATATCATTTAATCCTGTTCTGAGTGATGGATTAGACAGCTTAAGTCAGCTTCAATAGTATGTTCATATGTGTGGAAATGATTTGAATCCAAAGTGACAGCAGTGGAAAAAAAGTTGCATTAAAAAGTAGGAAATAAGAAATCAAAAGTTGCTAAAAACGTTTGGAGTGTGTTTGTGTATTTTTCGTATGATTGTGTATGAACAGTCAGTGTGTTTATCAGTTTCTCTATGCAGATCATGCTGCGAAGATTTGGAAATAAGAACAAGGTCATATTCTAGTATAGTCTAAGAAATGCACACTGAATTCCTTAGTGCACCAAAGTGTTGCCTTGTAAGCAGTCTGTGTGATGGCAAGTGTTTATACCTCCCTTTCTGTCCCTACAGACCTGCCCTTTCTTCTCTCTCACCTTGTTTGTGCAGAATGAGGAATACTCTGATTGTGCACACCTGTTACGGGGGCAAATTATGGAGTTGATGTAATAATAGACAGTCGCTGACAGATGTCTTTGCTCTCGCTCAGATAGTGGGGCTCACCTGTTTAATCAGTGGAGAATGCAGGTTGATGTGATAATCACATCATGGATTAAAGATTGATGTTGGCTCTAGGGTGCGGTGACATTGGAAAATGAGGATTTAATTTACTCTAACAGGATAGAGAAAATATATGGAAATGATAAAAGTGGAGTACACAACCAATCAAATCAGACGTGTGTCTAAAAAGCCACTCTGACTGTTTAAAATTAAATCAAAATGTGGTAGAAATGTGTAACAAACATATCAACACTCTTCAGGAGGTAAAGGCAGGGCACTGGAGGCGAGCCATGGAGAGGCATGTGGGGGAAATGTGCTGCTTGACTGCTATTTTGCAAGCCAACCTCCCCAGTGCTGGCGCGACACCAACTCAGGCAGTAGTTTCACAATGCATTCCTTTGTGTCATCCTAATCTGCAGCAGTGATCTTCATCTCACATTTATCGTGTGTGTGTGCGGCACATGTCTGAGGTGTTGTGTTTTTTATGAGGTAAAAGCCCGCAGGCCAGAATTACAAGAAAAATCACAAACGGTTACTCTTGGAAAAGGGGTGTGAGGCTGGGTAGCACTGCACAATGCCTGCCTTCAAATGGAGGTTGCAGAATGGGAAAAAAATCCCACAAAAAAATCCATGTTGAACATATTTACTGTACGTGTACAACATGATTTCTATTATGTCATTAAAACCTGAATTTAGAAGTGATTCTGTCTTACTTTCAAACCATACTCATTCCATGACAACATGCACTACCAAAAAGGT
This sequence comes from Gymnodraco acuticeps, assembly GCF_902827175.1. Taxonomy (NCBI): domain Eukaryota; kingdom Metazoa; phylum Chordata; class Actinopteri; order Perciformes; family Bathydraconidae; genus Gymnodraco; species Gymnodraco acuticeps. The sequence goes on from NW_022990238.1 coordinate 2,444,210, forward strand.
CACAAATCATAGTGAACAACAACCAATAAATAACTCATTTGTCAATCAACAATAAATAACTCACTTCCTTCCCCTGCAGACATAGGAATCATCTCTTACATTCTTATTATGAACTTCTTTCACTCAGATTGACAAAGTGAGAAGTGGTTGCATGTAAAACGAGTTGTCAGACCTTATTGTAACTGCAGATGTGAACACCTTGACCTCGAATATATGCACACAGTCTGACAGAAAGACTGCTCTCTGCTAATGAGCGGTGAGTTGGTGTGTCCTGGCCAAGTTTCTGTGGAAAAAATTCACAAGGTAAACAAGCTGGTGTTTGCACTACGCACTGCCCCACGTATCTGTTTACCATCCCAATCTTTAGCCTTAAGCTCTCACAAGGACTTCAGCCTAATGAACACTTTGACAACTACAGTTGCCTAAAGACCCTGCAGGGCTTTTCATAAGATTCCAGTCATACTCATGCCAACTACATGAACAAACCTGAGAGCGAGAAAAGAGGTGAGCAAAGGAGCCAGGTAAAGACAACAATTGTAGGATGTGTCAAATAAAAAGAGTGGCTCCTGTAAGTTGTCCAAAGCACTGATGTACAGAGTGTTTGATGGCGCTTTGACATAATTCCAGTTGAACTATTCTACAGTATCAGTTGAGACGTATTGAACTTCCTGGAAGCCAGAGGACATACTCAGATGAGTCACAGCAGTACTTTTAAGGAGCGAGTGAAAGATGATGGACAGACCGATGAGCAGACAGGCAGATGTGTTATTTGCGATTGTTTCCTCAGCGAGTACGTGTGACACTGTTTGTCTAATGAGGATAGTCAGGCTGCCAGTCAGCCGGTCTAACAGTCTGTCAGTGTGCCTGCCTGACGCCTGACTCATACACATTTACTTGAGCTCCAATTTAAACCCTTATAGTTGGATTGCAACAAAGGACAAAGGTAAAGAAAAACAGTGTCAACAGCCAGTGCGGAACTTGACTTCATCTTGTATACAAAGACAAGAATGATAGTTTAAGCATGCTGTCCAAATATGTCCTGACAATGACACAAATACTTTTTACCAAGGGATATAGAAAGAAACAACCTTTCAAACTCTGAAAACAAATATCCTATACACATCAGGTAGATAAAGATCAGGTGGCTTGGCGAAAGAAAAATAGCATTGCAGTCATGTTGGAGCTGGAATGAATGTCAAAGAGCTAGGCAGAGAGTCGGAGTGTGCATGCATCAATCCAGGCTTGTGGCGGACTGATATAACTGGTCCATCCAGCCACTTCAAACAGTAACCACACGCACAGCACAAACATTGCCCTGTCCCTGCTTAAGGCCAGATCCTCTGATGTTTGATTTAGAAGACTATAAGCCGTTTTGAGATGTCACTTGCTGTATCTTACCAGTTTGCTTTGGGTGTCCCTATCAGAAGGACAAAGCTCTGAAACAACACTGCTCCAGGGTCAGCGAGCCAGACAGTACAAGGAAGTTTTGATTCTGCGACGAGGCGTGAACTGTCACACACAGGATATTAAGGCACAAGCCAAGGCCTGGAGAGATTCCAGCTATGTGACAGTTGGATGTCTTATTTATTGTTTCCTGGTGATATAGTCCTCTTTCACAAATCAGACTTCTTCAATGGTTAGGCTTGCTGCCGTGTGAGGGAAATGAAAACAGAGGAAGAGAGGGAGTAAGAGACAGATTGTAAGTAAAGCAGAGAGGTGTTGTTTGTGTTTCTCTGACACTCTTCTGTGATGGATTCAAGCCAGGTCCAAGATAGACTTGGCAGAGTAGTGGGGTCAGGCTGTTTACGTCACAGCGTAAAGGAGGGACAAGATTGACTAAAAGTTGTAGGTGCAAACACTGCAGAGAATAAGAAAAAAATGAAGGCCGATGCTGTCTGTAGTGCACTGAAACTCTTTGAGTGTGTGTAATGTGAGAGTCCTGTGGTGAAGATCTCAGACAGATGCGATATCACTATCTGTCCGTGAGAGGTCACAGGGCAGGGTGCTCTGATAAAAGACGAGTGTCAGTGTTGAGACATAGCTTACTGGGCAAAACAAGAGGGCACTGTGTATAAACTGAGAAAGAGACACAAGAGAGGAAGAGAGAACCTACCTCAGTGAGTGCAACCTCCCCCTCAAGTGTGCCTTTATAAAAACAAAATCAAGCCTAGCCCCTACAACACTATCCTTCGGCAATAAAACAAAAGGAAATGGTCCACATTTCCTTTTGGAACTCATAATGCCTGACCTCTTTGCTGGAAAGCTCAGAGGAGGCAGAGCCAGACTGCAGACTTGTTCTCTCAGAGTCCCAGTTTTGGTGTAGTTTGGCTGCCCGGCCGCCTACTGTACCTCAGCCTGATTCTGTGGCCAATTTCGCCTTACTCCCTGCTCTACTATGGCGTAGGTTGTGTTATTTACTCAGACACACGCCAGAAGTTTTGGATTTCATGTTGCCCCGGAGGAGCAGAGAAAGCACCTGTTGTGGAGACAAGGAGCAGCATGCTTCAGGTGTACGTGTGTGTGTATGTGTGTGAGCGCGTGTGCAACTTGAGCTGGGCGTGTGCCCGTGTTGAACAGGGCCTGTTATCTTTGATGTCTGGGCCGCAGAATACTGAGCCTGACCTCTGACCTCAAGGAGTTGCTCTCTGCCTCACAGGCTTTGTTGTCCTTTGGACCGATGCTATCTGACCAGATAAACTCTTTCAGGGTTTTTCTTTTTTCATTTGGATTTTCAATTATGAAATCAAACATAGTTCTTCAGCGCAAAAGGAAACGCAAAATGGAACTACCAACTCCGATCATAAAACCAAACAGAGTTGCCCCATTTCCCTTCTATAGTGCAGCAAATAAACAGTGTTTTTGAGAATATTTTACTACCCTCCTGTTCACCCCTGGACTGTATATTATGGTCTCTTTCAAGTCCTCCAGCTGCAGGCTCCAATGGTAAGGCTTCACACCGTCCTTAGCAGGCCCGGTCTGAAGCATAAATCTTCAGATGAAAAGGCCTGCCTTTCACACCAAAAGTAAGCTGCTTTGCAACTCATTTAGATGTGCAGAATATATGGAGCAAAATGCGTAGAAGGCATGAGAAAACAAAAGTAGGAGGAAGCCCGACTGGATCCTTCCCGTTAGTTGAGTTCATGTTTGTGTTAATTAAAGCTACAACCTTTGGACATCAATCAGCCCTGGCAGAGCTAAAGCACAATGGATGGGACTATTATAGAGTCTGTTATTGTGGTCAGGCTGAAATCAGTTGGAAAGCTTTGTTTGTGCAGCAGTAATACAACTATTACAGCGCCTAATCCCCCTCCATACCACTACAAAACATGGCAATGAGTTTGTGGATTCAAGATGAGTATTGCCACTGACAGACAAAAAGCTATCATCTTTCTTTCTTTCCACATATCCGCCTCTCCCGTCTGTGTTTGTATTCTGACTTTGATGCCAATGGAGTTTTAGTAAAGCATACATTTGAAAATCCTCTCTCTTTTTCTAAACGCTACTACTGCATTACATATGCTTACAGCCAAGCCTTGTATCTGTGGTTTGTCACTAATTTGAGCATATTATATATATCCAAGCTCTGAGCTTGAGAGATTCAGTTTACTTTGATAGGAACAAATTATAAAAGGAAAGAAAATATAGCTTTTGCATGATCAGATTCATTTCAGTATAAATGCATTTAAATACATCCCAAAATGGGGGGCCTCGGACGATGAGTGACACCAACACATTTTGTCTCAAAACATGCCTTCCTTTCTGATCCATGCATGTTCTGCTCGCGTGTTTTACATTGTTTGTTTAACCTGTGTTGCAATTAAGCCTTACAATAGAGAGGCAAAAAAACATGTCTTTAAAAAAATACTTCACTGCATTACACACATACCAACAAACCCACATTTAGATAGCTGACATTTTCAAACTCATAGGTGTGTTTTGTGTTTCTGTACAACCATGCTTCTTTCTCACCTGTGCTACTTTTTAAGAAAACGTTTCATCATCTGAGTATTCTACAAAACCCATGTTTAATTTCCCTCTTGGCCCCTTTGTCATTTTGACACCATGTTGTGGATAACGGGGTCCAGCTGTGGCAATGATGTTACTGACAGTATAAAAGGATGGGATTACAGCAGTTTGTGTTTGGAGGTAGGGTCCATTGTCTTCTGAAAGGATCATCAGAGATGTAAAAGGGTTGTTAAAAAAGTTGGGGGTGGGGGAATTAGGAGTCAGAGGGCTCACACCAGCTTTCTCTAGGTGCCTAAGTCATCATTTACAACCAATATGATGTCATGTCCCTGTGCTTCTGTAGTAAATCTACACTAGAAGTGGCTACAGTCGTTTATTTTAGTAGTGCACCCTAGTGAACTGAACCCCCAGACCTACAGCACTATAGATCATACTCTAATGCACATGCCACAAGTATTGTTCCTTTAATATATTTAGTCCTAGAAGACAAGGGGCCTCTTTAATGGGAGTATGCACTTTGTAGTGTGCAGCCTTATCCCCTTACTTGGCTTGGTGCCCCCCCCGTAGTCTCTGGCCAGGCCTGCTAAATAATGCAAGTGCACAGTGACCTGCAGCTCCCCTACACACACCGCCGTTTTCTTCCCCCTCTTGTACCCTTCATTGCCCCTCCGTGTTGCCTTCAGCTATAAAGATAAGGGCTCTTGACGCATTGCCCGCCGGGATTTAATTGCTGAAGCCTACTTCACCCTCCCACAGGCCTTATCCACCTCTCCACCCCGGTGCCCCTGCTGACAGAAACCTGCTTTTGTCTCCTTTGTTTTCTTCTCCTACTCATCTCGAATAGAAAGAAAAAGCAGTAGAAGAAGTGAGCCAAAAGAGAGGGGAAATGCTTTATTTTCTTTTCCCCCTTCTTATTGCCTCTTTAATGTTTCTTTTCAAGGGGCTGACCGTTTATGTCTCATTGTGTTGCGCAAGGACTTTCCCATGCTTCTATCTTAGTATTTCATCCTTGCTGTTTCTGCCAACACGTTTTATTCTCATACAAGCCCCAAAACTAGACACAGATGCAAGAACAATTGTTATATAAAAGATCTGGTCACATAGCTGTTTTAACACCTATTCATATAAGCAGCACATAATTCAACCAATCCATCGTCTGTTTATTAACCGAACAAGAATTCCCTGTTAAGCTCTAAATGCCAAGCCAGTGAGACAGACAAGCTCACTTTTTCAAACTCAGCTGCTGCCTGTCTCAGGAATGTCTCAACAAGCACACAGGGGAGAGAAAAGGAAATTACAACTCAAGAGGAGGAGGAAAGCAAGAAGGGAGGGGGGCATTCCACCCTGCGAAGGATGACAAGCCTGTCTTTCTACTATCTCTCTCTAGACCCTCCACCTGCACTCACTTCAAAACATTTAAAGTTAAGGCCAAAAAGGCAGAAGTCACTCAAGATGGTATATTCAGTGGATCCATTCTGTAGTGACACCACATTTGCGCCTTATCTTTCCCACTGATAAGATCAGCAAAAGTCACTCGTTTCCAGAAAGAAAGAAAGAAAGAAAACAGGACAATCTAACCTAGCAAGCTCTGGTTTAATCTGTGATCTGGCTATATTCACTGCCTGAACCTCCCCCCCATCCACATCCACCACAGTGTCTCCTCTACTGGGTTATCAGATGTGCCTGGCCCAGTTTGGAATGAGGCACAGTCAAATAAACATTCTGCCCAAGGGAGCTACGCTAGTATCACCACGTTGAGTTTCTTGGAAAAATATTCTCAGTTGTATCTTGCTTTCCTCTCATGGAGGCCTTGATGTTGTTGTATGTTCTGGCACTGGACCCTTTGAGCCGTCTCTTGCACCAAAAGTCAAAGCTTCTCTATCTCAGAAAAAGAAGGAGTTGGAATATGTTGGATAACTTCAGACACATATGATACATCTCTCAGATGAACGGTAAAGTGCATGCAGGATTCCATTTGAACAGGCACCCTTTAATATCAAGTAGACGTCGATACACACAGTGGTGAAGTATCCTGGAAAATGCAGCTCCCGACACATAGTGATGATGTAAAAACCTGAGACCATCTGCACACGCTCCAGCTGTTGCTTGGTTCTCCCTAAGCCCTTCATCTCCTGTTTATCTTCACAAATCCTTTTGTTTTCCCTTGTTCTGTAAGCAGACGCAGCACAGCAGCCACACTTTCTCTCTCACCATCGATTCTTAGGCCTGAAGTGAAACCTCTCTTTCTCTCTGTGGCCATCTTTAAAAGGTTTCGCCAATCTTTGAACTTGTGACTCTAGTCATTATTGATAGCTACAATACCATTTTTGATTTCCAATGGTAGAGAATTCAATGTAAATACTTTGGACTTCTCCGAGGCATGACCCAGAAACCCTTTACAACTTTGACCATGTAATTATTCACCTGTTAAAATGAATTCCCCCTAGGCACGGTTTCAATTATGGGATAACTACAACCCTTCACCTCTGCTGTAGCCGACAGCAAACTTTCGCCATCAGATGTTATCGATACTTTGTATACAAAAATGTCCATAAACAATTTCAACACTTAAGGGTCCAATTTGTATGCATGGTTGCCAAAGTTGAGTTAGTTATTCTGCACTGTTAGCAGGTGCTGACTATGGAAACGAGTTAGCTGCTTTGTTCAATCAAGCCTTGCTCTTTGAGTATAGTCATGTTTTTGAGGTCTGGCTGCACACAACATAATTTATGCTCTGTCTCCTATTATCTGAATAATAGGAGTAACATGTTGGCAGTAGGGTTCAGGCAAATGCCACGGTTGCCTTAAATTTAAGAAGGAAAAACAAGACAACAGGGAATCCTTCCAAGGAGGTTGCAATTTCAAGGAGGAGAAGAAAGTATGCTGAAAGAGAAGACAAATAAATGTCATAGCTGTGGTGTGATGAGATGATACCCTGTATCCGCCTCTCTGATCGAAGACATCAGCCATGCTTCCACACCTTGCTCAATGTTTGAATATAAGACATTAAACAAAAACAGAAATTAATCTTGTAACTTTAGAGGAAAAGAACCAAGATAGAAAAATATGATGAGGAAAATAAAAAGTCCAAAGCTACATCTTTGACATTTCTTGTGTAATGGTCGACAACCCTAGGTAAGCAGTGAGAGAACAGAATGTGCTCTATCTGTGTAAAACTTTAGGTCACACATACTTGGCTTCTCATTCAGGTATTTGTGCAGTAAAGACATCAACAACTGCACCATTTAAGGCCCTAAAGTAAGCTCCCTTAAGTTGACCAACACACTGCTTTTGGGCATTATACAATTTTAGAAAGCAGGTTTGGAGATATCAAACCAAATAAGTACTTTCTGTTGAGTCCTTGAAGAGTAAAAAAGAAGACAAAAGCTGTCTAAAAAAGAAAATGGTTAACAGATAAAGATTTTTACTTTCACCCCAAGGCCACCTCACTCCATATAGCAGGAATGGTAAACTGTCACAATCTTGTCTGCAACTAGTTTCTTCTTTATCTCCCTTCATTCCTCTCTCTTTCCATCATCCCTTTCCTCCTTTTCAGCCCTTTCAAGTACTGTGTTGATGCTCTACCAGGGCGTTTGTTTTTGAAAGGCTTGGGCTCAGGTGAAAAGGGCTTAAATCACGGTTTCATATCTTCCTGAAGATCTAAAGTACTCTGTTCAGTCTCTGTATATTTCATCAAGTATTAGACACTGGCAAGCAGCACTTGCTGTCAGTCTGCGTAATGACAACATAGAAAGTGTGAGTTATTTATATGATGTCTTTGGTCAGATAACAGCTCCAGACTATCAGTAAAGCTCCTCTCCTAGCTTAGAACACCAGAAAGTACATCATCCACAGTTGTATGGCCACATGCAGCATGGCGAACATACAGCCAAACAAAGTTGACACGGTATGGTTATATGAAACTGGAGAGACCAGAGCAGTGTGTATAGTGATTGAGAGAGCGTGTGTGATTTCAGTGTTCAAAGACAGAAAACGTTTAATGCCACTCAGTGTTTTCACTTTGAATCAACATTTTAGGAACAAAACAAGTTCGATTTTTTCATTGATGCTGTGTGTCCGTGTCTTTCATAGGTTATAAAGTCTGTCATAAACATAGGGAGAACGGATAACTCTGACCCCACAGAAACCAAATTGTGTGCACTGCACTACAGTAAATAGCAGTGGGTGGGCGGCTTACAAATATAAACTATTTTATTTTAACACCAACACACACATTAGCATATATATTTATGTATATACATATATGTATATATAAACATATATATATACAGTATATGTGGCTGTGCATGTGCTCGTGATGGCCATCTGTAGCATTATTATAGAGGGAACAAAGGTTTTGGCCTCCTGCAATACTATCTATTACACAGATCATTGCAGAAAGAATGCGGCACTCCTTTAGCCAGAAAAGCATGGCTTGACTCCATTCTGTTAACTTTTCCCAGAATATAGCAGAAAACTCCCTCTGAAACCTGAGGTTAGGGCTACAGACCTATTGTTTGAGAGACCTTGTGACAAAAGACTGCCTTTGATCACTGGCTATGCATAGTTAGACCTTTGATATTAATCTCACTCTTTGAAACACATTAAAGAACCACACAATGGCTAACATAGGAACTAGAGGATATGCAGAGAAAATATGCTTTGATTTAGAAATTCAACATTACGCTGCAAGTATCCCACATTTCTTGGTGCAACTGTCAGATGGTACTCAACCAAAACAAGGCAATATCAACATTATGTGTACTACTGTTGAACCCTGTTAACAATCTGTACAGAAATGAATTGTATACATTCTCTGGATCATTATACAAGTCATTGACAGTTTATATTTTCTCTTGTTTTATTTAGGTTGAGCAAGGAGAGAGAAAGAGCCTGCACCATGAAGACCTTTCTCACTCCGCTGATGCTCTTTCTGCTCTTCCTCCTCCTTCCTGATGGGACCTTGTCCAACGACTGCCCAGAGGGTTGCTCCTGTTCCACGCCAGAATCCATCTTATGTTTCCAGAGACGCTCATCTACCATTCCTAAGGGAATGCCTTCACAGACACAAAGTCTTTACCTCTTTGCCAACGGCATTGAGAGCTTCACATCGGAGGACTTTGATGGTCTGGAGAACCTGGAAATGCTGGACCTCAGTCAAAACAAATTGACTGAGCTTACAGATAGGGTGTTTGAACCTTTGACCTCTTTGAGAAACCTGGACTTGTCATCCAACCAGATCACCCACATTTCAGAGGAATGCTTCCAGGGTATGGTGCTGCTTGAGCGCCTTTATTTATATAGTAATCATATTGAGACCATCCACCCTGCAGCTTTTAATGGCTTGGAGCACCTGCTGGAACTCAAACTGCAGGGAAACCAATTGACCTCCCTGCCTGCTCTCTCAATGCCCCGACTACTGCTGCTTGACCTTCGCTTTAATGTTTTATCCACCTTGGGTCCTTCAGACCTCCAGACCCCAAACTTAGAGTCACTCAAATTGGGTGGTGTGGGGCTAACCAGCCTGGATAAGAACCTCTTGAGTAGTCTAAAGAACCTCCATGAACTAGACATTTCTGAAAACAAACTTGAATCCTTCCCCTCAGCGTTAAAGGAAACCCAGGGGCTGATTCACCTCAGTCTGGCTGGGAACCCGATCGGTCCGCTTAAGGTTCAAGACCTGCAGAACCTTGGAGAGCTGCAAGAGTTGGACATTAGCAGCCTGAGTTTGCAAGGGCTGCCTGAAGAGTTCCCCCAGCTCCTACCGCACCTCAAAAAGCTCATTGTAGCAGAGAACCCCTTCAACTGTCTCTGTACCATAGCATGGTTCCCAAGATGGCTGAGAGCCCAGAGCATCACCCTAGAAAGAACAGAGGAGACCCGCTGTCATTTCCCACCAGTCAGTGCTGGAAAGGTATTGGAAAGACTAGAGCACAGGGATTTTGGATGTCCTACAACAACAACAGTTACCACAAGTACTGTCAAAACTACTACTACTACAACCTTGCCTGTCCCTGTCACTACCTTACCAAGCACTACTAGAGCTATTCCAGCCCCAAAGGCCAGTGACGACCCGAAGGATGAAGATGTTGACTCTCCCCTGCTTCCTGTCCCTGCATCCCCAAGTAGCAGCAGCATAGACACTGACGAGGAGCAGCATTTCTGTCCCCCTCTCACCTGTCTGAATGGGGGTACTTGTCGTTTGGACCAGCATGGTCAGGTACAATGTCTCTGTCCACATGGCACCTATGGCATGTATTGTGAAATCAAAAACCTTCATCTGCCTTCACCACCTGAAGCTGACACTCCAGTGGAAACTGCCAATATAGATTTAGACATCAGCTCACATGAAGCAACTGCAACCTCAATTCTGCTGGACCTCCACCGCTACATTGAGATGCGGCCTTACATCCGTGGTATTCGCCTAACCTACCGCAATCTCTCTGGGCCAGACCGCAGGCCGAATCATCTCAGCCTGCCAGCATCCTTCCCAGAGTATACACTCAGAGGTCTCCAGCCAAACTCCACGTACCATGTGTGTGCTAGTCCATTAGGTGCCCCTAGTGGCGTGGACAGTGTCTGCACCGAGGCCCATACAGTTGCTGAAAGCAGTAGCTCTATTGCATGGTCAGGGGAAAAGAAGTTGACCACTATGTTGGTGCCTGTTATTGCCATCTTGCTACTGTTGCTATTGATTGCAATAGCAGTGGGAGTGGTATGCTATCTTCGCAGGAAGAAAGCAAAGGGCCACCTGGACCTAGACTGTGAGCCCTCCCAGCTAGAGTTGGATGGAGTGAAGGCTGGTTTGGACAATGGGGCACTGCCTCAAAAACAGCCCCAACTTATGATCCCGGAACCTGCCGTTCAGAAGGGAAATCTGGAATATGAGGTGTTGCTACTACAGGAACAATGTACATCAAATAACAATATGAATTCACACAAGCTTTCCTATTTTTGACACGTGGCATTGACTACCTAAACAAGGATTTTAATTCTTCAGCCCTTTCTTTCCACTGATGAATTACAAAGAGTATGAAATGCTGTTGTGAAAGAATTGGAGGACACTGTTTCAGCCAATCAACAAGCAAAGGAGAAACTGGACATATATTTCAATCAACGCCCTTTGGTTGTCAAAGTAGACATTAAATAAGTTCATAAACTGTTCTTTGGACTTCAAAAGCATTGAAAGTGCCTACTCTCGATTTACATGCTGCATCCTGCTTCAATAAAGTTTCCTAGCTCAAATTGTTGGAATGACAACCTCTCAGCTGTGATGCCGGGACAGATGGTGCGTTGCCATTGGCTGAAACTTAGGACTAAGGGACTGGGTGAACTGTCCTTTATCTGTTCATACAGGAGAGAGCACTGACATTGGGTTGTGTTGTCTTTCCCAATTACACAGCCCAACTAAACACTACCAGCAATAGATTGTGCTGTATGTTGCAACTCTTCAGTACTATCCTTAAGGGATCAGTACTTGCTGTGAATGACCTAAGACACCAAATGAAGTCGCGCAGAGAAAATACATTATGCTTGTATTGCTTTATTTGGCTGTAAAACTCTTTTTATGTTTTGTATGTTTTTTTATACTGTGTCTATGTTTTTTTTTTTTACTGTGCAACATTGTGACTGTTAACAGCCTTATATACCCTGCACCCCCCACCTCGTGACTAACAGACAAAACAGCAGATTAAAATCTTTGAAGATTAAAACTCGTTTGGTACCAGCAAAGTCAATCAAAGGGCTTTGCCCTCAGAATGTCAGACAGTCCAAGTAGATGTGAGTCTGGACAGACTCAAAACTAAATCACCCTTCTCAATTCAGATGCCCTCAGCCTGCTTTGCCATTACAAAGGGAGAAGGTAAGCAGGCTTACAAAAGGTACAGAGGGAAACAATACTGTTTCATACAGTAAAGAGCATGACTTTATTACACTAAGCACTCCCGTGACTGTACAACAAAAGAGAACATCATAGACTATATTTATTATTTATATTCACAGCTAGGGACATTTTATCCCTTAACTACAATTCATCTACATCATATCACATGGCCTGGCCAAACACAAGCAAATCAAATAGTGTATTCTGCTTCCCTTAGTAAAAATAGCATGCTCAGCATAATGTTTTGAACCATTTCTTCTGGCCACCTTGCACCTAGGCAGATTAGCTCAGTCAGACGCACAAGAGAAGTACACTTATTTACAATGTTGTTTAGAGGTAGGGTACTGAGATCCAAATCTGTGATTATAGAAGTAACCCCTTTATATGTGTGTGTGTGTGTGTGTGTGTGTGTGTGTGTGTGTGTGTGTGTGTGGTGTGTGTGTGTGTGTGTGTGTGTGTGTGTGTGTGTGTGTGTGTGTGTGTGTGTGTGTGTGTGTGTGTGTAGATCTGTCAACGATAGTGATAGTGCAAGACGTGTTCTGTCTTGTGCAAAGACCTGTAGACATCAAGTTACTATCAGTCACCCTCTCTATCTGCCCGCATGACAAGTAGTACATTAAGCCTCAAACAACTCTACCTATTGTGTAGGCAAAGACACCAAAGACACATCTCTGAATGTCTGTAAAGTTACCTTCCTACAGTATTCCCAGCGCCCAGTTAGAGGGTCCTTGCTAACATAACACCTTGTCGAACCGAACAGCACCACAATTAAGCAAATGCAACTGGAATCTTCTTTTGAAAGATAGAATACATTAAAGATAACCAAGTATTTTTGATGTGATTGTTCATTTTTCCCTGTTGATTTTGGGAAGCTCTTTTTTGTCATTTATTGCTTTTTTTTTTAAATTGTGTAAACATATTTGTACATGTGAAAAAAAGTGATATTATCATTAAATGAATATCCAAAAATAAAATGAACCGAGTTGTGTTTTATTTATTTTTTAGTTTCCACCATTTTCTTGTAAGAGGAAGGCTAAGATTGACAAGCTATGGGGGGTGGGGGGATTATGTTTGTCTTTGACTTCCCTTTCCTTTTAAACCATCACTCAACTCGGCGAGGGAAGACATGAAAGGAGGGGGAGTCCAGGAAAGAGACAGAAAGGTAACAAAGGTATAAGTGAAGGAGTAACTTTGCTTATTTTATTATTACCCACACTTTAGGGCTTGGATGTTAGTAAGATTTAACCTCTTGGCAACATGAATGTCTTTAATAATTCAATGTCAATGCAACTGATACATTCTTGAACAAAGTGGTGGACTGAACGATCAACTTTGGAAATCATCCAGGCCAAGAGTTTAATGTGTGCTTTCATAAACGAGAAGTCATGAAATTGCTCCTTACCAGCAGTGAGCTGTAGGCAGGGAAATGAAGATTATGATTGAAAACACACAGGTTAGGGTTGTAAGTGGATTTAACCATTGTGAATGACTCACTGGTCTCAGCCTAATGAGCGAGCATTGTTTGCAAACCCACACAATAAACGGGCTGACCACCCATGTGTTTTATAGCTAGGATGTTGGTAGGGGATTGGTTCAGCATGTACACACACGCCCACACCTACAAACAAACAGCAACACATACTGGCTCACAGCTTAGAGCTGTTGTGCAAGCTCCCATGCTACCAACACAAACACATACAACAGCAGCACTTCTGTCATGGAGGCATAAAAAGCATTTAGAGAGAGCAAACTTCCTAGTCAAATAACAGAAGACACAATGGACCCGATGTATGTTGACATTTTAAGTAATATATTAAACTTGTTGTTAAAGAGATAAGCTTGTTTAAGCCTGTCACCTACCAAATCATTTTTTTTGTAAGACAGCGAGTAGGCTACAATAGATGGAGCTTAATGCGAGCATATATGTGTGTACAAGGGGAAATCTAGGTAAAAGGACAGATATGATAGGTTGATCTGGACAGGCAGCTGCAAGTGTGCATGTATGTGAATAGGAAAGGAAAGGGAGAACAGAGAGTATGTGTCTGTTTCTCTCCCTACCTTCAATAAAACAGTCACCCTTTTCTTCCCCTGGCTTTAAAAGCTACCTGGTTCCTGGATGGGATCCAACATTGACACTCACACTCAGCCAATGGCCCCTCAATGGCCCCTATTGTGGTTTCAAGGGACCTTTTTTACAGTCTTCAACCCAAAGAAATTCCACACAGAATTACTTCTGAGTCAATATTTTTTCACTCCCCTCCATTTTCTTTGCTCTATTTTTTGTAACTAATTTGTTTCCAAATTCAGGGGTGCTAGAAGTGAGCCAAGGACAAGGTGTTAAAGCGCAGAATCATGTGACTGCAAATACCGTTGTTTTTGCTTTGCACTTCGAAATCTTTTATTAAGATGACTTTTTCTGTCTCTCTGCTTTCCTTCTTCCAAATAGTCCTACTGCCCCCACAGCACAACTGACCTCCCTGTAACCTGAAACCCTCTCTCAAACCTCAGCCGAGAGTCAGCAGTTGCGGGCATGAAATGAACTTTATAAAAATCACAAGATAAAGCATTCAACTCAACCCAAAGAGAAGGCAAACAAATGACCTCTTCCATGACACAATAAAACTCGGTTGATGCAAGCAGAAGAAAACGGCTTAATTGAATCTTTGACACTGTTTTAAAAATGTTCCCAACAAAAACAACTTGTTATACATCATGCCGTTATTCTTTATCTGCAGTCAGTTCTGTGATTTTGCTACGTACTTACCAACAGGAGCCAAGGATTTTATAAAAGGGATTTAAACCAACATTGAATAAGAGAGTAGAGAAGGAAAAAGAAGAGCTGAGTAGAGAAAACACACCACCACTTTGTTTTTGGAATCTGGTTCTCTGGCCCCAGTTTTTGGCCCCTCGGCTTGTTTCCCTAAAGTAATCTCTCCAACTCCCTGGCCCCACATCCCACCTTCCCACCTTCCCTCCTTCTTCATCTTTCTGAAGTAATAATAACAGATGAAGGGTGGTGTGCCACCGGTTCCTCTCATGTCATACAGCTGCCAGTCTGAGCCAGCAGATGGGCCCAATGCTGCTCTGACAAAAAACACGAAAGATGAGAAGTGAAAGAAAAAAGTAAAAGGGAGAAAAAAGGAAGAATTTGACTTCGGTCAGTTCCTGGCAACATACATTAGCAGGCACACATGCAGTTAAAAAAACAAATGTGTAATTTCTACAATTCTCTCCCATTCTAGGCTTACTATTTGTGTATTTTTCCGTCATTTACTCTCCCAACATGCTGACCGTCATTATCATTTCAGACTAGAAAATAGACAATGTAAGATGGCAAGTAAATAAAGTATAATAGGGGGTGATCAGGCTTATACAGTTGTGCAAATATGGGTCTATGCTGGTCAAGACCAATGGCCTACAGTAAGCAAAATATAGTAGGCAACTTTCTGAGATCACGTCTATTGCTGAGGGGGGCTCATCTTATACCTATTTGGTTGCTTTTCTGATGCAGCATCCAAGGCTTCAATGATACCAGTTAAGAGTTTAACACTGACCATCTGCAGAGAAACCTGACCACATTATCACATAGGCTCTTCTGTCTGTTCATCCCTTGTCCGTGGTTTTGAATGTTCAACTATACCAATAACTACAATAAACCTGTCAATACATTTGTGTATTCACCTTTGACAAAAAAAAAAGTACCAAATCCTGACCTTTAGTAAGCTGGAACAAGGGAAAGTTTGTCTTTTTATTTCTATTAATACTGTTCATAAAGAAATGCTGTTATAAATATTCTATTCAAAAAAGTTGCTAATAATTGTTCTGTCTCCCATTGCAGCTAATCTTAATAAGAAGTTACCCTCACATACAGTATATGTAAAGGTCATCTTAATAAACTTTAAGTCAGAAGCAGACGGAGGACAGGGCATGGCAATGTTAGCTTCTCTTCTAAAAAATAAATACCTTTTGTTTGTGTATTATTACTTACTGATACCTCAGTTACCGTGTCAAGTTTTTAAAGAACCTAATGTATTACTTTGCTTCCTTTTTTTGTAGTGCCTAATGTATTTTAAAGTCTTAAGTACAAGTAATCTGTGTTAAAGGTAATTGAGATGTAGAGGAAGGAGCCAAAGTGAAGTATTATAGAGCAAAAACAAATCTGAGGCGGGTTTTAGGTTTATAGACATAGAAACAAATTCAAGCTCCCCGAAGCACGCTCTGTTGAAATACACAAAGCAAAATATAAACTTAAAGGAGGAAACCGAAAATAGAGAGGGATGATCTAAGAAATGCTGTAAGATAAGAAGGATAGGATGGAAACAATTACACCCAATTAAAAAGGTGGAGTGATGATGAAATGTAAGGGGGGGGACGCTGAGACCGGCTGAGACCAAGCAGGGCCACATGCAGAAAAGCATATCCGTCTTTGGAAATGTACTGACGAGAGGTATGTCACCAGAGAGGTGTGTGTATGCGCGTGTGTGTGTGTGTGTGTGTGTGTGTGTGTGGTGTGTGTGTGTGTGTGTGTGTGTGTGTGTGTGTGTGTGTGTGTGTGTGTGTGTGTGTGGGTGTGTGTGTGTGTGTGTGTGTGTGTGTGTGTGTGCACTAGGTAGCAATGGAATTATAGAGCACCTAAACAGGACAGCCTGTCACCGCTGGCTAGCAACCAGCAAGTGTGCTTCTCATTTCAAAGGAATGGAGGGGCAGTGGGTGGGGAACTGTATTTATTCAGAAAAACATAAGCACATGAGTAATACTGTATTAACCAAGATGAGAGGAGGTGGTAGTGGACAGAGAGGAGGTCGTTGAGGGTGAAAAGGGTGCAGGAGGCGATAAAATACTATAGCATGTATTTGTTTAAAACGGTTCCATAATCAAACAAGAGTTCGTGAAATCCAAATAAGCTCCCCAAGCCTGGCAGATTAAGCTAGTAGCTCAAGCATATAGCTATCGTTTAAACTAATCAAAACCAGTTATTGTCAACTTAGCACATGTAAGAGTATCTTCTTGTAGCTCTCTTCAATTGTACTGGCATGAGGATATATGTTTCTGTCCTTTTTCAGATTTTAGAATAGCTATAACAAATCATTGACAATAAGAGTTACATTTGTAAATTGAATTCCCTTGAGGGCAACAATTCCCAGGTCTCTTTGGGATGAGAGCTAAGAAGTCAGGATGTCAGCCGGCCCGGAGACCCTTTGCTTACCTCTCATGGCCTCTGTAAGAAAACAGCCGTGATGAGAAGTGATGAAGGTCTGAGCAGTTGTTCATGGAGCCAGTAGTTAGCAACACCAGAGGCAAGCAAGGGGCCCAGTTTTTAAAACTCAGTGGTGAATTCCACAGGTTTTCAAAAACAGTAACAGTTGCCACACGTCTGGCAAGCCTTAGGCTTAATTAAACACTTTTGTGTTTGTCGGGGGCCCAAAACCTCAACACATCCTACTAAAATTGTCCCTAGACAAAATAAATAAGAGGCAAGTGGGACAGAAGCCGTCTTAATTTCTGGGTTGCCTAAAGTAACAGTTTGTTTTTGTCATTTCTATTTATCTTTAATCAAATTCACAGAGATATAAAAACAGCTGTACTGCATGCAACTTGATTGAAAATGCCAAATATAACTTCAAAGCATCTCGTTCACCTTTGACAGATGTGACTGGACACAGCATTCAAATTACCATTGGGTTTGTGATCTAAAAAGTCATCGCAATTTTCATTGGTCACAGCAAGGACCGCATGTGCATCCATCTTAAGGTGGGGTCAGTAAGACAGGATCATCATCACAGCCTGTTTGGCAGAGTCCCCAGTACTTATTCAAGCAATATATCTCAGCACTTTATATTATCTCAGCAGATCAGCAAACCTTCTGCTGATCCAGCAAAAGAAACATTCAGTATAAACACACAATGGCTTACACTTATAAGGTTAAACAGAGGGATCTGTGGTTGTTTGTTGTATGCTGTAAAAAGTGCAATGCAATGCAATGTTTAGTTAAGCAGATGTTGAGTCTTGCGTGGTATGAAGGCATTATTTACTGTGTATTAATCTAACTGCATCTGCTCCTTGTTGCTGTTGCTAAATATGTGGGCGGACTATAGTTGCAATTACAGCTTTTAAATCATGATGTAATTGTTATAATAAAAGTTATGTAAGGCAACCACAGAATGTCCTGAAACTGATCTTGAATTCAAACTTGCAACATTTCATGTAAACAGAAGCTAATTTAAGAAGCAACTATATTAAAGACAGAATACAATGTCTCATGTTCTTATAGACCTGAACATAGTGGCGGGTATGACTTGGAAACCCTCATCTACATTTTTCTTCTAAAACCCTTTGTTGTCCATGTTATTCCTCCATCTGTCATTTTTCCAGACTTACAGTAACATTTAATTGTCAAACAGCTGAAGCACAAAGTCCAAAATGTAAGAGTAGCACTCTGATGGGGAAAAAGCGTGCTCAGGCCTCGAGGCCAACGATCAGGCCTCTGATACTTTCCCCCTTGGACACCAGAAGACATTCATCAAACACTGCTGTGTACACATCCTGCGCTAACTTTCAAGCTCTACTTGCATCACGGCTGTGCTGTGTATACACATCTGCAGATCCACGCTGTTTGTGGCTGGAGCTCCTGTGTAATCTCAAACTTAGCCGAGCTATGCTGTAACGTGGGTGGGCATATTACAGGTACGGGCAAGTGAAAAGAAACATTCCACTCATATTATTAGCTCTACCAACACCAATGCAAGTAGGCATAAATCACATTTTGAAAAATGAAGTTACACCACCTCATGAAGTTTGAAACTGTTTGCACTTAGATGAGGAATACTCTAGTATTATATGCACTGTTTTAAATGATTTATACTCTACTGTAGCACTGTGTGTGTGTGTGTGTGTGTGTGTGTGTGTGTGTGTGTGTGTGTGTGTGTGTGTGTGTGTGTGTGTGTGTGTGTGTGTGTGTGTGTGTGTGTGTGTGTGTGTGTGTGTGTGTGTGTGAGTGGAGACAGGCACGGATTATGTGCCTGTAATCATTTTCATCACAGTAGGTGCTCATGGTGTCTCTGCAGTAGACAGCATGATTTACCTACATCTCTAAGACTTAGAGGATGGGACAGCCCCCCCACACGTGTCTGAGTAGATTAGATGTACAAGTAGGTTTGTAAGCCTTCGTGCATCGTTTTCATTGATACAAGTTGGAATAATATCACAGAAAATATTGAAAGGATGTAGAGGAATAACCAGTTAATAGGCATGTTAAAAGATCGTGTCAAACTGTGCGTGTACACAGGTTTGAACAGAGTCCTAATGTGCTCTGGCACAAAGGTTGACTTCAGCAATCCACATCAGTCACACTAATGCCATTGCCCCCAAACACACATCAAGCCCAAACTTAAGTGTTCACTGGCAGATAATAATGGCCGTCTCAAACATCCTGCTGCCACAGGGCTGAGGCCACCTGACCTCTGACCCCAGCATGTGAACTCCAACTCTGCACGAATGGACAATCAACTTCCGGACAACAAACACCTGTTTGTTTCTACCAGCTAATAATACTCAGAGGGAGGGGGGTGTTATTCCGAGTGAGTCATTACACTCAAACACGCAAAATGTTGATCTGCTAATCCTGTCCGTAGGGAGGGTCTGGACAGCCACAAGTGTCTAGGTGCTGATTAGTAGTGAGCTGGTGAATGAGTAGCAGACCAGGATAAGATTTGACAGACTGTTGTCTGGTAATTAGGATGCTGGTTTACATATCCTGAGCAGTCGGGGCTAAACAGGGACAAAGACACGCATCTGACGTCAACAGTGTTAAAAGCCTCTTTATAAGTACATCTGACAAGTTAGCTCGTCAAACTCTACATTTACTCTCCAAATTGTTTGAAATGAACAGTATTTATCAAAACGGTAGATCCTGGCGATGATCGAGGCTACATAAAACTGTAAGCTCAAACTATTTACAAAATAAGAATATAGAAAATTGCCAACAATTAAAAAGCAGCACATTTGAAACTTAATTATTTTGACAACAAGACCAAAAGACAACAATGAAAATAGGTCATCAAAATGATAGTGTAATTATTTTAGGTTTTTCTTTCATTAAAGTTGTCTAGATGCATATTTTTTGTTGTTCTTCTTCCAGACAATTCAGTAATGTAGTGCTTTTTGACATTACATTTAAGTCCCAAATCTCAGAGAAAGATGTCAGAAATGTTAGCGTTTGCAGCTACATTGCAAAGCACCAACAAAACATATTTCACATAAAAAGCAAGTTAACTTAAAAGTTATCCCTGCAAAGGATTAGCTATCTGGAATCAAGTCCATGCCAGTTTATTTGCATGCTGGACTGAAACATGTCAATGGTAAGCTTCGGAAAATGATAGGCAGTCATTTTGAAAGCACACACAATTTGTATTTCATGAGCCAAAACATGCTAAACCGCCAGTACGCTACTTAAAGGATGGCCTGAGCTTTTCACTGCCTCAGAATGTGGACTGGCAGCCACAGCCGACCTCTGCCCGCTCCAGTCGCAGTGACAGATGCTAGGGCCACTTACAGCCTACAACTGTCCAGGCCTAGCCCAGGTTGGAGAGGGCTTTTCTTTGAGAGAGAGAGAGAGGATTGTGTGCCAGGCTGGGTGCTGCTATGGTCACAACTGCACAGAGAGACACTAGCCGCCACACAAGACAAACATAAACGCTGCGTGCCTGTGTGGGTGCCTGCCAGCCCGGGCTGTGGGCAAAGCGGCTGAGCATCCCGAGACGATGGATTCACCCTTTAGTGGAAAATCTGCATCAGCCAGCAAGAAGCCCAGAGAAGGTAGCGATTCACCAGACCCCCCCACTAATGTAGCCATCACTACCCAAGCAACCACAAGCTAAATGTGTCCTCCATGCACAGCAGAAAATAACTGTTGAGAGGGAGGGAGGGAGGGAGGGAGGGAGGGAGGGGAGAGAGAGGAGTAGGGGGACGCTGATATAAAGACATCAAAGTAAAGCATTGGGATGGTGCTGGATGGACAAAATAGGACTGGAGTTATTATGGTATGACCATAGAGAGAAACAACTTCATTAAACACAGGAATAAATATTGGAAGATAAGGAGGGAGACATGTGGACTGAAGGGGATCTGAAAGATGAATGGAGCTCTCCTGAAAAAGAATACAAATGACTGCAGACAGATGAAGAGAAAGGGGGGCACGGGGGAAGGGGGTCTCCAGTTCAACCACCACATTTTTTCCCTCTAAAGGGATATAATTTACGCAAACCCACTAAAGGTCAGGAGCAGAGCAATTGGTGCCAACTCCATCCCAGCAGCCAACCTTTTTTCCCTCTTTCCACTGTTCATCTTTCTTTCGTTCAGTACCTGGCTTTCTCTCTTTCTGCCTCACTAAGCATCTTTTCCATCTATTTTTATGGGACTTATTCCATCAACTGTGGATTAAAGGTTGGGTGCCGCTCGCGTGTTCGGGTGTTATTCAAAGACCTTGTGTCTTTTAACAATCTTGGTTTCTGCAGCGTGTGGTTGGCGGGAAGTGGTGTTCCACTCCAGTTTCAACGTCTCACAACCCCCATCTTCATTACGGTCAAAACACAGAGGGAAAGGGAAGAACACATTGTATAACAGCAAAGGTGGAATGGGCATAGCATTGCATATAGGGCCGTGGAAAGGATGGATTAAAGAAATAAAGGCTTTGTAACCAGGGTAGGTGAGCAGTACAAGTACAAAGAGTGAAAGATTTAAAGGCAAGATTATCAGTTTTCTTAATAAAAGAAAATCACCCAGATAGGAGCTTTGTTTCTCATGAATATTGTCCCTAGTCAAACTCTGGATGTTGCCATATTTGATGAGAAAGACAAAGAAAGCATGCAATGTTCAAAGTTGTTATCTAATAAAAGAGGGAAAAAAACTAGAGAGCAACACTTACAAAAATACTGCTCAAGAAAATATGGTATTGACACAATTTATCCCTCTAACTATAAATGAACAGAAAAAAATAAGACAAAAAAATGTTGTTTTTAAAAAGACACAAACGACTGAATTTGCTGTATGTGTTTATGCATGTGTGTTAGTTTGCACAGTAGTTAGCTTGTGGCTAACGTGCAGAGACAGACGCGGCCTGCTGGCTCACAGCTGTGAGACCCACAGCTTCACAGCAGCAGTGGACCGTGGAAGCCAGGATGTGAAGAGAAAAGTTAAGAATAATACAGGCCACCTCACCAGCGCACGTGTGTACTATTTTTCTATCGCCATTTGTTCATCAAGCCAGTGTTTTTTCAGTCCAGTGCTGATGAAAGGCTTGCTCCTCTAAAACACCACCCAGGCAGGTCAGAGTGAAAGAACCAGCAGCTCTCCAGCTTTGTCCCTTTGGCCTCTAAGGAACAAGTGGTCCCTTAACTATTTTCCTGCCACTGGGCCTCTCTCTTTCTCTGGGCTGGTCTTTTGGTCAAACATGTTTGTCTAAGGTGCTTTGTGAAGAAGTTGCTCTTTCACTCTCACAGCTGGCTCACAAAGAAACCCAGCGAAAAGGAAAAACAGCATGATACGGTAAACATAGGTTCAAAACTGAGCAGGCACATCAATTTGAGAATGTTTTTCAGTGGCTAAATACTTCCTCCTTCCTGGTTTGGAAGAAAAGAAGACACTAGAAGAAGAATTCCAGAGATAAGACAATGTAAACTATCTAAGGTTGCAGTGACGTAACTACATTTAAGCGATCTATGAGAGACTGAAAAATGGGAAAAAAGTGTAACTCACACTATTTGTTTTAAAGTGTACTGCCTTGTTAAAAGTATTACCTATGACACGTCTGAATGCATGGCTTAATGAAGACACGGATGATTAAGTTTATGTCACTCCACCTGTCAAATCTCCCAGAGCGAAGATGAATCCTGTTTGGCAATGGTCTAGGTGTGCTGAAAAGGCAAAGAAATAAGACTGGTCCAGACATGTATGTGTGTATGACAGTGTTGCATGTACTGCGAGAATGCATGCATGCTTGTATGTGTGCACGTCACTGGCCTATCCAGCTTTCTGGTAAGAAAGCAGCCCATCCAGTTCATGGTTGGGCAGCTGTGTGAGAGACACCTGCGCCCCACATGACCTCAACACACACATTCAAAGTGCACTGGAAGAGTGCCCCTATGTTGGAGATAATGGCGTTGCCAAATATCGGCCTGTGTACCCCCCCATACATTTCTATGGATAATGGAAAAGAACCGGAACCACTTTAATGGGACTTTGGCAATGGGCGCTGTGGATGAGCAAATCCACATAATGTATGGGAGACGGCAAACAACCACTACACAATCATCCATGTAGGTATGTTTGCCTGCACCAATGAATCGAAGCAACACCACAATATTACAGCTACTAAATTGAGACTTCAAGTGTAATAAGGATGCCTTGAACTTAAAACATCAACATCTACAATCAGGATGAAGTCTGATTTCCCTAATCTCTTGTAGCGAGAATGAAACATCAAAGGCAGCAAAGGCACAATAGAGAGCTTACACTCCCAACTCTTACGACACTCTACGTCCCACTTCTCCCCAACTCTTCAGTCCCCGGACAACAAAGCCTTGCACAATAGCTGACTGACTAATTGACCTCGCTGAAATAAGTAATGTTAGAAG
Source organism: Gymnodraco acuticeps (assembly GCF_902827175.1). Lineage (NCBI taxonomy): Eukaryota > Metazoa > Chordata > Actinopteri > Perciformes > Bathydraconidae > Gymnodraco > Gymnodraco acuticeps. Next base: position 2,467,688 of record NW_022990238.1, read on the forward strand.
AGGAAGGTCCACAGAGGTTTCTTCAACAGCACACAGACTAAAGACCAACTGGGGTTCCCTCTGAGGGTCCTCCATCTTTTCTTCTCTTCTCCCACTCTACCTTGCTATGCACAAAGGGGAAATTATTTCCTGGCAACCTTCATCTCCTCAACTCTCCCACCAATTACATTTTGATGACATTTTTTAATCTTCTTAGGCCAAGTGCACTTTCAGGGGCGCACACACAACCTGTCACGGTAAAACTGAGAGGCCATGCAGGTGCAGAGCAGCTTTTGTTGTCATAACATTTCAAAAGAGACGAGAGAAATCCAACAGGCAGTGATGCTGTTCCCAGTTCTCCACACAATATTCACCAACCTGTTTGTCTCAACCTCTGGTGCCTCAACACAATTTAAACACAGTGAGGCACCAGAGCATCCAGTCATATTACCGGTTAACAGAAATACTCATGTACACACACACACACAAACAATGGCATGCCTCAGCACTTTTCACATTAAACGAAGCATGGCATATTTTTCCTGACTCACTGCCACAGACATCTTTCCACAGTTGGATAGACAAATAGGGCCTGCATTGAAGGTGACAGCAGCCAGGAGCACATGTCGCCCACCTGCCACCGACCAATCAGGAAGTCTCTTTGAGGAAGACTTTCCTTCTGTTTTCTCAAGTTTCCTTTTCAGACGGCAGGTCTGCCAATTACGGGCCCAGGATAGCTGGTTTCTATCATGGAAACATAATCATAAAAGAGAATACAACGAGCAGACAATCCACCTAGCCTGCTCTTACTATTAAACTAAAGGAAAATTCTGCTCACTCAAACTCGAAAAAGAAAGAAAGCTGGGCTGGATTTGCTTTTGTGCCAGATGTGGTTGAGTGGTGAGCTGATGTTACACAGACCATTAGCATATGTGAGAAGCGATTGGCTGAGATATTATGAGATAAGCTTTGGCATCAGTATTGGCTGCGTCACTTATTTTTTGTTTGGCTGATTTTGAAATGAAACGGGGACCATAGTGTTCAAGTGCCAAGAACCAAACATTATGGGATAATTGGCTGCTCAAATGTTTCTTGAGCAGGTGCGTTTCACATCATTAATGCATGCATTGTAAGATTAAGGTTAGAATAAAGAAAGTCTTAAGAGTCTCAACTTTAGGACGCTCCTAGCCTTTATAGGAGGCTAGGAGTTGTTGTTATAATGAGGAACAGAGAAGTAATCATGTAGCTAACGATCTCAAAAATCAATGGTTTAGTACAATTTAAATAAGAACAAAAAATGATTATAAAGGATTAAAGAACTGTCGGCATGATGAGAGTTTTCAACAATATGCAAATCCCCATCTCAAAGATAGAAAAGGCAGGTTAAAGTTTGCCCAAGTAGAGTAAGACATGACAGCTAACTGCTATGGACAGATGAGGCCCAGATCAACATGTCACTTCATCTGTTATTAGGGAGGTGGCATGTTACCTTGGTCACTTCTGACAGATGTTTCAAGATGAATGCAGAAACATGTAGCCTGCTCAGAAGTTTAGCCAATGCGTGAAAAGTGATTGGAGAGACACAAACTTGAAGTCAATACTTGATTAAAACATCTACTATGGGAGATTAGAGAGCCAAAACAACATCAAATGTGGCGGCTATTGATGAAATGGGCTTAAATGTTGCTAGAACTACCACAACTTTTATCTTGGTTTCATCTTGGAATGTGCAATTTTGCAGTGCCTATTTATCTCCGTACATTTATGAATGATGTGGAGAGGAGAAACTTCGGCCTGTCTGTGTGCATTAATAACGCAGTCGCTCTATCACTCCCTTTGTACCTGTATTATTTTTTGTAAGGATATGAGGTGAGCCCTGACATGCTGCCAATCTGCAGCCGTCCCAGAGGCAGCAGAGGGGGCCAAGCTGCAGGGCGGGGTGCAGGGCAGAGGAAACCATCTACTAATGGGAAACACACTTCTCTCCATCGCTCAAATTGCTCTTTCTACCACAGCAGAGAGAGGTGGCAGACGTCCAGGAGGTGGCTGGCGTCCAGAAGCGAGGCATGATTTAAAAACGGGAGCTCTGCCGCGCCACGGTGCCTGATTCTCGTGAAAGGGACAATAATGAGTCTTATTAAATACATGCGTGTGTTGAAAGAGTATGTGAAGTACAAACTAAACGCATAAAACAGAAAGACAGAGAGGAAAGGTAGAGGAATTAAATCAAACGAATGCAGTAGACATTAAAGTAAAGGCAAAAAGATACCAGAGGACTTGGAAAGCATTCACTCTGAAGCTACTCTGGTTTGGAAAATCTCCATAAATCTGTCTCCAGAAATAGCATACCATTGCATTGATCCTACCAGCCTTCTACACATCTCTATTAGGTGCTCGGTTACTGGATATCTACCTCACAAAGCAAGGAGAAAAGTGCTGAAATGGACTTGAAATGTGTGAAGGCTTTTGGTATAGGCAAAGATCCCAGATGTTATTGGCATTTTTAATAAAGAGGAACAAATACATTTTTTCAGATGTTAAAGAAAAGCTATATCTGCAGCTGCAAGTGCAACTCTGCTTCTGTTTTTGTAAAGGATGGAAGGTGAAGTCTGACACTGCCTCAAACTCCAAAACTGGGACAGACTGGATCTACAAAGAAAGCCCTTTTTGAGTCATTTGTGCAATTTCCTTAACATCATTAAGACTTGCTCAACTGTCGCGCAATTTGATGCAGCTTCCCTCAACATAGTTTAGTCTGCATGAAATTATAATCCAAACCATAAAGGAAAATAAAGGTGAATGGAAGAAGAGAAGGGGGATGTAGGAAGGAAGGAGGTAACTGAAAGTGGGAGGGAAGGATTTTTTTCTATTTTTCCTTCTGTGGCAAGTTCACACAAAAGGGTCCTTCTGATCCCTGGAGTGCTGAGCACATACCTGCGGGATGAAATGAAAACCCTCTGTGAATTATATTAAATATCCCCTGCCAAACACTCCACATACTTCCATGTGTTTTGACCAGATCTGAGAGGCTCCATTAGGGCTTTGCTTAAAAAAAAAACACTTAATTAGAATCCCAGACACCAGCACCTTTAAAAACTCGGCAACTTCCTTTCATTTATTTTGCAGGACAGAGAAGAAGAAGAAGAAGAAGAAGAAGAAGAAGAAGAAGAAGAAGAAGAAGAAGAAGAAGAAGAAGAAGAAGAAGAGAATAAGAAGAAGAAGAGAATACGAAGAAGAAGAAGCAAGAAGAAGAGAATAAGAAGAGAAGAAGAAGAAGAAAGAATCCTACGTATACTAAGAAACTCCTAAGAAGCCAGAAGAAGCCTCCTCATCTCCTACGCTCCTCACTCCCTATACTCCTCTCCTCTCCTCTCTCCTCCCTGAGTCTCTCCTCTCCATCCCTCCTCCTCCTCCTCCCTATCCCCTCCCTCCTCCTCTCTCCTCCGCATCGAAGATCAAAGCAACATAGAGGACACGTGGTCACTCCAAAGTCTAATAGGTGGCCTAGATTAAGGATAACCAAGGATTAACTGTATGTAGCAAGATGGAACTTTGGCAGGTTGTTAGCAGGAATAAAAGGAACCATTGCTTTTTTTCAAGTTTATCAATCAGTGCATGATGGGGGAATTGATGACTTTTCAATGAGGTGTTATGGAACAAAAGGTTTCCACGTGAGCGTTCGTTAAAAGGCCATCATAATTCATAGAGAGACGATATATAAAAATATTTTAAAAGGCAAAATCTCCCTCCCCCTCTTTTCCTGGTCAAACCCCCCCTCCACTGAATCACAAACCCCAAATGACTAACCGATTCCAGACACCAATGTTTCAACTGTCAGAATGAAGAGTTCAGGTTCTTTGACAGAACGTGTGCGGTCACATCTTTACCCCGTACCCTTCCCCCAAGGCCATCCTGGAGAGGGGGGAGAGGGGGGGGGGGGGTGGCAGCAACTGCAATGTCGACTCGACCCTGAGGATCACCTAACATTTTGTAGTTTTTAACTCTCCCTCCACCTCACACATGACTTTTTCGAGCTGGACCAATACAACAAAGCTCTGTTCACTCTTAGAAAGTGAACTCTGAGAAAGTAGCGAGGTCAAATGATTGTTCAAACATTCTGTGGCAATTTTTTTTGGGTCGGGTTTGGTTAGCGATGCTGCAGCTGCACCTAATCCCCACAGGAAAGCCTTCATCTGGGACTGATTTTAAAACGCCTAGGCTAGGGTAGGAGAAAGGGGGGGGACTGTTCTGTAAAAAGGCTGGTTCCCTTTCTGGGGCACAGGCCTCTTCTCAATCCATCTGATTAAAGGGAGTTTGGCTCAATTACACCCAATGACTGGGGCCTGCTCCCAGGCACGACCCTGGTAGAAAAACATGCAGGAATAGATTGTGGAGAGTCAGTAGGGTGCCCTTAAATGCATCACACCTGGGGCGCTCCCATGCATATACCGCAAAACATCTCTCTCTCGGTTAGCAGCACAGTCTGTCAGCAGTTCTTGCCTCAGAGGGCGAGTTCTTTGTATAACCTGGGTTGTAAAAACATTGGGGTCGTCTCTCCTGGGACAAGCGTATGTCTTCTCCAATCGGCAGGAAGGTGGGCAACAGGTTAGAGTGATCTTTTTTAATCAGCCTCATGCCAGAAAAAAGACAGAGCAACCTTGATGAGGAGTTATAGCAGATGCATATGTGTGTGTGTGTGTGTGTGTGTGTGTGGGTGTGTGTGTGTGTGTGTGTGGGTGTGTGTGTGTGTGTGTGTGTGTGTGTGTGTGTGTGTGTGTGTACATGTGACCACTTGTATGTGTTCATGTGCTTGAGGTAGAAGAACATTGGTAGTGAGTGAGGATAATTACAAGGGTTAAGGCCAGACCTTTTTCGCAGATTCGAGTTCATGCTGAACTCTATCTAACTGACCCTCGGAGAGAGCTTTATGACACGATTGCAAGCTGCTTTACAGACACGCATCAAGACTTAGCTGTATCAATGCAGAGTGAAGTGCATCTGTGTGTGTAGATGCTAAACCGCGTGGATAATTATCGTGACGTATCAAGCATTTACACGGCAAGCTGGTTGCAATCCTGCCCGGTTGTAAAGTTCACTGATTGCAGCTGGCTTAGAGGCCCAATTAAACTCATTATTATAATTAGGTTTATAGAGGGAGAGTACGAGAGAAAGAACGGTACACAGAGATCCACACTGTTCTCCAAGGTCCAAATCTGTATGGAAAACAGGCATGCAGTAATAGCTACTTCTGCACAGTTAAAGACACCCCTCTCAGGCTCATCACCCTCCATCCCTCACTTTTTCAGTCTCCATTTCAACCCCAACCAAGAAGGAAAACATTCCCCCTCCATTATTCTCCATCCAAATTCTGTTCCACCCACAACCCCGTTTTACTGGCTCATGCTCCCGGGCCTCTTTATGTTGTGACACTCCAAAGAAAACAGTCCTACTGAATATCGTGGACGAGCACAGCTAACCTGAGACACACCATGTTTACCATGGCCATTTTAATTAAAAACAGGCAAGAAAAAAGAACAAATCCATCTTTATATACACCTCAGGCCTAACATGACAGGGAGGAAATGCCCCACTATGGATGTTTGACTTTGAGCTTCCTCTGCTGGCACGGTTCAATCCATCAAGCACAGTGAAGAATTGAGACAAGGTCTCCTTTTGATTATTGCATATTGTCTATGTCATGGCTGCTTCGTTTTGCATGACAGACACGCTCTGAGGCAATGCTGAACTAAAACAAAATGATCTATGGAAAACCACCATGATAAAAAAGCAGTATAAACAATTAAAGCCTTGAAGGCCAAAGGGAACTTGAGGATAACACAATGCAGAGGCTGAAAGACAGAAAAGTATGGTGCCTATGCCTAAAACACTACTACAGTAAAGGGAGAATTTGAATGCACTGTAGCTAGAATGAGAGGAAGGAGGCTTAGACACAAGCCTTTGTTTCCCCAGCTTCTTTATCAACATTCATAAAAATGATACAGGCTGAATAAACAGCCAGAAATAAACAGTTTGACCTTATCCTTTGCCTAGAAACAGGGCAGCTACTCTGTTATCAGCGCTTTCTGATTGCACACATACCTCACAGGAGCTATTTTGCTTTGTAAAGCATTTGGCCGTCACCTACTGTAGATTAAATTAGAAGACTTGATTACGTTTTCTCCCAAATGTAACTCCTGAAGCCTCGTTTGTTCTTGACAGTGATCTGGATGTTTTCCACTGTTGAGATTAGCAGACAATAATAGTGCCTCATCCAGTAACAGCAGCGTTGGTAAAAAGCCCGGACAGGACCTTGGGCAATGCTGCTGCTACATTAAAACAGAGCAAAGAAGCTAGGAGGAGGCGGGGGAAGGATACAATCATTGATGTGGAGAAGGGGATGATATGGGGTTTAAGCTGTCATCTACTTTGCAACATTTAAAAGCCTTTTTAACAAAAGACAAACTTCAGAAATAGTGTTATTGTCAAGTACAGTCAACAAGAAAGAAATGGCAAAAAACACAGAAGTTGCTGCTTTGGAAAAGAATATACATTATAAAGTTACTTAGGATGTATTAGCAGATATCTTTCACGCTCAAAAGAGAGATTTAGAGGGGAAAAGAAGAGTTAGGAGAAAGAAAGGTCAAGGAAATATTTTGGCAAAGAAAATGATATGAGAAGAAAGAGGGAAAGAAGAACGGCAATGGCGGCCAAGGCCTAGCATGTCATTTGACTGCCTACCTGCTTTATGTCAGTGCTGGTCTACAAGCATCTGGAGGGGATGTGTCCTTGGGAGTGATCACTCTCTTAACCCGTAATACGATAGCTTGATTGAAGTGAATTAATGCATGATAAACTGCAGATGTGCTCGGCACACACCCCATCAATTATGTTTACTACAAAATAAATCAAATTAACTAGTATCAAAATACAGGAAACCAAAGGACTTTTCTCAAATTCAGCGCTATTATGGTATCTAATCATTCCCATATGATGGACGGACATTTGGAAAACTAGAAGGAGGCTGAGTAGGAATGAATCAGGAATGCCTAACAGCTTGTCACCAGATGAGAGGGACACTTTGGTAGAAATCCTCACATTGCTGGTACATTCTCTTCAAGTTGTGTCATCATTCACGACCATTAAACAGACGCTGAGTAAACTTCAACATTCCTCCGCCTAGAGCAGACACCAGGGAGACAAACCTTACAATAAAATTTGCTAATTAACACTGTGGTTTTACCAGAAACCCATTTCCTGATGTGCTGAGTTAAGTGGGGATTTTTGCACCAGTATAAACATCACAAAAAAAGTCTTGCTTTGGTATTAGGAAGAAAAAAAACTATAGCATTAGATATCTTGAATTTCCATGAAAGTATGCTGGCACCGAACAATGCGATGGATTCAGATGGGGCACTCAGACAGGCAAGTATCTGTCTCACTCAAAAGAAGGAGGAAGCGGAGGAAATGGAGATGAGTGGTGAGCACGAGGACAGAGGGAGGAGGGACAGTGGAAGTTGTTATTTAGAACCCCGCTGTGTCAACTCCTAAACATTCACATCACACACACAGGAAGGAAAAATCAATAACATTCCTCATATGCCGATTCCCTATGGTATACTTAGGATAGAACACAAAACTATACCATACTCATAAAGTACTTTTATATTCACACTTTCTGATCCTTTTTGCAACCAAACATGGGCACATACAGGACCTGGACTTTAACACCCCACACACACAGACAACCAAATCCAGCACCACACTTTTTACGCTGCTATGGACAGTCTTGCACTAATGTACATTTCTCAAAGATATTGAAGTGACTGTTATTTAGTATATATTGATTGTTGTGCTTTTATTTATGTCTTAATGTGTGCATATGTATAAATGTTGATTGTGTATATATATATATAGGTATATACATATTTATATACATATTTTTATATATATTTGTATTCTGTATTCGGGATTGTGGGAAAATGTAATTTCGATCTCTCTGTCTCTACTCACAAACTGAAAGATTGACAATAAAGTTGACTATGACTTTGATACAGACTCTCAAATTGGTGTGCCAAAGAACAGACGTAGATTCCTAGCTAGCGAACTACAGAGAGCTCTGTGCAGCTACTGTACATATCTGCCTATTCACAGCAATAATAACGATAATAGCTTTACTTATTCTGCCACAGTGTGCTGACTTGCCAGGCAGAGTCCGGTCTGCTTTAGTTTAGAATGACTTGGCCCACAAACCTGTTAATAATAGCACTAAAATGCATGAGTTGGAAGTGACAAAGAGAACTCCCACTCGCTCTCTTCTTTCTCCCTCCTCCATGCTTCCATTCCTCTCCTCTCTGGAGTGCAGCCACGCTCCTGCTCTCCTCCGGCCCTCCGCAGCCGTGTTTGGAAAAATAAACTGGGCCATTCGGAGAAGGTCAGCAGTAGAAATGACAGCGCAGAACTGAAGGGAGAAGTGTTGATGTGTGTACTGCTGTTTCCTGACCCTTTGCAGGGATTATGCACAGAGGGACACAGAGAGAGGATAGAAGTCTCTGTGTGCCAAGCTGACCCAGGAAATAGCAAGAATGTGAGGGACAGTGACAGAGCTCTGGGAGGTCTGCTTTCTTATCAAGCTCCGCAGTGCAAAGGGCGCTCCTGACATCATTAAATATATGTAAATCAGCAATATCTACATACCACACACAAACTGTATCGCACACTTAACAGCATCACATGACCTCTCCATCTCGCTGATAGACATCAAATTGAAAGAAGGTCAGCGTCATGACTGTATGGGGGGGCAGTGGCTGCACACTGATGCAGTACTCACCCGCTGGCCACGCCGAGCGACACCGAGCTGACTGAAGAGCTCAGCTTCCTGCTGTCCCAAAGCCTCGCCTCCCGACTACGCATCTACACACACAACAATATGAGAAGTTAAGTACTGTAAACATGACAAATAATAACAACAGATCAGGTTAAACAAACTTAATGAAACTGTGAGTTCTTAAGATGATTCGTCATGGATTTTCACTCATTTATAAAGAAGTAAAGGCAACACAATACACTGCATGGATAGATTTATGCACACTATATGTGTTTGATAGTAGACGTGTTTTATTTAATCGTTTTTTTGATTGCACTATATAGTGAGGAGAAATTCACACTTTAAAATGATAATGCCTGAAGAAAATATTTTTGAGCTTTTAGAAAATAGAGACATTTCACCAAAAATCAAGTTAAACTTTTGTAAAAAAATAAATTAAAAAAAAACATTAAATAATGTTCACTGTTTGCTTCAAATATCATCTTAACTTAGTTGCTGTTGATCTTTTGGTATCAGGGTTTTCTTTTGCATTTGCAACATGTACTTGTTATTGTTCTCTTGCTATATATTAAGTTCACATTTGACAATAAATATTATCACCCATCTTTTTGTAAATGCAAGATATACAAACAGATTTATTAAGCTGCAGCTATGAGTTTATCTCACCATATCAAAGCCTGTGGTGAGCAGAAAGTCGTCTTTGGCCCACAGGATGCGGGAGTCCTTGTTGTTCTGAAGGCTCTTGGCACTCTGCGGGACAAACAGTGAAACATTTTAAACAACAAAATAAGACAAATGTATTCTAGAAGACTTCTTGATCCTAACTTTTTGAAGTCAATGTCTCTAGATGAACCTTGACTTTAAACATAACCTGGAGGTAAAGTTGCAGATAATGAAGGGGGGGGGGGTGATGATAGAATGATTTGCAGGGATGAGAAGAAGACACAGAAAGGAAGGAAGACAAACAGGACAATTCCCAGGTGCCTCTGACAGATCCCTGTGGTTGGACAGAACAGGACTTGTCCCATGAAAGGAGCGCTTGTTATTGTTGATGTAGGAGACAAGGTGACTTTTGCCCCAAGTGCGGCTTGGATTACCAAACTGTGACTCCACGTCTGTGTGTGTGTTGTTCATGGTACTGAGACTTTGTTCCGTCGTTTCCATGGGGAATATGTGTCAAAACAGCACTGCCACGCTGGGTTTGGTAGGTGGTCTTCAGATGCAAAACACACATGTTGTCAGAGGAAACAGCTGAAAACAACTGCAGGTTGTGAAAGAATGTGTATGTTTGTAAAGAAATCATGTAAGCGATAGATGTCTTGTAATTATAATGGTGAGTACAAGAGGAAAGGAAAGACGAATTGAAGGCATTTAACTGCTTAAAAGTGTGGTTTCTAAGTAACATGGGCTTTAAAAATCCCTAAAACCATGCTCTTTAAAGCTTACCCTCAGGTCCGTACTTAGTGTAATGTGTCACAGTCAGTCAGCGAGCCCCTTGAATCTGTGTACTAATATTACAGTTACACTGAGCTTTCCCATTAGACACGGAGGTCAGAAATGGAGTTTCCATGGAACAGTTTCCTTTGGCCCCTTAGACCGCTTCGTCTACCCAAATTACTGTTGTCATTTTTATGGCCACAATAACCCCGAGGAGTGTGGCTGGACATCTGCGTATGGCAAGAGGACAGAGGCTTATTTCACAAGCCTCATCCTGTCACTTTTAAATGGCCTCAGATGACAAATTGTAAAAACAAATGGAAAGAACTTGAGCTGCCATGTTGCACCACTTAACATGGGGTAGGTTACAGGGTAGCACTGCTGTTCATACAACCTCCATTAACGTAAAACCATCTCTGAGTTCAATGGACACATGCCAAATCAACAACCAAAGCGAACAGTTGGACAAATAGGGACGAACAGAACTATTAAATCAAGCCAGACCACGTAGAGGGACACATACATGTGGGCCCTGTCAATTCTAACTAAAACCCCACTTCAATCTCCTTCCTTCCTGACGTCACTCTCGCCACATGCTTGGCTAAGCGGTTTGTGAATCGACTGCTGAAAGGGAGAAAACGGAGGTTCTGATTATGTTTCCTTTAAACAGTCTATATCAAACCTTTCAGCGCAGTTTTCTCTTCCAAAATTCTCGGAAAGCGGACAATAACAGACACACATGTTAGCTTGATGAGCAGGAGTTTGAGAGACAGATTAAATTGAGGATAAGGGCGTTCATTGTTAAACTGACTTCAATGAAAGGGAAATTTTTGAAGTTACTTACTCCCTTCCCCATGTGAGTACTTTAATTGTCTTGTCTTGTTTAGTAGATCTAGATATTTAGAAATGAGGCAGCGATTCAGGATGAATCATTTCTTGATCAGGAGCCCCTTGGGCACTGAGGAAGCACAAGTGTTTCAAAATTGATGTTCCAACCGTGGTTGCCAGCAATGCTGAGTAATATATACAAATTAAAATATGTTAAAATAAGTGACCATTAGGTTTGACAGTTTGTTGTGCTGATTTTGGAACTTTAGACTGAATACATAGAAATAGAAAGAATCGTCTTTTTTTAAAAGTTGAGTTTGAAGGGTTTGTATTTCCAAAATGTTTTACTTTTCCACTCAGTGTAATGCTCAGGCCAGGACTCCTGTGCTGGAACGGTCCTTGTCAGTGAAGTAGAACGAACTATAAATCCTAAGCATTTAGATGAATCTGTATTTATGGGCCACACAGGTTTATGAGCTCACACCCAATGTATTGTCCTCAGCTATGAGGGGACTTGACATTGTTACATATGTAGAGAACACATACCAACATCATATCAGTGTTTTAAAAAGGAAGTTCTCAGATGTGCACTTCTGCACCTCTCTCAGGGATGATATGTCTTAGTCCATACCAGCGTTTTATCTGACATCATCTCTATGCAATACAGATGTTTTCTGGCTCCCTGTGTGGCGGGTCCGTCCAAATAGCTTTATCCACTAAGAGGGATTAGAAAACCTCTTTCTGACCTGGCTCTCAAACAACGTTTCTGAAGTTATGCTACTAGAGCACTGACAGAGTTGATAATAAGTCCCGGTTGAATAAACACTTAAATTGTGACTCAAGATCATTTCTCTGCCTGCAGTCAGCCAGTATGCAGTTGCAGATACCTGAACTCATATATGCCTTGATAAGTCCCTTGCAAGTGAGTCAGAAGAAAAATAGCTCAGATGTATGAGAGAGGCTCAGAGTAAACACCAAGAACCTCCAAAAATGCGATAGATCAGAAAAGAGCGAGGGAAGGAGAAGGCTAAAGCCAGCACGGTATAAACAGACACGGGGATAATTCATTGCCATTGAGCCGTTCATCGGCAAGCACAACTGGCCCATTTCCTTTCAGAGGGTAAGACAATGCAGAGTTGGTACTCTGACCAAACTAGGAACGAGTTGATCTGTGACTATTTTAATCTGCCCAGGGTCTGCTTGACACTGGAACTGCTTTTAGGAGCAACATGTGTCGTCTGATTCATATTTCTGGCTGAGAGCAGCTGAGAGGCCAATAGTGTTCATGTAGCATGCAAGAGTAAACAGCACAAATGCTGCATCATCACTTTTTTTTCTATATTGAGTCATGCATCAGCATTATTGTTGCGAGCACCAGTTTAAGTATTTCAGCGTGATGTCTGTGTTTCCCATTACATCATTACTCTGTAATAAGATAAAGAAGAAAACATAATCACTAGTTCATGGAAATTTGTTTTTTATTCAATTCAAAGATTCAAACTCAAGATGTTTTCAGATGTGCTCTTTTATTCTTTAAATAACTTATTTGCTGCTACCTGCCCATTACACTATTTTATATGAATACCTGTACCTAACAACAATTACAGACACATTTACACTAATGTGAACAATAAAGCATTTAGTCAACACGTTTTTAGCATTAGCAGATATTTGGTCATCAAAAAGCACTATTTTAATCTTAAACCAATGACAACAGGAAATAGTTTAAGGGATCACCAAGGTTTTTAGAATGAATTCTAAAAGGTAACAAGGACATGTTAACCACATTTATAAACGAATCCTTCCAGTAGTGGTTGAAATATAAAATTAAAAAAGTTGAAAAAGTAAAGGAATAACCAAAGTCATAAAGGATTCATTTTCTTAGCACCAAGGATATCTTTGCCAACATTTCATTGCATTCATCCAGTACATACCATTTCACTAATACTCAAATTTCAAACCTGCCTGTGGAGGTAAAGTCATGGGATTACCAAAGTATGTGTGAGTCATTGTTTTGGGGACGTAAATACCTGTACCAAATTCCCTAACAATCCATCCGATATTTCAGTACGTTCCAAAGGGATGGACTGACTGTACAGCTTTGCCATCCCTGAAGCCATTTCTGTAGTCTGGCTAAAAAGGCAATAAGGATTCTTCAAGAACTTCAAAACACAGCCAATCCTTATCCTGCCTTTAAACCTGACTATGGATTAGGGAGGACAAACAGACAAATTACTTACTCCTTGAGGGAGTCAATAAAAAAAACAACAACACTGAAAATAAATCACCTTTCTGTGAACCATCTCTGGATCAGACGGCTTAGTGTTGCCATTACAGCATCCCTCAGGCCTTCACTTCGCTGCCTGTGCCAACCAGCTTCAGGGTTGAAGGCCAATGAGCCGACCTGACGTCTCAGTGCAGCTATACACAGATCACACCGCCATGATGTCATCCTCCATCCGGATATGAAGGCACGTGCTGCTTTGAGCTCTTTGACAAGGTGTCATCAGGGCTTCGCAGCTTGAGCGATTAAAGTCCAATAGAGGATTGTGGGTTTGTGCTGGGCCCTCACCTTTTCCCAAATAAACAGCGTTTCAGCTTAAGGTAGCGTAACGCAGCCGTTAGAGAGCCATATTAATAGGAACGGGCCCGGGGGCAGCCAGAGGGAACACAACATCTGGATTGTGTGCGTGTGTATATAAATGTTGCCAAACAGTATCTCGTCCTCTGCGGCCATAAATTTAACTTAAATCCCATTCAGAGCCCCTCGCCTCTCCTTGTGGCTGAGACATACACACATGCTTCAGATCGATCACAACACAGAGGGAGAGCGGAGAGAAAAATAAGACAAATGTTTTTCCTTAGCAGCCAAACAAAGAATCAAAGCAAATTAAATGCACCCAGAAAGAAAGAGAAATGGTTCACGACTGGACAAAATACTCAAAGGAAGTGTAAAGAATCATGTACACCTGTTTTAAGTGACTGGCTCACACACACAAGAAAGGAGTTGAAGAAAGGACATCTCATCTGGAAAAAGAATATCACTAACACAGGTGTCTGCTCCAAGATGTGGAAACTATTTTTCCTACTACCAAATGGTACAATTGATGAGCCAGGTCAAATAAAAAGGAAGAGGGAAAGAGTAAAGTACAAGAAAAAGAAAGCCTTTCTGGCCAATATAATGACAATAACCCTCAAATGACACCAGGCAAGATTTACAGTACAGTTAAACACTTTGCAGATGTAGAAGTAGACACAAGAACGTGCCAGTCAGAAGTCTGGCCAATTACAGTTTTATAGAGTCTAATTAAATATCCTCTCCCAATATAAAACAAATCAGGATCCAGTCCATCTCCTTCTGTCCTTCTCCTCAAGCTTTTAACTTCTGAACTTCAGCAGACGGAGTGCACATCTGTGTCACTCACGGAGAATGTTGATTCACCCAACAGGACGGATATCAGGTGTCCGTATGCACATATGGGAACAATCAAAAAAAAAAAAAAAAAAAGGCCTAAATTGCATAAACTACAGTATTGCAACTACTGGCGCATATAT